>NW_027460280.1:12592320-12892320 GCF_050947875.1 Dermacentor variabilis
TTAACCCATCTAAGACAACATTTATGGTATTCCATTCTTCAAAAACTTTGCACATTGACTCTATTGTAGTATCTCTAAATAATAATGTATTTGCAAGATCCACGTCTACTAAATTTCTTGGTGTAGTACTAGATGAGAACCTAAAGTTTCAGTGCCATATTCAATCACTTATTCAAAAAATCTCATTTGGTATTCACATCATAATAAAAACTCGCTCTTTTTTTCAGCAAACCATTCTCATTTCTTTATATTACGCGTATATACACAGTCATCTCTCATACTGCCTGTCATCTTGGGGTAATACATATACCACACATCTTCATCAGTTAGAAGTTTTGCAAAAGCAGGCATTACGATTAATTGCATTCCAATCGCATACATCTCCCTCTGCTCCAATATTCCATTCCCTAAATGTTTTACCTTTACGCATGTTATTCAATCATAAGCTGTCGCTACTTATGTTTCGTCTTATAAATACCGAGTTTAATATTCCAGGTTTTAGTCGCTCTAGCCTCATCAATTATACCAACACAAGATTTTCAGCACAACTCAATCTTCTCCTTCCAAAAGCAAGAACTAACTATGGGAAATTTACCGTTGCGTTTTCAGGCATTTCTGTCTGGAATTCTATACCATCTGACATGAAGACACCTACATTATTATCATTCCAGAGTAGAATGTAGGAGCATTTCATGAACACTTTATCTGACGCGTAACATAATTTAACAAACCTAGAGTTAATTAGATCTTGTTCACTTTACCATTACGCAATGTACTTTTCAATTACCGAGTTACTAAATTTTGCCTTAATTGATACTTCTCCTCGTTGTTAGCTTTACGTGCCATTTATCCTCGTTTGAATTGTTGCATGTTATTTTTAAGATTTCTTCAATTTTTTTCTTCTTTTTAACTCTGTGAATATACTTGTGATATTGTTAACAGATCTTTTTTTCTCTCTCTTATCGTGTATTTCCGATGTAGAAATTGTATAATATATGACATGACTCACTGTTTGCCACGATCCTACTATCCCCTTTTCATGTTTTGTTAGGAGGTCCCCCCGACAATTGTTACTTCGGGACCTCCGAATGTGTACTTATACCCATCTTGTATTTGATTTTGTCAAAAATAGATATTGATTGATTGATTGATTTAAAAAAAATTGTTAAGGAAGGTAGGCACATACTGGCAGGCGGTTGTCACTGTTGTCGAAGATGATTTCAACAAAGGCATTGAGCACACGTGGTCCTGTTCCCTCATGCAGGAGTGCTTGCCGCTGCTCGGGACGCAGATGGGAGAACTCATCGCTCAGCACGAATTGGATGGCTGGAACGAAAATGCAGACCGACACTTGTCCATTCACGAGCCTATTTACAATGTCATGATGCAGAAAACAAGCTCTAATTCCTAAATAAGCAAAGATGAAAAATAATCCCCCTTTTGCACTACATGACAATGCTTGCCCATAAATGCAGACACACATTTGGCAACATGTTTTGCTACCTACAGGAAAAATGCTTCTTCCATTTTTAGAGTACACTCATCATTGGCATTAATCTTTTCACTGCACATCTACAAGGACAGAATGGCGCACAGTGATCACTCACCCCTAACTGTTGCTAGAAACATATGCACACCCTCAATATCGCTCTCACAAAAAGGAAGCCAATCATGATTGTTCCTGGTGTCACACATTTTCATACCTGTTGTGCTGCTTCTTAAGGTACCCCTGTGGTGTACTGGCAGGCCTTGGTTAATCTTCATTTGTCGATGCCCCATCCCATAAATCACAGAGCTATACCTTTTTGAATAAAATTTTATCCATTTTTTTTTTTTTTTTTTGACGCCTCCCTCCACATTTTCATCGTCACTGCTAATCGATACAGATTGTATATTACTCTTCACTATATCTATTCTCATTTGTGTTGTTCCTTTTCTTCAAAGATATAAATGCGCAGGTATTTATATCACATGTGCAGTTAATAAATCATTTAGCTGTTAGTCAGTGCAGTGTTAAGATTTTGCGTTTTGTCCTAGTGTGCAATGTACATAGATCAAGCGTCACCAACTCACCCAAGCCTTCAGCTTAGCTTACTGCGCATGTCTGTACACACACAAGAGTGAGGTAACACTAAGGAAGTGCTTCAACTGGTTCAGAAGTTGCTATTGAATTTCTTTTTAATCTTGGAAATTTCACAAACTGCGGGAATCAATATTATACATGTATGATGCTCCTCTGATCAATGATGCAATATATGATGCTTTTCGAGAGAAGAATGGTGACGAGACCCATATGCAACATGTATGCAAATACATTTAAGCATTCTGCATGAATTGTGTCCTAGTGGCACATACCCGTTCTGGAGGATTGGCCATGAAAGGACACATGCAGAGCCCAAGAATGGAGTAGCGCAAATATAAGAAAACCAAAAAGCCGTTGAACACTATGCACTATAGTCTATAATGATACCGGTTTTAACGAGGTTATACAGTGAAACCTCGTTACTACGAACACCACATTAACAAACTTTCCAGATTAACGAACTTTTCAGAAATCACCTGTTGACTTCTTATAGTTTCAATGTAAAAGTATTTCAGTACAATGAACTTCAGCATAACCATCATTATTCAGTTTCCCTGTGATGTCAATGTCTCAGTACTACGAATATTCAGAAATCTGGGGATTCCTAGATTTCCATGTATCCTTCACGGCAGCAGAAACAGTAGGCTAGCAGAAAACGCACAGAGAGCGGACGTCATGGCGCATGGGTTCGGAAAACCTGAATGGCGCCCGAGAAAAAAGAATACGAGGAGCGGAGGCGACGGCATAGCAGGTTTTGCGAGTGCATGCACTGCCCAGGAAAGTGTCACTTAGCAACAAAGGTGCATCTCTTCTTTCTTTCACCCATCTTTCTGCTCACGCCTCTTTCTTTTGCGGTTCTTTCTGCGGCCATACCATACTCGCGGACAACTCTCTATGGCTATGAAGGGAAAGCTACGGGCGCATGGCTTCTGCACATATATTACCACACCAAGTAGCCAGGCAGCATTGACAGTCCTTTTGGTTGCTCTGAACAGAGGTTGAATTGATGCAGCTTCCACATGAGACGGTTTCGCGTTTGCCCTGACGCTGAAGAGAAAAGCCACGAACTAAGTAATCTCAGAACGCACTCAGTGGTGTGTTCTGTCTTATTAAACTGTTGCTAATAAGGTGTTTATGTTTTCTCTTCCTCAGCCTAACCTAACGCAGATTAGAACACTGGAGTTTTTTCAAAAGCACTCTCACTTGTGCAAGCTTTGCCTCCGTAGCTTTCCCTTCATAGCCACAGAAAGTTGTCCACGAGTACAGCTATGCGCGCGATAAAATGTAACCTCCATACTCGTGGAAAAGCTACACGGTCATACTTTGCATTTTCCAGAAGGTGTTGTTTACGCGCGCTTGTGCTTTGATATAGTTCAGGTGTCTGCCTCGAGCGAGACAGTTGCAGTGTCCACGGCAAGAAATGTGAAAAATAAACAAAAAGCAAGAAACACTGCGCTTTGGAGGCGACGTGGAGCAACCTTTCTGTCAGTAATTTCCTCAGTGTCAGCGTCTGTTTTGTGCACACCACTCTTATACGGTGCTTCGATGGTGCATGGCAACGGAACCTATGGAAAAGAGGAACGGCGGGTGGCGAGAGCCAACAGCGACATTTTCATGGATAGCTCACATGGTGACAACTTATAAAGTGATGGGGTGATGGGCGGAATGGTTAATTTTGAGGCTTTCACTGAAACGATATTTTAGAATAACAAACAATTTACCGCAGTCCCGTGAAGTTCATTATATCGAGGTTTCACTGTAATAATGAGAGGCTGCTGCACCATCTACTTTTGTATTACTAGCAGAAAACAGCGCTAAAAGAAAGGATGGAGAGAAGGACACAGACCACAGCACTGTTTTCTGCTCATAGTCATGAACCAACCTGCCCAAATGCACAGCCATCTGCAACTTTTGTATGTTTGCTATGGTGAAATAACCCGTTTACTAGAGTGCCCCCATGCTGCATTATCAGTTATAACAATGAAATCTGGCTGCTGGGTGTCCGTGCCAAAAGGCAATGGAATGCAAAATCATTGAAAAGGAAAAAAAAAAGAGAAAATTTTAGACTCTGCACCCTCGCTCGTCATCCAAATGGCCGCCACGCGCTCTTACAATAGAACCTGTTTTTCAGCCTTCTTCGCATCGGTAGTCTCGTGCACCTTCCTCCTGTCGCTCTTCCACCGCTCCGAATACGAACGGGCTGCGCCCATAGGTCTATGCCGTGCCACCCACAGAAACACAAATGGACCGCACCAACTGCGCTGGCCGGGCAGCTCCCAGATTGCTCACTGGCCCCTCATTTAAAAAAAAAAATTATTAAATTATGGGGTTTTACATGCCAAAACTACAATCTGATTATGAGACACGCCGTAGTGGGGAACTCCAGAATAATTTGGACCTCCTGGGATTCTTTAACCTGCACAGAAATCTAAGTACACTGGTGTTTTCACATTTCGCCCCCATCAAAATGCGGCTGCCGTGGCCAGTATTCGATCCCACGACTTCATGCTTAGCAGCCCAACACCATAGCCACTAAACAACCACGGCTGTTCTCATTCCGTGCAGGTCTGCTAACAGATTAAATCGCTTGTGCTTGTCTTTATTGGTTGCGTTGAAGTTGTTCCTGGCCACGTAGTTTCTCCGCCTCGTTTAATTCGCCGCCGAAACAGAAGATGGCCGATCCGGCCACTCATCATCAGCAATGCACGACGTTGCCGGTGAAAAAAAAGAGCACTGCTATAGATTTGGAAATGAAGTGCAGTA
Organism: Dermacentor variabilis; assembly: GCF_050947875.1. Classification (NCBI taxonomy): domain Eukaryota; kingdom Metazoa; phylum Arthropoda; class Arachnida; order Ixodida; family Ixodidae; genus Dermacentor; species Dermacentor variabilis. Next base: position 12,597,167 of record NW_027460280.1, read on the forward strand.
TCGTGAAGGACTACAAAGATAGTAAAGAAGTGTGTGACTTGGTAAAGAAGTACAGACTATCGCAAACGGCAGTGTCAACAATCATCCACTGGACAGAGAAGTTGACAAAGAAAACTGCTCGGTAGACAACAGACGCAAATGTGTCCGACAATGTGCCTATAAGGAGGTGGAAGAGGCTCTTTACGAGCGGTTTCTCAATGCCCGTGCCATGAACCTGCCCATCGCCGGGTCTATTCTGGCCACAAAAGCGAAGCACTTTGCCCTACTCAAGAATGTTAACTTCTTACCAGGTGGCGGCTGGGTACAGCGCTTCAAAGAGAGGCACAGCATTGTTTACAACGCCATCACCTTCGCTTGACGTGGAGGCAAAGCAGAAGTGGGCAGAGGAATCACTGACCACAACCTCAACAAGTACGTTGACACCGACATGTATAATGGCAATGAAACAGGTCTGTTCTTCCACATGTTGCCGCCCAAGACGCATGCACTCAAAGGAGACACATGTAAGGACAGCAAAAATGCCAAGCTGCACTGCACTGTTTTTGTGCACTAACGTGCATGAGAGTGGTATGTGCCTTGCATTTGTCACTGGGAAATTTTTAAAAATTCACTGACGATTACAATGTTCCCTAATGCGAAATTTGAATGCAGCTCTATACGCGTTTTCATTTCCCTATATATTGCCTGGTGCAGACAATCTGTCTCATGCGGCACGTTGCAAATGGAGCAAAGTGCGGCGCGACTGCCTCCCTAATCTGGCAATCGCGAGAGCCAGAACGTGGGTGTCGCCTGGGCGCAATTCATAGCAGCTGCCGCCGACAGACCTCCCAGACAATGTGTGCTCTACTTTGGCACCACCTCGTAGCCATCGTCGCCGAACTAGGCTTTTCTTCTTATGCTTTCACCATACCCTCCTCTGCTTTCCGCCTCATGGTTCCACTGCACCCTCCTCTTCGCTTTCCTCGTCGCGTCTTTCAAACCCCACAGCACTCCGCATTCACTTTTATTTTGCGCTGTGCTTGATTGTTCAGTTACATCAGCACCGACACTCAGCGCATGAATGGGCGCCCAAGAGTTGTGCTCTAAACATGCCCGCTGCTTCCGCAGTGCTGCCAGGATACCAGTACGCTACTGTCACAACTGCAAGGCATGGATGACACGAGAACTTCTTTCGTGAGTGGCTCTTTGAGTTTGATCAATGTATCGAGTGATCCAAGAGGAAGGCAGCGCTCATTCTATATGATTATAGCGCTTGCCACTCCATGCCTAAGCTCTCAAGCATGAAAGTTTTTGTTCCTGCTGCTGAACATAGCAGCAGGTTTGCAGCCCATAGATGCCGCCATGATAGTCTATTTTAAGGTCATGTATCGTCACCAGGTTTTGAACAAGTTAGTCCTGTTGATGGTCATGGCCACGCGGACAAGCAGGGAGCAATCAGACTTGAAGATCAATCTACTGATGGCCATGCAGTTTATCTTCGGTGAGTGGTCCGAAGTAGGCGCTTCTATGGTATGCCACTGCTTTAAGAAAGCGTGCTTTGTCCAAGGCAGCAGTGAAGCCTGCGAAGCTCCCACCGATGAAGTGATGCTTGAACTTTTGCCCGCAGTTGATTAGATGCTTCAGGACTAGAAGAGTTTCTAAACGTGGAAGACACATTAGAAACATCAGAACTTCTAACCATTGAGGCTATCACTGCAAATGTGCTCGCATCGGATAGCGACGATGGCAGCGACGATGCAGTAGGGCAGGCTGCATCAACGTTGACCTCGCAGGAGGCCCTACAGATGATTCCGTCCCTCCGGGGCTTCTTGTTCACAAGGGATCTTCTGCTGCACTATGTGGAGCACCTGGATGCCTTGGAGAACGATGTCGGCAAGCTTCCAATTAAGCAAGCAAAATTGACGGAATGGCGTTTTCTCGTGCAAGCCAGGGAGAAGTACATGCCGAGATGCTTGTGGCAATCTCAAGCTGAGAGGCTGCCACAGCAACCTTCTCACATCTTCTAAAAGGCCCCTTTTGGGGCCACCAAAGTGACGCCTCAGTGGAGATCGCATGTCACTTGCCACCTGCGACCCCTCTTTGCAGTTTCAATTTCAATTCAATTCAGTTTATTTTTCCATGATAATTTGTACAGAGGAACTGTTGGGCCAGTAGCCAAACGCTAGTGTAGGCCCATAGTCACATACGTAGCAGCAGCTACAATGTTATGCGCATATCTAGTTATTAGTGATACAACCTAATACAGTTAGGTGGACACATACAATTAAAACCATTAAAAAAGAAAACAGTGCTTATCAATCACTAGTGATAAAATAGAACTGTTACGAGAATACACACACACACACACAAAAAAGAAATAGCATATTACACGTAGAAGTAACATATTTGCAAAGGTCTGTGCTCAAGTGTTTAGGCTTTCTGAATAGATCCAAGAAGGAATAATCTTGCACAGTATGAAACAAGTGGAGAACCAGACCGATGGAAAATCACATACTTTTTGATAGGTATAGCTTTTTTACAGCAGACACGAAATGGTTGGCCATTTTTACCTCAAGAGATACTGTGTTCCTAATGTTGGCACCATGAAACTCAAGTAGTCATTGGCCATACATGTTACGAGTGATTGGTAGGTTGAAATTTATATTTGTTGCACCTCTTGTATTTCTATTAGGTGTAATAAATAGGCTTGATGATAAGGAGTGATTCCCACGTAAAATATTGTTAATCAAAATGGCAACTTTCATTTTGCATGCCAGAGATAATAGTAATATACCAAGACGACCGAACAGCATGTCACTATTATCATGTGGGCTTGCATATGTCATAATGCGCAAGGCCCTTTTCTGTAACCGAAAGATGGGATCTGCTTATGTTTTATATGTGCTAGACCATGATTCAGAAGAGTATATGATGCGACAGTGAAATATGGAAAAGTAAGCAACTTTAAGTACGCTAAGGTCAAGATATTCTCTGCATTTTATTAATAAATAGCAAGCTGAAGCTTAATTTCGCACATATACTAGATATATGTGGTCTCCAGTTCCAGTTGCAGTCCAATATACCCCTTCATGTGGTCGAGCTGTTCTATAGTTCTACCTAGGAGGTGAATTTGCATGCTTATTGTGTCACCCCTGGAATAACGGGAGTTGAATACTATGTGTTTTGTCTTAGCTCTGTTTAGAGTTAATTTATTACATGAAAACCAAGTTGATATGTTCGATAACTCGCTCTTTATAGTGTTCTGCAATACGCCAAGGGATTTACCTGAAAATAATAGCATGGTATCGTCAGCGTACATAACACATTTTGATAACTTCAGTATGAATGTGAGGTCATTGACATATAGCGAGAACAGTATGGGCCCCAAAACTGATCCTTGCGGAACTCCTGTAACCATACTAGTATACTGGGATGCAAAGGAGCCAAATTTTACATATTGTTTTCGACCATTTAGGTAGTTTGAAAAGAGGGCCATTGTTTTTTTGCTAAAATCAAAAGTTCGTAATTTTTTTAGAAGTCCGAGTCAAATGCTTTCTTTAAATCTAAAAGTAATCCTATGGCAAACTCGTTTTTGTGCAGAGCTGTGTATATACTCTGGGTTAGTTCTAACACTGCTGATGACAATCGATTGCCTCTAAATCCATGTTGAGAACCTGTTAGAAGCTTGTTTTCGTTTAGGTAGTGCATGTTGAGAATCTGTTAGAAGCTTGTTTTCGTTTAGGTAGTGCTTCAGTTGAGCCGCGATGACCTTTTCAAATACAGTATTTATTACGCTAAGCACAGAGATAGGCCGATAGTTTCCAGGGTCATTGACGTCACCACTTTTATATATAGGAGAAACTCTTGCGATCATTAAGATGTCAGGGTATGTGGCTCAGCTTATACTGTTATTATTTTAGTGAGTACTGGCACAAGAAGTTGTTATAGCAGTGCAATTCTTGCATACCGACAGCCACGGCTTGTTATACACATGTGATCGGAGCACATAGGAAGCAGAATTGAACAGTTAAATGAGTCAACGCAATCGGCAGCCGGATGCAGGAAGGCGATGATGATTATATGTCGGCATTAGTGGGAGGCAGACGACAAGTGCAGCAGTGACTGTGAGAAAGTATTATTTTGTTTATCAAGTTGATGTTCCTGCGATTCATATTTTTTTAAGTGTTGAAGTATTTCTGTGATAACAGCTCAGTGTTTTTGTGGTTTCCTGTCCAACCACTTTGGTATTTAACCAGTCAAAACGAAACCACTCGGACTGAAAACAAAATGACACCTTTACACGTGATATGCAGTTCAGCATGTTGCCGTAGCCATATGTGTGCTTTTGATTTCCAAAGCATATAATAAAGCGCAAGCGTAGAATAATTCAGCAACTACGATTTTACGCAATAATTATGTTGTAATTAATAACAGCCAACTTACACACAGTAACCTCATAGAGTACATCCAAAGTACCAATATTTCACCACCAGGACTTGCCTTTACTGGTTTTTGAGAATTTCTTTGCCAATTTAAAATTATAATTCCTACTTAAATCACAAACAGCTTGCTGGATTGTCGCCAGTTGTCAGTCCCTTTAAAGGGGGGGGTCTTGAACCACTTTTCTTTGTAGCCTCAAAAATGCCTTAGGACGTGTATTGTGCTTCCCAGGAATATATTACCGAAATATTTTTTCAAAAAGACCTAGTATGAGCATGATACTATGAGCGCAATATTTATCTTTCCCATTCTTCCTCAACATCTTCTGCTCCAAAAAGGCGGCACCGGCTGTGGTTCCCCAGCTACATTATATCCCCTGGATTCAATGTTGTTTCTTCTTTTTGTGGAAATTGATGGGCGTCGTTGGCAACGCATACTTTCGGTCACTGTTACTATAGTAACCTCTGTAATCACTTTGCTGTGCTAGTGTACTAGATAGCTGCACGCAGCTGTTCCTTCTCATACCAGGTGGCATCAGTAGCTACGCACAACTGTAATGTGCTTGCTGTGTGCAAAGCAGGGCTGCAGTGTACGCTCATGTGCTCTAGTCTGGGCATGCTACATAGTGCAGATTAGCTTTGTCCTGCAGAGACAGTACACAAATAAAAATTGTGCAATTTGAAGTGCTACCAATTAGTCCTGAAATCTTTGAATGGCGCCCTTTTGAGTGCGACGTCAATAAGAGGACTCCACACCGCGCACATGCTCGCTACGTGAAGGCAACTTGAAGCTGTCAGCGGACCTGCTCTGATCCAAGTTTCCAAAATGTGAGTGTGCAGGCTTTTCTACCATTATGTATGGAATGTTCCAGGACACTATTCCCTGTGAAATCAAGTGGAGTAGTCGCCATCATCACGCTCAGTGTGGATTGCTCCTGACATCTGCTGGTCATCAGTGTGTACACATGCGTGTACGACGTTGGCTTCTTCTCACCATTGCTGCTCCATTCTCATGGTGCACTCATAATGGTTTGTTGGTCCTTTTTTGACAATAAACTGCAGGACTTGGCCTTCATCTACAGTACCTGCACTGTAATAGTGTGGTTGTACAGCGCACGTTGCTGAAATACAGATAATTGGAGAGCGCCGTGCTACGCAAACACGCAGTCAGAGCACGAGCAAACACATGAAAATGAAGCCATTTCGGCAGGAACATAGCAGACGACAAAGGTGAGTGATGACGTCATGAGAGCGCCATTCACAGTGCCACAATCTGTAGCACACGAGGTCAATAGCTCAATACAAAGCGATGTCTGCCAAGATGTCTAGCCAGGAGTGGAAAGGAGCAACGTTGGCTGGAAATGAGCGAACGCTGGTACACATCCCTTGTATAGATGCTAATCACCATTCCACAAAAGGCTCAGCAGGGTAGCATACGTGTGGTCTGGGCTTAAGGTGAAGGTATCAGTCTTGTGTGTAGTTCAGATTCTCCCCCCAGGCGATGCCACTCGGTCATGTGAGGGAAAAGGGGAAAAAACCTCTTCGCCATTGCAGCATGCTCTAGTCTGTCCCTGTTACGATGCTGCGACAGGTGATCTGCTGTATTTGAGAAGTCCCCCTCACCCAGTCTTGTCAGGACGAGCTGTGCCTGGCACCATTGTTTTTTGCTCCTGCGCGTGGTGGCCTTCTCCCCACTCATACTTTCAAGAATGGCTTGGTCGAACCTTTCTCTATGTAAAATGCTCAGTTCTACTGATGGTGACTATAAGCCTGGTAGTAATTCATCACTGTTGCTATTGACGTGGCTGTCATGTGAGTGCAGGCCTCTGCTTCGAAAACCATCTTGGTAGATGGCCAGAAGACTGCAGTGCTCACTACCTCAGCGGAACACAACTTTCGTAATAATAAAGACGGACCAAGACTGAAAAAGACGAAACCTTGAGTGAAGTTGATCGCCAAATAGTTTTTATTTTTCTTCATAGCATCTACCTTTTTTTTTTAAAGCATTCTGCAAAGTATGGGCCTGATAAAGGAAGGTTCTAGGTTTAAAATGGTAACTGTAGCTTTATGCATAAAACACCTAGATAGAAAGGGAAGGAAATTGCTATTGAGAGCAGTAGCTGTCTATCGCAGTCTGCTGACACCTGAACAGCAGAGTCAGCAGTGGAGAAGGGGTGGCGATTAAAGAGAAGGCGTAAATTTAGTAGCGAGTATAGGGTAAATACGAAATATTTACGACAGAGCGCCTAAGTAAATAGAAAAGAAACAGTTCGTTTGTGGAGTGACTACCTCGAGAAAGGTTGTCACCGGCACTGTTCGGTCGTGTGATACAGCGGGGTGGCGACGACCAGCTGTTCGAAGTCGCAGTGCTTTTGCAAGGTGCCCCGGACTTATATTTACAATTGCTAGTAGGTACAGCAGGGCGTGGCGCTCGCAGAGACACTGGATGTGTGCGCAAATGCGCGAGTAACGACGGGTGCAAGAGAGGAAATGTGGGGACTTTTGCTCATTGAATATATGACACTGCCTAGGCACTACGGAGGAGTTTCTTAGCGCGTGTTGTATGCGTTTGTCCCTAGGTGTGCCGGACGAAGCAGCGGGGCACGGATGTGCTAAACTTAGCATCGCAAGTTGGTGGCTGGATGTAACTATATTTATTCAATCGTGTTTTTTTTTTTTTACTAATTGAAACAGCGTGTCATTATTTTGCATTATTGGCGGCGCCTCCAAGACACCAAAGCAGCAACGGGGTCACCAAAGCTGTAACCCGGACTAGCCCGTGGGTTGGGGCTCGCCGAGTAGCGGACAGCCAATCTTATACATTCCTGCCACGCTTCGGCCTTCGCGGCCCCAACCCATGGGCCGCCCTGCTCCCAGCTTTGATCCCCCTACTACCCCTTGGGTGCCCTGGAGATCCTGCACCGCCTGCTTTATTATAACCTCAGGCGCACTCCTGAGGCCTTGGTTTGTAGGTTACATGTGCCGTCCTGGAGCAGTGCTTGTAAAAAATGCAATCTATCATCGCGACAAAAAAAGTGATCCGTGACTTATACAACACCAGTCAGAACCTTGCCCCTTCAGACACAGCAATCACCAAATGGGACGTCCGTGCCCACTGCCTCACTGTGCGGGCAGCCAGCGGCTGAGCGTAAACAAACTCGACTGCACTTGTAAATGCCGGCATGTCTAGGGGACAAACGCATACAACACGCGCTAAGAAACCTCCTCCGTAGTGCCTAGGCAGATTCACATATTCAAGGAGCAAAGGCCTCCAGATTTTGTCTCTCACACCCACTGTTACTCGCGCCTACGCAGAAACATCAAGCACATCAAGAAACGCCACGGCCCGCTGCACCTACTAGCAATTGTAGAAATGCACCCCGAACCACATGCACGTTCACAGAAATTGGAGTTGTGTGCACCCCTGACACCAGTTTTGTTTCGAACACATGTGCCGTGCAACCTGATGCCTATTTCCCAATGTTCAGAAGTCACCCAGCAAACTCATTTGCATTACTTTGGCGCTAACATTACGCAGAGCCCCTTTTGCGCACCTTACACTGCGCCAAAAAGGGTGCTTTTTATATACATGCACGACGAAAAGGCTTTGCGTGCAGCATCATTAATCCTAAAACAGATGTTGTTTATGTAAGAGACACCGTTTTTTTTTTTTTTTTTTCCAGCGCTGTTTGTAAACTGCATGAAAATGAATGGTGATTTGGGTGGCGAACAAATGTTCCTAGGCCATCGGCCATGTCCTGGTGCATGCGTGCCGGCTTCTGCAATCGCGAAAGATAAGCAGCATTGATCTGAGCTAGTACATGAGATGGTGACCACTTCCACAAACTTCGACTGATGATAGCTCCGCCTGCCGTCCTGACCAAAAATGCATCAAAAGCTGAAGGAAGGTGAGCAGACGCTATCCACATAAAGGTCAAGGTAACCGGACATAGCCGGAAAGCGCCCTTTCTCTGCCTATGGCCTGCTTCCCTTCTCGCGTGCGCAGGACGTTGCCTTCTCTGCCTTTCGAAAGGCATCACATATCCTATTGTCCCACAAGCAGGCAGAATGGTTTTTGGCACTCATCGCCGTATCAAAGCACGATGACAACGGCCTTGCAATGCTTGTTATCGGTATTTGCAGTGCTCGAGTGCCAGAATACAGATGTCCTAAATAGCCAAGATTTTCGGTCTGTATGGCCCATGGACGAAGCACAGACGGCAGCACTCCCGGACATGAAGCCATGTGATGAAACCGGGATTGCCTCATGCCTGTTTACCTGATGCAGCAATAATGCAAAATTACTTCAGATTCTTTTGTCCATGTGCGTGTATGCTTTTAGCTCACTATTGGTGTGGGATGAGTTATAAGAGAAACTTAAAAAGGATACTATTTATATCATCTAGTACGAATAAACACGCAACAATTGCAGCTGAGTTCTTTCACACGAGTCTCCATATCGATGCACATATGATGCACCTGCTTGTGTACCACTTAGCACAAATATGCATACCACAATTATGATATTACACAGAAATCATTCACGTTTCATGTGCACCTACTGTCTAAGCGACTTACTTAGATTCACGAAGAATTCGACAAGCGAAAATGTGAAGGAAGGAATGCAACCCAAAGAATACTGCTTGCATGTCACTGTATTCTTTGCAGCTAAAAACAGGAGTAAAAGAAGGCATTACGATTGAACTGACAAGTGCCACTCAATGACGTATCAGTGCACGTATGCTGAATATGCATACATGCACACACAAAAAAAATGTCATATATGGGTGTTTTAATGTTTGCCATCGGTCAATTGCTGATGTCCACTTATTTGGTTGTTTACCCAAATATATTGCAGTCATAGAACTCTATCATGGGACAGCAGCAATAAATTCGAATGTTCTGGTTCCCCGACAACCTTTTATGAATGGACATTGCGTAAATTTCACAAAGTATGAGCTAAAACATCTCCAAATCGTTCCGCAGAAGGCAACAGCAATACTTCCAAGCAGCGCCGCACCGGACAGCACAAGCCAGAGAGGAGAAGACCCGCTGCGCCCTTTCCTCCTCACCCGATGAAAAGGTCTACCTTTCCCAAAGCACCGGAGAAACCAGTTCAAAGGGAGTGCTGCGCTCCTCTGGCGGGCCTGGGGGTCACTGACAGCAGCCGAAGGAATGCAGACACAAGTCGCCAGTTTTGCACAACATAAGCACCGACGGAGTTTACCTTGTTCCCACATTTTTTTTACGTTGACACTGTACAGTGAAACCTCATTAAACCGTAGTTGGCCGGAGCTCAGAAAAAGTATGTACTAAACGGTAGTATTGTTTAACCGAAATAGCATGAGATCGCCCACTTACCTGCCGAAAACGGAACTCAGAGAGAGTGCGATGAAAGGGGAAAAACTCATGCAGTATTTATTCACTTCGCGCGACAAACATGTTATTTTCGTTTGATGCCGCGGCGGCCTAGCATGACGATGACAGCGGCCTCAAACTTACTGAAGCTGCGTGCCGGCTTTTCAGCCAGCCCCCTCTTCTCGGCAAACACTCGCATGGCAAATTCCTCGGCGTTACGCAGTTTCCGTGCACGTGCGCAGTAGTGCTGCAGAAGTCCCAGGGGCGCCTTTTTCATTGCCGGGTGCCGGAGTTTGGAATACTTTTCATTTGGAATAGAGTTACGCTATCGCGCCCCTGTTCTCGTCGCGACGATTGCATTCATGAGGCTGACGTAACGCGCAGCTTATGCCACTGTTGGGCCTGAATCGCCCGTGCTGTCGCTTTCCGTGTCGTCCTCATCAATGTCACAGTCGACACTTCGGCAACAACACAGGCAACGATGGCGAAAAGTCGAACCTCGTAGCCGACATGTCTTCGCGGTCGCAGCAGCGCTGCTGAGCAACTTCTTCGCATTCCAAATGCCACACACTGTAGTCAACAGCAGATCCCTGTTGCGTGCCAACGCCGACTCATTCGTGTCACATTCAATAGCACGGACGATGTCTAATTTTTCTTCTATGCTGAGCACCCGGTGTCTTTTTTATCCGAGCTTTGGAACGACGCGAGTCCTCACTTGCTCGACGCCGTAATGCTCTCTGGCACGGCGTCAAAATGATGTTGATGTTGATGTGGCTCCATGCACAAACGCACAGGGCGCTTGGAGGCCATTGTTCCATCTCTGAAGGCTTGTTGTTCTGCCGAGCCACCGGATGGAGACGGCGCACCGCTGTGTTTGCGCGACGAAAAGTTCAAACGCTACGTTTTAACCGATGCGTACGCAATAAGCTGGTACGGTTTATGCGGATACAAAACACATTATGTTCAATGGCCGCTGAGTCGGGGATTTGACTTTACTACCTTTAAAACGAAACTACTGTTTAAGCTGGTACGGTTTAACGAGGTTTTACTGTAGTACCACGGCCTGGTTCGATGCAACGTGCTGAACTTCTGTGACAATGCATTTAAAAAAAAAAGGACAGGTTTTGTTCTCCTTGCGCGTGAGAAATGCACATAAACTTAGCCTTCCAGCTACTTAGCGAGGAGGTACTACAGGGGATCTTTTCTATAAAGCTCATCTGGACAGGCGCTTTAGGACAACTGAGCCAACAGAGAGTTCGTGAAGCTTATGGAAAGGTTATTATTTGTAATAACTTCAAGAATACTATCAAAAGGCCTTTGACCCAACTCGCCAAATGCAATGTTTCTTGAAGAATTCATTGCATTCATTTAAGAACAGGAAGATTATGTTGCCAACCACGGTGGCGGATTTCCTAGCCCAGGAACTGCCCTTGGACTGCATGTGACCATAAAAAGCACTGTCCCTTTTAATTAGCTCACTGGGCTACAAGTACTTGTTAACAGCTAATCTTAGGCAGGACAAGATGGAACATATGTTTGGTGTCGTAAGGCAATCACTTAGTTGTAACGACCATCCTTCACCTGAACAGTTTTTTATTATAATAAACAGCCTGACATTCTACAGTCTGGCAAGGCCTCCTAAAAATGAGAACTCACTAGGAGACTTTGTAACCGCACTCTTAAAACCCTCTGATGTTGGAAAACGAAAAGTTGACCGCCTAACCGAAATGGGTGATGGCAATATGGAGTGTGCAGAATCTGTGTTAGAAACACAAGGCAAGAAGTTGGATCTTGACAACTGTGCCAAAAAGCACAGTGGCAGTAGGTTAGTATATTACATAGCTGGCCATGTTGCAAGAAAGCCTTTAAAAAGATTTCCGTGCCCAGAGTATGCCTCTTCCCTTTGTATTTTGCTCCTACAAGAAGAACATGATGGAAATTCCATATTAAGAAGACAGTTTGATCATGGAGGCTTGATCTACACTTCCAAAGCTGTTGAGGAGCTCGTTTCTAAAATTGAGGACACATTTACTGTGCATTTCAGCAGGAATCAGCTTCATGCTGAAAGCATGGTCTGCTTTTTGCATTTTCTTCAGGGAGCAAAGCTTAAAGAAGTGGGATGCAGTGAGCATGCGCCAGAGTTTGGCGACAAACATAATTAAGTTCTGTGCATTAAGGCTGCACGTCAATCTCAAAGAAAAAAACGTGGAACGGAACACACAGAGAGAAAAGCAGAAGCTCCTGAAAATGAGCCGATGCCAGCAGAACGACAGTCGCGAAAATGCTCCGTGCTTTTGCACATACATTCCTTCGTTGGGAAATAAAAAAAAAGAACTTGTAACATAGACTTTCAAAGCGCTGATCGTACAGTGTTTTTTGTAGATCACAGTGTGCAAGACCAAAGCTGCAATACACTATATACACGTGACAAACAGATTGCATTCAATTTCGTCTCTTCATGTTGTGGGCTGATTGGTGTCGCTTTTCCCGTAGGAAAAAAAAAAAAAGAAGATTTCGTTTTAATACAGCTGCTTGCATAGCTTTCATCACTCTGGTTAAAATGGCAGCGCAACAGAGACAAAAACGAGACAAAAGCGCACTTGTGTCTGTTCATATCTCAGTTGTGCTGCCGTTTGAACCAGTTATGGGCCAACCAGCTATAAAACAAAGTTTTATTTCATCGGTCGTCGCAATAAGCGTGCTCTATAATTTTGTAAGATTGACGAGGCCTCATCGATTATTGCATGCCTGTTTTCTGAACTTGCAAACAGTAGTGGCCAGCTCAAAGCGCCGGGCTCAGGCCCGCTGAAAAGTGCGCCTGAGCCCGCAGGAGAACCCGCCAGTAATCACGCGCCAGCGAGCGCCGGCGCCATCTGCCTGAGCATAGCAAAGTATTTCACGTCGGCTCGCACCTTCTTCGCAACACTAGAAGAACCTTCTAGCCTCTATTAGCCCCGAGAACGAACTAGAGGGCCACTGCAAGCGCTGCTCGTGTGATGTCAGGGCGCGGACTCGCTCCTGTCGCCTGCTGCAGTTCGGGCAGTGCCCTGGCGGCATTTTCACAATTGCTAGTAGGTACAGACAAGACAATCAATTGAGGGATTGCCAGCCGCTTGTGCGCAGGTGCGAGTAAGAGCGGGCGCAAGAGAGAAAATCTGGGGGCTTTTGCTCCTTGAATATATGACTCTGCCTAGGCACTAAGGAGGAGGTTTCTTAGTGCGTGCTGTAACGTTTGTCCCCTAAACATGACAGCATTGCGGAGTGGAGTCGAGTTTGTTTACGCTCCGACGCTGGCTGCCCGTGCGGTGAGGCAGTGGGCACGGATGCTCCATTTGGTGATCGCTGTCTGAACGGACAAGATTTTGACTGCTGTTGTACAAGTCGCGGTGGCGCGTTTTTTGTCGATACGATTGTTTACAAGTACTGCTCCAGGAGGCCACATGTAACCGGCAAACGGAGGCCTCAGAAGAGCAAGGTGGCACAGGATTTCCGGGCACCCAAGGGATAGCAGGGGGGGTTAAAGCTGGAAGCAGGGCAGCCCATGAGTTGGGGCCGCAGAGGCCGAAGCGCGCCAGGGGGTGTTCGCATAAAAAATTTGCGGTCCACATTAGCAGACGATCTTATACACACCTGGCACGCGCGGTTCTAGTTTTGGTGTCCCCATTGCAGCTTTGGTGTCCAGGAGGCGCCGCCAATAATGCGAAATAATGACACGTTGTTGCAATTGGTAAAAAACACGGCCCAATAAATATCGTTACGCCCAGTCACCAACTTGTGACGCTAAGTTCAGCACTACCGCGCCCTGCGACTTCTCCAACACTAGTAAGAACTCTGAGTCTGAAGGTACGTTGGACAGAATTTCTCGCACGCTGGTGCTAAGTCAGTCATGCCAGATTAAACCTTTCTTGCTTCTTAAGGCGCTCTACCTTCAAAAAAACATCACTGATTTTTCCGGGGGAGCACTAGGGGCAGTAGTAGAGGCACAGCGGCTGCCAAATTGGGCGTCAGTGCCAGCCGCTTCACCTATTATACCGCACCGGCCAGCCAGCGTCCGAGCGTAAACAAACTCGACCCCATTCCGCAATTCCTGCACGCCTAGGGACAAACGCCTACAAAAAACCTCCTCCGTAGTGCCTAGGCACTACGGAGGAGGTTTCTTAGCACTTGTATGCATTTGTCCCCTAGACATGCCGGCATTGCGGAGTGCAATTGAGTTTACGCTTTGCCGCTGGCTGCCCACGTGGTGAGGCAGTGGGCACGGACACCCCATTTGGTGATCACTGTGTCTGAAGGGGCAAGGTTCTGGCTGGTGTTGTATAAGTCACGAGTCGCTTTTCTTGCCGCTACGATAGATTGGCTTTTTTACAAGCACTGCTTCTGGAGGGCACGTGTAACCGGCAAATGGAGGCCTCAGGAGAGCACCTGAGGTTATAATAAAGCAGGCGGCGCAGAATCTCCAGGGGATCAAAGCTTTGGAAGCAGGGCGGCCTGTGGGTTGGGGCCGCGGAAGCCGAAGCGTGCCAGAGAGTGTTCGCATATAACATTTGTGGTCCGCGATAGTGGACAATCATACACCCCTGGCATGCACACGCCTCAGCAAGCCCCAACCCACGGACCCGTCCGGGTTCTAGCTTTGGTGTCCTGGAGGCGCCGCCAATAATGCAAAATAGTGCACGTTGTTTCAATTGGTACAAAACACGATTCAATAAATATAACTACGTCCAGCCGCCAACTTGCGACACTAAGTTCAGCACTACCGCGCCCCGCAACTTCTGCCGGCACGCCTAGGGACAAACGCATACAACATGTGCTAAGAAACTCCTCCATAGTGACTAGGCAGAGTCATTTATTCCAAGGTGCAGAAGTCCCCAAATTTCCTCTCTCGCACCCACTCTTACTCACGCATGTGCACACACATCCAGCGTCTCAGCAAGTGCCACACCCACTGTATCTACTAGCAATTGTAAATACGCGGGCGGACGCCTAATGCAGTGTTTTTGTTTGTTCACTCTCGTTTCTTTTGCTTGAATAATTACTTATGGCTTGAATGCTTCTGCTTGAATACTTACTTAATATATTTTTATGACGTCTTCATTTTTGAAAATTCATTCAAAGAGCTTATTTCTCAGACGATAATACAGTTCTCAAAGGCAACACTACAGCACCAGCCGAAGAAGCGCAGACCAGCCCATTTCGGGTTTTTCTTGAGCAGATCGACAACAGCAAAAACATACCATATAAGAATCCAGTTATGATATCATACCTGCCGCGGTGCAACAAGTACGTCAGAAACGCTGGCTAAATGTGACTTTACACAGTTACCTTGATTTTCATCTTCTAAAACAGGTTTGCTGACAACGCGTAGTTCGCGAGATATCGAATTTTTCATTTCTTCACAGAAATGCTTGGCAGTAACACGAGCAACACTGCAGTTTAGATTCTACCAATGCCACTTACTCCTTTAACTGCTTCTCAAAATTAGGTGGTTCTTCAAGTGTTTATTTTAAGTGGTGGTAATTTGAAGTAAAGCTAATTGAGCCTTCCAGCTGCTTGCAGAGTACGAAAAGGAATGTACTAATATTTATTCCCTTTTTCGTGCTACAAGTTCAACTCACTAGAGCAATTTACTGAGGTTTGTTGCTTGAGGAATATACATGACGAATCTGTTTAGCGAACAGACACAGGCTGCTCGGCCCAAATTTTTTACTGAAATATGCCTTATGGTCCCCGTATGGCTGCAGCCAGAAATAAGCCGAAGGGTCATTCATTAGTAGTATGGGACATATTGATGCGGTGTCTTCCTAATGAAAGTTCGCTAGGTTCTCTTTTATGTACTGACGAAGCGAAAAGACCGTGTATAATTAAACAACGCTGTATCAAGACATGGTAAGGAAGAAGGTGCTTGAATTTTACTTTTCTAGGCACCGTAACCTGCGCTTTAGTACCTCGAGTATATTTTAGGCATTGCAATTGGCACTGTAAAAAAATGCTTCATGGTTTCTATTCAAAGTTGAAGTGAACTGATGGGTTTCATGAACAATGCGTGCCTCACCATAACAACAGTCGGTTGCTACCGTTGTGTGAGGGGTGTGCCATATTTTCGATAAATCCTAATGAGGGCCAGCATGAAGCATTTCATCACTTGAAATTGATTGGCTCTCAATCTTAAATACAAAACATTTCTTTCAGGTGATTTCTACTATGGTATTTGTGAATTAACTATACATGTCATCATCACCATCATCAGCAGCAGCGTATTTATGTCCACTGCAGAACGAAGGCCTCTCCCTATGATCTCCAATTACCGCCTGTCCTGTGCCAACCGATTCCAACTTGCGCCTGCGAATTTCCTAATTTTGTCGCACCACCTAGTCTTCTGCCATCCTCTACTGTGCTTCCCTACTCTTGGTACCCATTCTGTCACTCTAATGGTCCAACGGTTATCTAATCTGCGCATTACATGCACCTCCCAGCTCCATTTTTTTCTTCTCTTGATGTCAATTAGAATATCGTCTATACCCATTTGCTCTATGATCCAAACCACTCTCTTTCTGTTTCTTTAAGTTATGCCTAGCATTCTTCGTTCCATCGCTCTTCACACGGTCCTTAACTTGTTCTCAAGTTTCTGCCCCATATGTCAGCACTGGTAAAATGCACTGATTGTATACTTTCCTTTTCAATGATAACGGTAAGCGCCCAGTCAGGAGCTCACGATGTCTGCCAAATGCGATCCAACCCATTTTTATTCTTCTGTGAATTTCCTTCTCATGGTCAGGGTTCCCCGTGATTAGTTGACCTAGGTAAGCGTATTCCTTCACAGAATCTAGAGGATGACTTGCAATCTTGAACTCTTGTTCCCTTGCCCAGTTATTTATCATTATCTTTGTCTTCTGCATATTAATCTTCAACCCAACTTTTACATTCTCCCTGTTAAGGTCCTCAATCATTTGTTGTAACTCGTCCGCAGTGCTGCTGAATAGAATAATGTCATCGGCAAACCGAAGGTTGCTGAGGTATTCGCTGTCAATCCTTACTCCTAAACCTTCCCAGTTTAATAGCTTGAACACTTCTTCCAAGCATGCAGTGAATAGCATTGGAGAGATTGTGTCTCCTTGTCTGACCCCTTTCTTTATGGGTATCTTACTACTTTTCTTGTGTAGAATTAATGTGGCTGTGGAATCTCTAACTATTTTTCCAGGGTATTTACGTAAGCGGTCTGTACTCCTTGACTACGCAATGCCTCTATGACTACTGGTATCTCTACTGAATTAAATGCTTTTTTCCTTATCTATGAAAGCAATATGGAGAGGCTTATTGTACTCTGCAGATTTCTCGATAACCTGATTAATGACATAGATGTGATCCATTGTAGAGTATCCTTTCCTGAAGCCAGCCTGTTGCCTTGGTTGACTAAAGTCCAGTGTTGCCCTTATTCTATTAGAGATTATATTGGAAAATATTTTATAATACAGGGAGTAAGCTAATGAGCGTATAATTTTTCAGTTCTTTAACGTCTCCCTTTTTGTGGATTAGTATAATGTTTGCATTGTTCCAGTTTTCTGGGACTCTTGCAGTCGATAGATACTTCATATAGAGAGCCGCCAGTTTGCCCAGCATTATGTCTCCTCCATCTCTGATTAAATCGACTGTTATTCCATCCTCTCCTGACGCTTTTCCGTTTCATACCTTACAAGGCCCTTCTGACCACATCTCTAGTTATAGGAGGAGTTTCTGTATACTGTTCATTATTGTTTTGAATAGAGTACTCCTGAGTCTTCTGAGTACTATACAGATAGAATTCTTCCACTGCTTTTATTATACCTTCGAGATTGCTGATGATATTACACTGCTTATCTTTCAGTGCATATATCTTGGTTTATCCTACGCCAAGTTTCCTTCTCACTGATTTCAAGCTGCCTCTATTTTTTACGGCTTCTTCAGTCTTTCTCATATTACAATTTCTAATATCACTTATTTTCGCTTTGTTGGTCAGTTTTCACAGTTCCGCAAATTCTATCTTATCTCTTGAGTTGGACACTTTTATTCTGCTTTTACCCTTACTGCCTCTAAGTTGACCTGTTTTTTCTAGACCAATTTTACTCTTTCTCTGTTCAAATTGAGGTGAATCCTAGCCCTCACTAGCCTATGATCACTGCACTTGAACCTACCTATCACTTCTACATCCTGCACTATGCTGGAATCGGCAGAAAGTATGAAATCAATTTCATTTCTTGTTTTACCATTAGGGCTTTTCTAGGTCCACTTTCTGTTGCTACGTTTCCTGAAAAAAGGTGTTCATTATTCTCAGCTTATTCCTTTCTGCGAATCCTACCAGCATCTCTCTAGCGTTTCTAGAATCGACGCCATAGTTGCCTGTTCACCTGCCTGCTTTTTCCCCACTTTTGCATTAAATTGACGAATTGTACAGCAATAACGAGGGTAGCAGTAGTCATAATCAAACTCAATAAGAGGTATCAATTAAAGTAGTACAAGCCTACGCTCCAACATCCAGTCACGACGATGAGGAAGTAGATCAGTTTTATGAAGATGTTGAATTAGCGATGAGAAAAGTGCAACCTTGGTATACAGTAGTAAACTATATATATATATATAAATATTCTATATATGATGCGCCATCGTGTTAGCAGCCATGAGCAATTCGTTTAATGGGCGCCTCTTTTAAAAAGCGGTGAAAGTAGCAGCTAACTTTTTCATACGAAATGCACGCCTATTTCTTTTAAGCATTAATAAAGAGGCCATATTTGACTAGAACAACTCCCCAGAATAATAAGAATCATGATGACAGCTTCACTGGGCAGTGTATTTCTAACGTGGATAACATGTTGACACTATATACCAAGACTTTTTTTCCGTGTCAAATGCAATGTCTCTCATAGCTAAGTACTAAGGGAACGTTAGCTGTTTAGCGATGCATCATACACAACTTCGCGTGTTGAATTTGGAGATATTCCTTTTGTGCAAAATTTATGGATAGACACGGCGCATATATGCATTCAAAAACCCGCCGACCCCTTCAACACTACATAGCTTGCCAAATCGAAGCCGCAAGTTTTCTCGACTCACGCGCTTTTGAAGAAGGAACTCTGGTTCACGCATGGCAGCAGAAAGAAGCTGACATATCCTTCAACGCGTATGGCTCGAGCCACCTATACCCCAAGCATACACGAAGGGAACGCCAGAGTGAGCGGCGTCCTGGCCGTGATGTCACTCCACAAGAGGGCGCCACTCCAAATTCTCACCGATAATAGCCCGGATATCCATTGACACAGCGCCGCCATCTTGGTATGATCGTAAAGAGGAGCAACCAGAGCTCAAGATAGCCGAAGCGACGTGTTTCTCCACCAGAAAATAAACCAGCAAACGCAAGCAGAAAAAGGCAAATGCGGCATCGCGATTGCAAACAGTAGTCACATGGAGCACAGGGCGCTCTCCTATTGGCTGTTGTAGATTTGAATTGCTCACAAACATCTCTCGCGCACATTTGTGCAGCAGCGAGCTACGCGTTTCGATCAACATGATCTACGATTGTGGCAGCTCACACACGTTTTCTGTGAACCCCAAAGGTATCATGTTCAGAATGGCCCACGTGTACAGAAGACCACGAAAGGTGTCGAAAAGAGAGAAAATACTCGTAGAAACGGATGCCACAGAGCCTGTTGACGAGGCACGACTGGTGCATGTGGGTGACCGGGAAGGCACGACCGTGGGTGATGGTGACGGCGCGTCCGCGAGCAATGGTGCAAGTGTAACCGCGTGTGGTCATGACGGCAACGCGACATCGGCAGAGCAGAAGGTTTCGCGTCAATTATTTAACTGCGGATTTCAGCTCCAACTCTCACTAATAAAGGGGTTGCGCAACGAGAGACAAGAGCAGACGTTTTGAATGCGCTGTCATCTACCTCTGCACGACGGATGCATGCACAATGATCAAAAAGGCAACTAAGGTGCATGAAACTGCTGCAAGAAAGCAAAAAACTACATCAAAATGTAAAGAAAATGTGTCCTAACAGGCAAAGGACTATATCCCAGGCGGGTTTTAAGAGCTCAAAATAAAGATTTAAATGTTTACAACAAATGAAACTTTGAGCTCCATTTTCTCAGCTTTCCTTTCTTGTGCGGTTGCTTTCAGTCATCCTAGTGCCATTTCACAACAAATGAAGACAAAATCACGGTCTTTTGCACTAAGATCATGAAACATTGATGAGTGCAATAAAGCTGTCCGTTTTTAACTGCACCTCATAAAAAATTTATAATGGGTTTTTTTTGGAAAAGTTGTAAGTCAATATCCATAGGAAAGTTGAAAAATATTTGTATGCTCATTTGGGCATTTAAAATATAAACCAATAGCTTTATTGCAGAGAATGGGCCTTTGTAAACATGCAGATACAAAAACCTTGGTGAACTTATGTATAAATAATTAATTTGGGGATGACCATTAGAGGATGTCAATTGTAACTCGAAAACTATAATAGATAGCACAAAACTAATTTTTTATATCAGCATAACAAATCACACCTGCATGCTAAATTTCCGCAATTTATTCCTATAAATAAAAAAAAAGTTTTCATTTTCACATTCCCCCTTAAGTTTCGTCTGGTTAGAGGCAAGTGTTCAAAACTAATCAAAATTAGTGAGACCTGACAGCTATGACCCCGATAAGTAATGTGGCCAACGTTTCATTCCTATTAGGCGGCCGTGGCCGAATGTAAGCAGACATTAGCCGGCTTTTTTAGGAAGTACATAATTCATCGAAATTCGAAAATAGATTTTAGCTTATTTCAGCTTGTTTAGTTAACTGCAACAACTAATATACACAGAAACAGCAGGAAGAAGCCCGAACAGCTTTCTTGATTGACGTCAGCTGTTGGCCAATAGCAGTCATCTATGGGAATCTGCCATTTGACGACATATGGCAGTCGCTCGCAGCTCCAAGATTCTTTGTTTGAAAAGAGGGTGTGTGAGAAAAAAGTAACTTTGCAATCTGCTTGTGAACTACGCACGCTGCATATCACTGTAAAAACTTTGGCTGAGATGTTCACAGCAGCATATGCTATCCGCTCAATCTATTGTTTCCCCAAACCTGAGGGGGGTGGTTCAGGACCCCTTAAGGGGAGACACGGCCCTCGAAATCCGAAAAATCGCGAAAAAGTCGATTTTTGAAAAACAATTTTTTTGGTTGTATGTCTCATAAACTACCTGTTCTGTAATTATATCAGCACCTAATTCAACCGCAAAGTAAAAAAAACCACTACTTTTGAGACTACCACGGCCCACAAAACACATGCAAATGCCGAAATGCACAGTGGGCAAATTTCAAAAAATGCAGTGTTGAAACACGCAAGGTTTTGAAACATGCCCTTGTGTTGGGTGGTGATCCCTAGGCAAGTGCCTGAACAGGATGCTTGAGCAGTGGCAGTCACCGGTTAGTTCCTTCCTAAACGAAGTCTGAACAGGCCGCCATTAGAATCTGAACCTGGCAACGTTTAACGCTAGAATGTTATCTAGTGAGGAGAGTCTAACAGTGCTATTGGAGGAATTAGTGGGCATTAAATGGGATATAATAGAGCTCAGTGAGGTTGAGAGGACAAAAAAAGCATATACAGTGCTAAAAAGCAGTCACGTCCTGTGCTACCGGGGCTTAGCGGAGAGACGAGAACTAGGAGTCGGATTCCTGATTAATAAGGATATAGCTGTCAACATACAGGAATTCTATAGCATTAACGAGAGGGTGGCAGGTCTTGTTGTGAAACTTAATAAGAAGTACAAATCGAAGGTCGTACAGGTCTATGCCCCTACATTCAGTCATGATGACCACGAAGTCGAAAGTTTCTATGAAGACGTAGAATCGGCGATGGGTAGAGTCAAAACAACACACTGTGTACTGATGGGCGACTTCAATGGCAGGGTAGGCAAGAAGCAGGCTGGAGACAAGTGAGTGGGGGAATATGGCATACGCACTAGGAATAGCAGAGGAGAGTTATTAGTAGAGTTTGCAGAACAGAATAATATGCGGATAATGAATACTTTCTTCCGTAAGCGGGACAGCCGTAAGTGGACGTGGAGGAGCCCGAATGGCGAGACTAAAAATGAAGGACTTTATACTCTGCGCTAACCCTGGCATCATACAAGACGTGGACATGCTCGGCAAGGTGCGCTGCAGTGACCATGCTCGTCACTCATGCTCGTGCTCGTCGGTGCTCGTCAGTGTGCTGCATGCTCCTCTTGCGTGCTCCATTGGGGAGCCACGCTTAGACTGTCGAATGTATCTCTTGTTTAAACTGTAAATACTGTAAATAAATCCTGCACACCTAAGTCCCAACGAAGAGTCAAGGTCCTCCCTACAGCTACGACCGCCGAGTGGGCTCGGTAGCATCGCCCGGAGCACTATGACTTACTTCATACTGTTCTTCGTACAGATCCATCTGGGGTTACGTGGATGCAGTGCTGGTTCCTTCCCTGCCTCGGCAAAGGCGATGGTGTCAACGGCGCCGATCACACGACAACCCATTTCCACTGCACTGGGCGTATCGCCAGCATTGATACCGACGTGCTCACATCACATGGATTTAGGGCCGGCTGAGTCACACCTGGATCGCTCATTTGGCTCACCAGCGACCCCTGGAACATCGGTGGACCAGCTTAAAAGGAAGCCCAGCAGCCGCGCGCAACTCAGTGGGCTCGGTAGCATCGCCCGGAGCACTATGACTTACTTCATACTGTTCTTCGTACAGGTTGGTAACAAATGCCGTTTTTGTGCTTGCGTTAAGAGCAATGATGTCTGTCTGGTAGTGCTGCCGAGCCCACAGTGCGCACTGCTTTGTTGTTTGGAATCATTTCGCGTCATTCTCATGGTATTGCAACGGAGTGGTGATGTAGAGCAAAATCCGGGCCCCGATAAACTAGATGAAATATTGCGGGTTGTAACTGAAATCCGAACTTCACACTCGACCTTAGAAACTGGTCTAGCAAATGTACAGCAGAGGCTTTCACAAATTGAAGCGACCCTCTCGTCACTCAGGCAATATCACGAGAAAGTTGATAAGTGTGAGGCAACTGTGCACACTATGCGCAGTGAAGTTGCCCAAATGACTAGAAAAATTGATGAGCTGGAAAATAGGAGCCGCCGCAATAACCTCATCATATATGGCGTGAAAGAGCACGATAAGGAAAATCCTGCAGCCTTGGAATCGTTTGTAACAAAAGATATACTGCATAATATTCTAGACGTTCAGGTCAGAACTGTGGAACGCGACACCGAATTGGCTTAAAAAAGCCTGGTCGAGACTGACCAATTATACTACGCTTTTATGACTTTACCGAAAAAATGACAGTACTTCGCAAGGAAAGAAAATTTCAATTTCTGAAGGCTTTTCCGCTGACATTCGTGAAATACGCAAAAAGCTATGGCAAGCAGCGGCAGGTAGTCGGGATAACAGGGATAAAGTCAGCCTACATTTTGACAAATTAAGGATTAATGAAGACCTATACGTCTGGAATAAGGATCAGAAAAAAATGGAGCCATTGCACCACCCGAAGCCCCACGTGACAGCGAACGCTAGCACTTCCAATGAATGACAAACAGAAAGTACTGCACGGCTGACGTTACTGTGCTTTAATGCGAGAAGCATTGTCAATAAACTTGAAAAATTTGAGGAACTGCTGCTGTTGTATGGCCCAGATGTAATCGTAATTACAGAGACGTGGTTGAACTCTGATATCCCTGATTCTGAGGTGGTTCCTCCCTCCTATGCATTTCTGCGCACAGATCGGGACGGTCGAGGTGGAGGCGTTGCTATTGCTGTTAAGCGGCATTTGTTTGTCCACCGAGAAACCGGCATTACTGATCATGAGAGCGTCTGGTGTACAATAAAGGTCAATGATGTCAATTTACTAATAGGTGGTGTTTACAGGCGACCAGGCGCTCCGGACAGTTACCTTATAGAACTGTACGACTTCTTATATAACCACACCAACCAAAGAACGAAATTAATTCTAGCTGGAGACATTAACTTAGGGGGCATTGATTGGCACACCTTGTTAATCGGCAATAAAGAAGTCAAAAGTTGTGATCTTCTTTTTGATATCATGCAGACTTTCTCGCTAGCTCAACTTGTGCATTAACCAACTCGCGTCCAAGGGCAAGTGTGCTCAGTGCTAGACCTTGTCTTTGTGTCCACATCTTTAACCCCTGAAATTAGCATAGAACCGGGTATACCCGACCATAAAATGATTTTACTGACGGTTGACGATCTTGGCACGGGTGCAAGACCCTCTAGTACTGACACCCGAATTTTGGTTAAGGATTACACAAGGGCTAATGATGAAAGCATCATTGATTTTTTAGGAATTACGGAAGATGATTTTGACGATGGTACGTTGGACGCCAACGACCTATGGTTAAAATTAAAAAATGGGATTTCGCACTATGAAAGTAATTTTATTCCTACCAAGCTTAAAAAGATAAAGCGGAGGTCGCCATGGATTACAAGAACTATCATACACCTCAAAAGAAGGGTTCAAAGGATGCGCAAGAAAAAACATAATCCCACTATGGTTAGTCAGCTTTCACGAGAACTGAAAGAAAGGTTAAGAAGAGCGAGAGATAACTTTTTTTCTAATACTTTACTTGAGTTCATGACAGCCTCGGAAATTCTGGCGGTATCTGTCAAAACCGGAAAGTCCTCCAATCAAATTGGAAATTGCCAGTATAGTGGTTGAGGATGCGCGTACCATCGCTAACTCATTCAATACATATTTTCAGTCGGTATTCTCCCGTGCCCACGCCCCTAATATGCCCTTATCAGAGTATGACTCTGCAATGCCTGAAATCCTGATAACAGAGTCCGGCATTTTGAATTTGCTGCTACAGATAGACGTTAAAAAATCGCCTGGCCCTGATAATTTATCAAGCACTTTCCTCAAGCGATACGCGGGTCAGTTGTCCCCCTTCCTGCATAAAAGTTTCAGTGCATCACTTGAAACGGCAGTGCTTCCCGCGAACTGGCTGTGCGCAAAGGTCGTGCCAATTCATAAAGGTAGGAACAAGCAGCTTTTTGACACATACAGGCCAATATCCCTAACCAGCACATGTTGCAAACTAATGGGACATATAATAAATAAAGCTCTCGTAACTTATCTGGAAGAAAATAACCTATTATACTTCAGACAACACGGCTTCAGGCAAGACCTTTTAACTGTAACTCAACTTTTAGAAATTATACACGACTTCGCTGTAACAATCGATTCAAGACTGCAAGCTGACGCAATTTTTGTCGATTTTTCGAAGGCATTCGACCGCGTTCCACACAGTTTACTAATCTTCAAACTCAAATCAATTGGTATTAATCCCAAGACTGTTTCATGGATCGAAGCCTACCTCTCGAATCGGTCCCAGTTTGTTAGCGTAAAAAATACTGAATCGGACTATCTTGATGTTCTTTCTGGTGTGCCACAGGGATCGGTTCTGGGGCCAACTCTTTTTCTTTTATATATTAACGACTTGTATACATGTATGGAACCAGGGGTTACAATAAGGCTTTTTGCGGACGACTGCGTCATATACACAACTGTTAGAACAGCCGATGAACAGACAAAACTTAATAAGTCTCTACGAAACATTGTTGCCTGGTGTGAAAAATGGGGCATGCAAATTAACACACAGAAAACCAGGTGTATGACTGTAACCCGTAAGAAAGAGCCCTTAAATTTCACATATAAACTAAGTAATACTTCCTTGGAACGAGTAGACTCATTCAAATATCTAGGTGTCACAATAACAAGATCGCTGAAATGGGACGTACATATCAATAATGTGTGCGCACGCGCGTTCAAACAACTCTGATTTTTACGAAGAAAGCTAGCAACAGCCCCCACCTCGGTGAAATTAACTGCTTATAAAACTCTGGTTAGGCCGATATTAGAATACGGCAGCATAGTATGGAACCCGCATCAAAAGTATTTAAACTTGGCAGTAGAAAAGATCCAAAGCAGGGCGCTCCTATTGATATACACAAAGTATTCAAGGTACGACAGCGTAACTGCGCTTCGCACACAAGCAGGCATACCGACACTTGCTGGTCGTAGGAGGTTGGCCTGTTTGAAGTTCCTTTACCTTCTTTACCATGACCTGATAAAATTAACAAAATCCGACTACTTGGTGCCCCCCGGACGTCACTTCAGTCGAACTAACCATGATAAATGTATCAGACCATTCTTTTCGCGTTGCGACACATTAAAATACTCATTTTTCCCTTCAACAATACATCTGTGGAATTCCCTGCCAAGTGACATCGTTTGCTCACAATCTGTGCATTCATTCGTGTCGACACTCGAATTGCACTTCGAGTCATTATCGGAATGATGACCACATTGTGGTCGTCTTGGCTGAGCGTTCCTCAAAAGTTATCAATGACGTATTGCCATGCCCCAACTTCTTTCACACGCCGGTGTCCATATGTTCTTTCGTACTTCTCTGCGCTTGGTTCTTGCGCACGTCTGATAATATACATTACACTTGACACTGTTTGTACATTACACGGCACACCCAAATGCATTTTTTCCTGTATTAACTGCTTTTTACACTTTACATGGCGTATGCACTGTATAGGTTGTTTTTGTTTCCTTGTATTTACTTATTGCTGACATGGCGCGTCGATTGTAACCATTGCTTTTCTGTTTGAGTTTGCTGCAAACCCCCTGTATAACAAAGCGCCTGTACTGTTTGTATGTCCACTCCTGTATGAGCCTCTCAAGGCTTACAGTATTGATAAATAAATAAATAATAAATAAATAAATAAAAATCTAACAGGGGCAATGTCCAAAATGTTTCAAAGCAGAAACTATGAAAAAGCTTTTACAGTTGAACCCCATTATAAGAGGCAGATATAATGGACACTATTCGCACACATGGTTGGCCGCCCTATCTCTCCCATTAACTGGACCTCTTTTGTAAGAGACACCGGATATAGATATCGGATATCGGTTGTAAAGGTCAAGTTGTCCGTAAATTTTGGTCAATAACCTCACTTGTAACAGACATTCGAACCTTACATGTAGTGCCGTCGGCCACTGACTGCAGTTACGTCCATTGTGGAAGCAAACGGAAGTGAAAAACGTGAGCATAGTGGATCAGTCAGCAAAAAAAAAAAAAGAAGAAACGATTAAAGACCCCTGCAATGGGAATGCTTCACAGAGAAGCACTTCAAGCTTACCGCCAAGGGTATGTAACGAGCAACTATGCGCCACAGTGATCCGACCATAAAACACGACGAGGAGGACACGCAAGGACGCTCCCGGTGGCATATTTCCAACTACTGCTTGTAGGTACAGCGGGGTGCGGCACTTGCGGAGACGACGGACGTTTGCGCGCATGCGCAAGTAAGAGCGGGTGCGAGAGAGGCAATGTGGGGAGTTTTGCTCCTTGAAAATACGACTCTACCTAGGTACTACGGAGGAGTTTCTTGGCGCGCGCTGTGTGCGCTTGTCCCTAGGCATGCCGGCAGAAGTCACAGGGCGCGGTAGTGCTGAACTTAGCATCTCAAGTTGGCAGCTCGACGCAATCATATTTATTCGATCATGTTTTTACTAATGAAAACAATGTGTCATTATTTCGCATTATTGGCAGCGCTTCCAGGACACCAAAGCGGCAACAGGGACATCAAAGCTAGAAGCCGGGCGGCCCGTGGGTTGGGGCCGCAGAGGCGGAAGCGTGCCAGGGGGTGTTCGCATAAAAAATTGGCCGTCCGCAACGGCAGACCGCCGATCTTATACTCCCTTGGCACGCGCAGGCCTCTGTGAGCCCCAACCCACGGACCAGTCCGGCTTCTAGCTTTGATCCCCCCGCTACCGCTTGGGTGCCGCGGAGATCCTGCGCCGCCTGCTTTAATATAACCTCAGGTGCTCTCCTGAGGCCTCCGTTTGCCGGTTACATGTGCCCTCCTGGAGCAGTGCTTGTAAAGAATCCGATCTATCGTCGCAACGAAAAAAGCGACCCGCGACTTATACAACATTAGTCAGAACATTGTCCCTTCAGACACAACGATCACCAAGCGGCGTCCGCGCCCACTGCATCACCGTGCAGGCAGCCAGCGGCGGAGCATATAAACCAACTCGACTGCACTCCGCAATGTCTAGGGGACAAACGAATACAACGCGCTCTAAGAAACCTCCTCCGTAGTGCCTAGGCTGAGTCATATATTCGAGGAGCAAAAGCCCCCAGATTTTCTCTCTCACGCCCGCTCTTACTCGCGCTTGTGCAGAAACGTCAAGCTCCGTCAAAAGTGCCACGCCTCGGTCTACCTACTAGCAATTCTAAAAACGCCTCCCGGTGCGCGAGCAACGAATAGGCTGTGACATGGCAAGACGGAAGGCCAGCGGCGCTTGGTCCCGTTAAGCGGGCCCGCTTTTAAAAAACCGGGCCTCAACGTCTGTCTGGTTTTTCCTCGCCCAGAGATGCGAGCGGCGACCACGCATGCAGGCACTTGAGCGGGGCAAACTCTCGGAATTACTCAGTGACAACTCAACTTCAAGCCGCCAGCATGGTGGCCAGCGCCTGCGGAGAGACCGGGAAGAGTGGAAGATAAGGGAGTGACAAGGGGAGCATAGTTGCAAGGAGAGGCGTGGAAAAAAAAAAAAAAGCTATGACCTCCAAGATATGCGCACCGGCACGTGCAACTCTTCGAGGTCCTAAAAGAGCGAGTTTTGTTTTCCCACTCGCCTAATGGATGGCGGTAATTGCTTCCGCCACCTAGAGTTACTCTATATGGGTCCCCGCGGGAGCCATATATAGTAACTCTACTGCCACCGAAGCGGCGGAGACAGAGTTTCATATTCTGAGGTCGGCTTGAGCGAGCTAGAATCAGCCGAAAGCGAGACAATAGCCAAGTCAAAATAAAGACAAGCCGGTTGTTGTTATGGACGGCAACAGTCCGGGCAACAAATCTCAAAGGCTATGCTTTTAGAAATAGTCTATTTTACCCATCATTTTCACCATTTATACATCCATGTATATTTTTTTATTTAGTTTCGTTACAATTTCTACTTTTGCTTCGCCCGGCAAGCCCGCAGGTAACTCGATCAACCCTGTCCACAGTGTATAGCCAAATCGCCATCGCCCTATTGTTCCAATTTTCTTTCTCCATGTGCTGTTGTCCAACTGATCCGTGTGCAACAGATCTTCACATGCTACATCGACATGTACAGCTGTTGCCTCACCGTCACCGCATCAGTATGGAGAACAGTTCCATCAAGCGCCGTACTTTCCTGACCGTCGCAAAAAAGTTGGACATCATTGCAGACATAAAGTGCAGAATGAAGCAAGCTGACGCCGCCAGGAAATTTGAGTTGTCCAGAAAGACGGCTGGCGGGATTTGGACCCAACGAGAGAAGCTGCTAAAAGAAGCACCAACCGGAGCAAGCAGATCGAAACTGCGCAAGTCATCTCATCCTGCATTAGAAAAAAGCGCTTCTTCTGTGGATACAGGATGCGCGGAGCAAGAACATACCGCTCAGCAGACCCTTGGTTCAAGCCAGAGCCGGGCAGCTTGCGTTTGGCCTTGGCATTGAGTTTGAGGCCAGTCAAAGATGGTTCGACCGCTTCAAGCGTAGGCATGGAATCAGCTACAAAGCTGTTTACGGCGAAAGCAAAGCTGCCGACGAAAATGCCGTAAGGCAGTGGAAAGACGGGACATTGCAAACATTGCTGAGCGGAAGGAAGGCTTGCGATGTCTTCAACCTGGATGAGTCAGGAATATTTTTCAGAATGCTGCCTGGAAAAACATATTGCCTTGCTGGTCAAGATTGCAGTGGAGGCAAAAAGTCAAAAGATCGTGTTCCAGCCATGTAATGAAACCCGCCTGCGTGCCTCCTTGAATGAGATATTCTCTTTTACTTTGATCGTTACGATTTCTTTTCCTTTCTTCCAGGATGGACATGACCGCGAGTACGCGGCGTGCTCCCCATCACAGTTTACACAGTGGAGAGCATTCTCACAAGCTTCAGAGGTGCGTTCGGGGGCACTGCATTTCGCACAAGTCTGGCGTCCTCAGCAGCTCTGCGAACTGTGGCCGAAGCGCTGGCATTTGAAACATCGGAGTGGGTTGGGCACGTACGGCCTGACACGGAGCTTGATGTACCCAGCCTCGATTGACTCGGGCAGGACACTTGAGCCAAAGGTGATTATTAGGTGCTTGGTCTGGATCTCTTTGCTATCTCGCCTCATCTTAATTCTTCTGACATTGATAACATTTTGTTCACTGAAGCCCTCCAGGAGTTCCGCCTCAGTAAGCTCAAGCAGATCATCACCCGACACAACACCGCGGGTGGTGTTCATAGTACGGTGCGGGGTTATTGTTATGTGGGTCTCCCCAAATGACACTAGTTTCGGTAGTTTCTCATATTGTTTCAGATCGCGGAGTTCCAAGAGGAGGTCACCGCTTGCCATCCTCGACACCTTGTAACCGGACCAAAAACATCAGTCAAGGACTTTGAGACAAGGAATGGTGAAATGCTTCGCACTGCTTTGTTTGGCTTTTCAGAATGAATAACGTGGAAGCGGGGAAAATTCTGGGTTTGGCGTCCAAAAAACTTGAAGCCATCTTCAGTGCGCCCTCGTTTCTGAGGGCGATCAACAAGGGAGGGGAAAGAAGTTTCCATGAAAAAATGTATACATTCAGCAACAGCGCCGACCGCCCATCATGGAGCCCAACGAGGGGACGCGGCAGAGCTTGCATACAAATCTGCACGACGCCAGTCGTACGCAGTCACTATAACCGAATATGGTGTACCCAAGGTTGGATAGCCACACAGGGTTAACTCTTGCCGCCAGGAGAAAGGAAGTAAAAAGAAGAGAGAAGGAGACAGGAAAGGTCAAAAAGTGAGAGATAAAGACGAAGATTCGAGGAGGGAGAGACAGGAAAAGGCGACTGCCGATGGCCTCCAGGTGGGTCAGTCTGGAGGTGCCGTCTATGTGAAGCCGAGGCCGAAGAGGTGTGTTGCCTCCGCCGGGGGGCCTTAAAGGTCCAAACACCCAGCATCGGCTCAACCCCCAGGATCCCCTTTTCCCCAGACACGGCTAAGCCGCGCACGGCTACACGCGGGAGGGTTCAACCCTCGTGTGCTCGGGTACGTGGTGTCACCACACACCAAACGCCTGCTGACGCAGATGCCCCCGTGGGGAAAACATTCAATAATTCTCATCCACTAGTCGTCCAAGATTTTCTCACTTAGCCGAACAGCCATCCTCCGGGTGCGGAAGCACCAATCCCAGCCGATTCCCATGGGAAGGAAAGGCCCATCTCAAGGAGCTGCCCTCTCCCCTTTCCTCTTCAACATGGCACTCTGCTGCCTCCCAGAAAGACTCAACATGATCCTGGGTCTTAAAGGCAGCCTCTATGCAGATGATGTTATGCTTTCGGCCAAAGTGGGCTGCAACGGGGCACTTGAAGATATCCTCCAGGAAGGCATCAATGTTGTCCATGTATACGTCACCTCATGCGGGCTTTCTTGCTTGCCCACTAAATCTGAATACACCTTCATCCAGCCCCACGACGGGGCCAGCCCACCGACGAATCCCCCCCTGCTGCATAGACTTGAACTTGAACGAAAACTCAATAAAAGAGGTCACCACGATTCCAGTGCTGGGCATGCTCATCCAAAACAACTGCAGAGCACGTTGTTCAAGCTTGAGAGAGCTACTTAGCAAACCACCTGTCAGATACACCGCATCTCAAACTGCCATCCTGGCATATAGCCTCATCCAGCTTGTCCAAGCTTTTGTGCACAGCTGCATCAATTACATGGCCGCTTACATCAAGCCGTACTTTACTGACCGAGACAAACCCAACCACCTCATCCGGGGGGCGCACAAAAGCGCCCTAGGACTCGCGCCAGAGCACCTCTACAGAGAATCTCGCAACGCTAGGTCACGCAATACAATCAAAGAAATGATCGAGGTTAGCCTCTACTCCCAATACACCCCGTTTACCACCACCTCCGTCGATAGACATATCCTCCACGAGCTTGGTATTTATCATAAAGGCACGATGTGGCCAAAAGCTATCCTCTCACGGACCATCTGAGCTCGAGTACTGGTCCCTCCCATCCCCATCTACTACGATAGACATATCCTCCACGAGCTTGGTATTTATCATAAAGACACGATGTGGCCAAAAACTATCCTCTCACGGACCATCTGAGCTCGAGTACTGGTCCCTCCCATCCCCATCTACTACGATAGACATATCCTCCACGAGCTTGGTATTTATCATAAAGACACGATGTGGCCAAAAACTATCCTCTCACGGACCATCTGAGCTCGAGTACTGGTCCCTCCCATCCCCATCTACTACGATAGACATATCCTCCACGAGCTTGGTATTTATCATAAAGACACGATGTGGCCAAAAACTATCCTCTCACGGACCATCTGAGCTCGAGTACTGGTCCCTCCCATCTCCATCTACTACATGCATCCAGACTTCCATGCAGAATGACGGAAAGCAAGATGCAAGCATCAGCACCAATGCTACCATCAAGACACAGGCGCGGTGTGCGTGGACTATGGTGTTAGAATAGGTTAGGGGAAACGACGCCCCACCTTTGCCACGCAGCTGTGTGGAAAATGAAGAGATGCGTCTCTTTTTCTCCACCAGAGTGCGCTAGGTGCCGTGAGGCTTGCAATTCCTAACCATGTGAGCCGCATCTGCAGAGGCCACGTCGTTTAGAGCTGCACATGTGACGACTGTTACCAGTTTTTCTTTGTGTTGTGCTTGTGCACGTGTATTTCATGGCTGTTGAGCGCACTTGTCACTGATTTTGAAGTAGTACATCGAATGACTATGAGATCCGGTCCACTGTATTGAGCACCCTTCTGTATTCTTTCGTATTATTTGGCATCACCATACAATATAGTTTTCCACAGAGCAGACAGCAGTGTAATTAATCCTCGAGCTATAACTGCTCTTTTAAGGCAAAATTGTGTATTGCATATAATGTCAATACTGTGAATAAAATTGCAAACTCATTATTGTGGCTTTGTTTCTATTAATTTATTTAAAAACACGGAACCATGTATGCTGCTTCATAAAACAGCTTCACAGCCATCCATCACAAGCTGTCGCCCACTTTACTGCATTCTCCCTTAACCCGGGTGCATCTTAAAACACTGCTTCCTGCAGATGTGTATAGGATTAGCAACTATATTAGCGGTGCATGGCAAATATTCTGTTCGGTCACTTTACCTCAGCTGCAAGGTTGATGTAAACACAATATGACACCTGTGCTACGTTCTGACAAATATTTAAGCTTTAATTGGGTCACTTATCATAGCTGGTCATTGTATGCGCTTGAAATGTTTCTGCGCAGACCATCTTTGCTGCTGCACAAAATGAGTGTCGGTTTCATGCGGATACCTGTTTGTTTATATTATGGAGTGGAAGTATGTCTCGCACATTACGCATCAGTGGCACATGTTTGCTCTTTATATGACGCTGACAATAAAATATGTAGAAGTGATGTTGCGAGAAGAAATAAAGAGCAAATACAATGTGCTCGATGCCCGTGTAGATTTACTAGAGTGCAGCCACAGGATCGGCTGCCCATCCGTTACCTAGGTAAGCGCATCGCCAAGGCAAGGCATGATGACTGAGCTTTTTAATGCTGCATGCTGAGCTTTTATGCATAAAACTTTTCTGAGCCCTTATGCATAAAACTTTTCGAAGAATTTTTCATTAACTTATGCGCATAATATAGCACAACCACACTTTCTTCACAAGCCCCTACAACCATCTACATGATGCAACTTTAAATGCCCTAGAAGAATGTGGCACCTGTGGCCATATGCATCAGTAGATAGCCAGCTATCTTCAAGAGAGAACAATATCCATGACAACTCCAGACGGAGAAACAAGGAATCATCCCGTCGATCGTGGGGTGCCTCAAGGAGGTGTACTGAGCCCAACTTTATTTAATGTCATTCTCATTGGACTGGTCAAAGAACACGCAGGCACGCACAGTCTCGGTCTCTGTGTACGCAGATGACATCTGCACTTGGACCACAAGCTTAACGTGCTTGCAAGTGCAAAGCTGCAGCGCGCAATGTCAATAATGTCGACATACCTAAACAGTCGCGGACTGCAGCTCTCACTGACAAAAAGTGTAACCATGGCATTTACACAGAGGTCAATGGCCTACTACCCCGTTATGATTGATTGGAAGATTATACCTTCGGTAATCCACTACAAGATTCTCGGAGTCATCACTGACCGCAACTTATCTTGGTCAAAGCACCTCTCTGGATTAAGAAAAAGGCTGGACAGCTTTACTCAAATCATTCAACATATGTCTGGAAAATCATGGGGGCCATCGAAATCATCTCTTCTGCAGCTCTACCAGGCACTTTTTGTTGGCTACCTCCGCTACGTGCACCTGTACTTTCTCAGGTTAGTACAACTGCTGTAGGCACACTTGAAAGTGCTCAGGCTCGTGCACTGAGAATTTGCCTAGGACTACCA
This sequence comes from Dermacentor variabilis, assembly GCF_050947875.1. Taxonomy (NCBI): domain Eukaryota; kingdom Metazoa; phylum Arthropoda; class Arachnida; order Ixodida; family Ixodidae; genus Dermacentor; species Dermacentor variabilis. The sequence continues at coordinate 12,631,473 of NW_027460280.1, forward strand.
CAATGTGCATCTACTTGGGGCACTATTGCAGAGGCACGTGCGTGCCCAGCTCGAGTTTATCTGCAACATGAGCCATTGCGAGTGCATCTAAGGCTACTGACCAAACACAGGAATCATCCACTGACGAACGTCACAAGCAATGGCCTGTTGCCGCCTACTCAGAAGCCATGTTGTCGCAGCAAGATTTACTGCCATCGGACTTCGAACCGCATGACATACCCGAAGTTTCACTCTGGACGATGGCAAAGCCAACGGTGAAAATGCCGCTTGCTAGGCTCAAGTATTTCGTGTTATCATAGATTGCTTACATGTATGGATATACCGAACATGTTTTTGCAGGTGGTTCAGTGACACAGACCTCTTCCACGGCGGTTTACACAGTACCTGGAATGGGGATCCCACAACGGTGCAAGATAGGACACAGAATGTCGTCTACAGTAGCTGAGTTGACCGGAGTTCGAGAAGCAATTCGCTGCACATTACAACAAAGCCTCGAGAAGTGGGCAGCGTTTGGCGACTCAAAACCAGCACTGCAACTCATCAGCAATTATATTGCTACACGCGTGTGGTATTTGATTGTTTGAACGAGGCGCATGGGCAAATCGCTGGAGAAAAGAGGAAGAACGCTCTCTGGCTTTCGAGCTGTTGGCTGAACTGGCCAGCGCTGCATTTTCCCTTGTAAATATATTTTGTAAGTAGTCTCCAGTTTTAATCCTTCATTCGCGCAACATTTTGGTGGAAGTGCTAGGTACCTTCAACCACTCAACATTCCCGCGGAACCATTCTTTCGGGTTGGTTTGGACTTACTTGGCCCTTTTCCTCTTTCTACCTCTGGGAACAGGTGGATCGCCATGGCCACGGATTACGCCATGCGCTTTGCCATCACCCGAGCACTTCCTACAAGCTGCACCACAGATGTCGGCAATTTTCTTCTACGCGACATGACTTTATTACATGGAGCTCCGCGGAAACTTCTCACAGACCGTGGCCGGACATTTCTACCAAAAGTTATCGCGGACATCCTGCAGTCCTGTGCCACGAGGCACAAGCTATCCACGTCATACCATCCGCAAACAAATGACCTCATGGAGCGTCTCAATCACACTCTCACAGACATGCTCGCGAAATATGTCTCTTCAGACCACACTGACTGGCACCTCGCTCTGCCGTTTGTCACATTTGCTTATAATTCCTCATGCCACGACACAGCCGGTTATTCCCCATTTTTCCTTCTGTTCGGCCGAGAACCAGTACTGCCCCTTGACACAACCCTCCCTGTTCACGCGGCGCCGACCAGTGAATATGCACTTGACGCCATCTCCCGCTTACCCACGCAAGGAAAATTGCCCGTGACCACCTTCTGAAATCCCGAGAGTCAAAGGCGTTTGTACGACCGGCGACACCTGGACGTGCACTTCCCGCCTGGTTCTTTGGTACTTCTATGGTCTCCGTCGCGTCAGGCCTGTCAGAAAAACTGCTGCCTCATTACACAGGCCCATACCGAGTGCTTCGTGCCAAGACTCCCGTCAACTACGAGATCGCCCCTGACGCCCCGTCTGCTTCCCAGTCCAGTGATATCGTGCACGTTACACAACTGAAGCAGTATCACCCTCCCAGTGATGACATTTAGACGCTCCGGGACATCGCTTCTGCCAGCGGCGGATTATGCTACACGCATGTGGTATTTGATTGTTTGAACGAGGCGCGTGGGCACCATCACTGCAGAAAAGAAGAGGAAGAACGCTCTCTGGCTCTCGAGCTGTCGGCTGAACTGGCCAGCGCTGCATTATCCCTTGTAAATATATTTTGTAAATAGTCTCCTGTTTTAATCCTTCGTTCGCACAACAATATGAATGACAGAACCGCATATAGTCCTCTGGTTTATGACATCATGTCTCTGCTTGCTGAGGCATCTCATTCCGAGCATAATATCGTGCTGCAGTGGATTCCTAGCCATTGTGGAATAGCTGGAAATGAACAGGCTGACGCGGAAGCAAAAAAGGCGTGCACTGACGGAAACATTATAAAAATTCATTTTTCCCGGTATGACATCAACACCTTGCCCCTTAACTCCATCAAAACTCCTATGGCGCGACATTGGGACAACCCGGAACATCAGCAAGAGTGCCTCCATAGACTAGACGCTGCTGGTTTATAATTCCGGCTTCCACTTCAGTTGCGGAGGAGAGGCCAGGAAACAATCATTCATTGATTACGGCTGGGTGTGGCATACATTCGATATCTTCACAAGATTGGACACACACGGGACCCTGATTGTAGCATCTGTCACACTCCCGAGACAATAACTCACGTAGTTTGCATGTGCCCTCAATATGCGACCAAATGAAGAACACTCAAATCTACTGCTGACTGCTTGGACTCTCGCCCCTTTTCGGAACAAAAGCTTTTGGGCGCGTGGAGAAGAGCTGATGGTGCCGAACGTGCCATAAACTCACTTTTGAACTTTCTACGCAAGGCTGGTTTAGACGATCGCCTCTAGAGCCTGTGGCAGGTGCAGTCAGTGCGAAATGTGTTTGAGCAATAACTTTTTGTATGGACAAGATTACTCTTGCATGTATTGCGTCTACAGTGCGCATCCGCATATTGGACCTGTATACAGTAGCTCATCGTACCATAACAATCACCAGCCACCTACCTTTCCCTATATTCTCACTTCCCCTTTCCCCAGTGAGAAGTAGCAGCCTAGAGACACGCTCTCCAGGCCGACCTCTCCTCCTTTCTCTTCATTAAAATCTACTACTCCTCCTTCCTACGGTCACTTTAAACATGCTCAAGAACCGGCTCGCACAAGCCTCTGGGCATAGCCAGGCGAACCCCGACTCATGTCGCACCACCTTTTGGCACGGAAAGAAACTGGTGCCAGATTTCTACTTCTTTTGACGCGTCATCACTCTACCTAACCTATTTATAACACCGTGAAGTGGACGTAGTGGACCACGTCCTCTACCCCGCTATGACAGCGGTGGTGACAGACATGAACAGAGTCCCCGCGCCCCCTCACTAGCTGCTGCACACTACACACAACCTACACAGATGTGGCTGAGGAGACAGCCATTGCACTAGCCCTCTGCACCACCGCCACCACTACCATTGCCAGTGACTCCAAAAGCACCATTCAAAATTATGCCCGCAGTCAGCTCTCTACCCCTGCGCAGCACATCCTAATGCACAACCAAACTTCCTGCCCTGTCAGTCTCATGTAGGCTCATTCCCTCCTTCCCGGCAACACTTCCGCTCACAACGCCACCTGAGATAGCCTACCGGGCAGAGGCAGGAGGACCTGCTGAGGGAGCCCATAAGAATATGCTAACCAACTACCAGGAAGAAATACTAGCTTACCAACTGGCCCGTCGCACTTATCCAGCGGGACACAAGACGCTGTCCAAGGCCCAAGCACACGCCTGGCGCTGCCTCCAGACTAATACCTACCCTTATCCTACACCATATACCCAGATCAGGGGCATAGCCAGGGGGGGCTTATGGGGCTTCAGCCTCCCCCCCCCCCCCCCCCGAAATTTTTTCGGGCTGACATGCACCGCCGACCCAAACAACCCCCGGCGCCGGAAATGATTCTGGATTTTGTCTAGAATGTCTTTCTTTTTTGCCCTCGAAAAGAAATTTCGGCACGAACATTGCGAACTTGGGCTGGATTTCGAGGCAACGCCCATGCACCGGGAGTGACATAACGCAAGGAGCCCCATCCGGATGGAGCAGGAAGTTTTAAGTGTTTCAAGGGCGTTTTGATGGCGAGCGAGCTCTTTGCAACATCTCGCTGAGTCCGCGGCATCTACGGTGCGCATGGATTTCAATTTTGAAACTTTATGCATATAAAGTACTCAAACTTTTGAAGCGAAAGATGCATTGACATTTCCAAAGCCGGGCGTTAGATTTTCAATTCCGGAACTTTGTGGGTTTAATGTTCTTCTAAACATTTGACACCAAAGGTGCACTGACTTTTCTAAAGTCGTACATCACACCATTCAACGAGACAAGCCAAATCAACACACTAGTTGACAAAGCACACAGCGAGGTCCGATAAGACGAAGCGTTGTGGTGGTTCATTTGTGCCGTCATGTCACAGAAAGGAATATCAACATTTCTTTCACCTGCTCCAAAGTATCCATGTCAAGACACTAAAGCCAGCAAAGGCAACTGCGTCCTTATTTATTTTCCTACTTTGACATTTATTTGCAAGGACCACATTGAGCCTCTTCAATTTTCTTGTTTCGCTACCCATGGGCTGCCAGAGCCCGTTTACATTTTTATCGCATGCGTTTTTCACGTGTTGCCCTGAACATCGCGCGGCACACTTGGGTGCACATTTGTTTTTCTCTGGCCGAGTGGATTTTCCCCTTGCAGAGTTTTGGACGCTTTCTGGCTAGCAGACGAAAAAAAGAAACAATGGTCACTCGCCGCCATCACTGTGGAGACTTGACGGATTGCAACGCGTTCGCTTGAGCACAGCCTCTTCAGACAGTCTTGTCTCGCCAGTGTAGGATACCAAGCAGTATGCGTATGGTTATCAGTGGACCAAGCATCTCAGGTTTTCTTCGATATTTCTTCAGTAGCCACATTAAGAGGAAGCTTTAGCTCGAGTGCTATCTAAATACATGTAAATGGAGAATTCATTTTTTTTTGGCAACCATTGCACTGAACTTGAGGTTTGTTGCATCAAAAATAAAAACTTAAACTCTAGTGACTGTTGGTTTTGAATTTTTGACTTAGGTCATTAATTTTTCACTAAAAATTGTCAATAAATGCAGATTTTCAGGAAACAAAACTATCAAGTTAACAACTCGGCAATGAAAAACGATATCCCAATTCTGTCAATCCCATTCATAGCATATCTAAAACGAACAAAACTGATATGTTACACATGAATCTAAAAAACATTAGTAATGTGTAAATACACCTTTTGCAGAACCCTTGTACAGAAAGAACGTAACAAATTCATGTAACATATAAATTGACATATAGAATTTGTCCCCTTTGAATGATCTAATAATATTTGGGGTTTTACGTGCCAAAACCACTTTCTGATTATGAGGCACGCCGTAGTGGAGGACTCCGGAAATTTTGACCACCTGGGGTTCTTTAACGTGCACCTAAATCTAAGCACACGGGTGTTTTCGCATCTCGCCCCCATCGAAATGCGGCCGCCGTGGCCGGGATTCGATCCCGCGACCTCGTGCTCAGCAGCCCAACACCATAGCCACTGAGCAACCACGGCGGGTCTTTGAATGATCTAATGGATGCCATTTAAAGAACAACGATATCTGTTCTTGGCGGGAGATATTAATTTGTAAGCTTCGTGCATGAGTATGACGACTTCTTGTCTGCAATTGCGACCAGGGACGAATGATGGTGCCACTACTACGAGCCTAAAACACGACGGCAAAGCTTACAGTGGAGACATTCGAATTCACTACCCTCAAAGAAAGCAAATGCCGTCATTTCAGCTGGAAAGGTGCTGACTTTTTTTTTTACATCGTCAGGGGCCATTACTGATTGAATTTGCTAAACCTGGAGAGACTATCAATCGTTTCCGATATTGTGAAACGCCGGATCGGCTGCGTGTCGCAATCAAGAACAAACAATGCGGAACATAGATGAATGGAGTAATCTTGCTCCAAAACAATTCCCCTCCCCACGTCGCTGATGTGGTTAACACAAAACTGGCAAATTTCAAGTGGGAAACGCTGCAACATCCGCCATACAGTCCAGACCTGTTGCCCTGCGACTTCCACATTTTGGGGCAATTACAACAGCTCAAGGGAATCAGATTAGTGTCGGATGATGGCATGAAAGAGTCGGTTACCGACTTTTTGAAGCAGCAAGCCAAGACACTTTACAAGATGGGAATCACGCCACTTGTTAGTCAGTGGTACAAATGACTAAATTCTCATGGAGACGAAAGTAAAATACCCTGTTCGTCATATATTCGCATTGGCTCACTTCCATTTGACTCGACCTTGTATATTTTGCAGAACTTCTGCTTTTTATATGTGCTCTCGGTTGCAACAATAATTTCAGTGCAATTACAATACACAACCGGTGATAGCTGCTTCTGCACAATACATTGGAACAAAGGACAGCGTCGTTGAGATATTTTCTCGGCGGTTGCATATGTACAAAAAATGTAAACAAGATTCTTGAATGACAAAGTTTCATTAAAAGATTTGTCCTCAACTTGTTCATTTCATGGCCTTTACATTTTTCATATCAGCGGCATGCACTGCTTTGCTGGTTTCAAACTGATATAGTTCTAAAGTTCGTGTGATATTTTCTTTACTTAAGTAGACAAAAACACGGAACCATTGATATAGTTATTTTGGGCACAATTTTTGGGATATACAAATATATTCTTTTATGAAAAAATGCATATTTCACCTGTCTTGACAGTGCATAGCGTTCAAGAATTCGTTTGCAGCACCTTTGGCAATGGCAGTGCAGTGATTCATGTATTTGATCCCTCGACAAATTCTATAAGATGGCCGATCTGTCGTGGCAAGGAATATGCTCAATGCTCTCAGTGGTTACAAAGTATGGCCCACAAAGCCTGAAGCGAACACCGACCCCTGTGTGTTCTGTGCACTATGCAGACAAACAGCAGTGATGCACACAAGGCAACATTTAACATCAACTCACTCCTCTCGTGTTGGACTAAACGTTGAAGAAATTAAACATTTGCCGTCAACATCACAGATAATTGTCGTCAATCAAAGTAAATGGCACAGAAAACTTCGCGTACATCGATTCCTACAGTGCATGGGATCTGCATATTTGATGGGGAGTCATGTGATGAGCTCAGAGTATGTATCTATTTTATAGTAAACTTCAAGTTGAGTGCCGTGTTTGTCATTTCACTTTATTTGTCCCCTGCCCCAAACCCAATCAAATTGGCCAATTCTCTTGTGTGTTGATGCAGGGAAGAAAGCATGTGTAATAGAAGCAAGACAGGTCACTGCGTCAATACATAAGTAGGAAAATTCTTTCAGGTGATCTCCCTTGTGTTCAGTTGTTATCAGTGCACTGCACATCCGCAATTATATCACAGCATAATTGAAATGGCACATAGTGATGTCATACGTGAGAGCATGTGCATTAGTCTACATAAGTGGAAACAGTATTACAAGGCAGTTTTTGTCCACCTACTATTTCTGTTACTGTGCCACTGTCATTATTTTTTTTGTTTTCCTGTAAATTCAGTTGCATATATTCCTCGTATCTGCTAAGTAAAACTTTGGTTGCTTGACAGCACTGATCCACGATAGATGTGTACATAGTCTTTGCGACCTGAATAAACACTTGGGCAGGATTAGGAATGGTAAAGCAATGCAAAAGACATGGAAGAAAGGAAGGCATGTCTTGCATCTTCCTTTCATCCTTCGTGTATTTCATGCTGCTTTACCATACCTAATAGTCCCTTTGCGACACTCCTACATCAACCACAGCAATTGATCTTTGCTAGAGCATTAGAAATGGATAGGTGAACTAGTGCATAGTGAAGTGACCACAATCTCCAAAGCCAAAGCCAAGCAACACAGCTGCAACTGCACAATGGGCTGACATTTAAGCGAAATAACTAATGGGCAAATCGGAGAAGTCACAAGGGTCCCGAGTATGGGCTAGCCACACAGCAGCATGAATCCAATCAATCCACCTCATTTTGTGCAGGTTTGAAGGCAAAGGAAGCATTACACTAGCTGGCAAGAATGGATTGCTGCTAAGAGAAAGTTATTTTTGAAAAGCACGACATGTTATGCGCTGACCTTGCATTTCTAGGCTTTTGGTCTAGTAACGCACATGCACGGTTTTGAGTGACATTGTCAACACACAAGTTCCGCACGAGGCACCATGCATGCGAAATGCCACACGCGCAATGCCCTCATATGAAACGTGTTTTTATGCTAACAGTGATAGCTGATTTCCTCAGACAAATCGCTCTTATGCAGGCTCGTCACATAGAAATCGTACGAGAATCGATCGCCTTCAGGAAGACATGCGACCTGCCTCGACAACGGGTGTCACGCTTACAACGATCATTACACAAAAGCACACGACGTATTTTCAGCGTACATTCACGAACAGCCCACGCAATAGCTGTAAAACTTACCGTAAAAGAAATTGCTTTTTCCTGATCCATTTCGGCCAACTGTAAAGTAAGAAACAAGGTCGTGAGTTACACATTACATGCTTTCAAGCCAAATGTGCTCACCTATCACATTATGACGGGGGCTGAATGGCTCCACACAGGTTTGCTCTTTGTAGCTCCGGAAACCTTGTATTATAAGCTGCAAAATGAACGGTACGAAATCCACACAATATTGACAGACGACGCTGTAGTTGCAATAGATCGCAACAATCGCGTTCCAAAATGTAGAGCTACTCTTAGGGTTTTATATGAAGATACGCTTCCCAACATTTGCGAAAAGCGGCTTCGACGTGCAGGCAAGCGGAAGCTTCTAGCAACTAGTCGCGGTTTCGGCATATTCGTCAGCCGGCGCGCAGCGATTACAAAAGACATGCAGCGTCTTGTTACATGGCCAACTATAACACAAGCTCCTCGAATCATTTAGGCTTACTCTAATCATTTAGGTGGCGATCGCACGAGACATTTCAGCTAATTAAGACCGTAGGACGTACACTAACCTGTTTTATATGCATTTCAGATGTATACTGCTACAGAATTGTGACACAAATCCATGTAAATATGCCACTTTGCGCCTTTGATTATGCCAACAGTCCCGCCAAACGCCTCGCAGTTCAAAATGGCGGGAAACAGATGTACTGATTGAAACCAGCACCTCTAAGCCCTCTAGTGCTGAAAGCTTTACGAGTGAGTTAGCTCTGCAACATAAGTAAACAAGTCATTTAAATAATCGCAAACTAATCACTAATACCGCGCGCTGATTTCACAATAATAGCGCTTTTTTTGTTTTATCTACACTGGCTAAACGAGTGTAGCTAGTGTAGGCGAGACGTTCAATATGAGGAATCGCCAGCCATTTGTGCGCAGGCGCGATATGGAAAACCAGCGCTGGAGTTGGATAGATGGATGGATGTTATGAGCGTCCCCTTTGGAACGGGGCGGTGGCTTGCGCCACCAAGCTCTTGCTACTATGTTGCCTAATATCCTACCTAGGTTAACCAATGAAAAAAAAAACACTATGAACTACCACGTCCAAATTTTCTGATACCCTATTTCGAACTGTGCTTTTGTACGTCTCCGTCTTTTGTCGTTTCCCTACTTTTCTTCCACCAATCCTCCAATCGCCTCTTACTGATGTCTATTGCGGACCTGTTTGCTTTACCACTGCTCCCGCTGAAGCCAAGGGCTTCAAGGAGGCCAGTGGTGCCTAAATCGACCGCTGGATATACGTCTTCACATTCTAATAAAATATGCTCCGTCGTTTCCCTAGCTTTACCGCAGCAAGCACATGCTTCTTCTTCCTTCTTATATCTCGCTTTATAGGTGCGTGTTCTAAGGCATCCCGATCTCGCTTCGAAGAGTAATGAGCTTCCCTTTGAGTTATCATAAATGGTTTCTTTCCTAATTTCGTTTTTTCCCCTTAAGTAGTTACTCATGGCAGGTTTTTTTTCCATTGCCGCCACCCATGAGATTAATTCAGCCTCTCTGACTTTCCGCTTGACCTTCTTTGTTGCTGTGTTGCCCACCCCACAGGCCGCATACTTGCTGGTAAGCTTCCTAGTTCTTTTCCTCCACTGTGAATCAATGTTTTGCCTGTACAGATACCTGAACACTCTCCCAGCCCATTTACTTTCCTCCATATTCCTCAGCCGTTCTTCATACTCAATTTTACTGCGAGCTTCCCTCACTTCAAAACTAGTCCAGCCCATATCCCCTTGCACAGCTTCATTTGTAGTCTTCCCGTGAGCGCCCAATGCGAGGCGACCCACTGACCTTTGGTTCCCGTCGAGTCCTGATTGTACCCCTGGTTTAAAGCAAACAACCGCATTTCCAAAAGTAAGTCCTGGAACCATTACCCCTTTCCACATACCTCGGAGGACCTCGTACCTATTGTATCCCCATAGCGCTCTGTGCTTCATTATGGCTGCATTTCTCTTCCCCTTGACTGTTATGGTTTTTTCCTGTGTTTCCATATATCCGTTGCCTTCGTTTATCCATATACCAAGGTATTTATATTCTGTTACCCGAGGTATTTCTTGGCCCTGCATCTCCACTGTCTGTTCACTGTTTTCATTGAATACAATAACACCTGATTTTCTAACACTAAATTTCAAACCTAAATTGTTGCCTTCCTGTCCACAGATATCAGCCAGACGTTGCAAATCACTTTGCTTGTTTGCGAGCAACACAATGTCGTCCGCATAAAATAAACCTGGGAGTTGCTGCTCTATTACTGTACCTGCCTGTTTGTATGAGAGATTAAACCCGATATTACTTCCTTCTAGCGCCCTCTCCATCCTCACCATGTACATCATAAACAGCAGCGGGGATAAAGGGCACCCCTGCCTCAGTCCCTTGTTGATGTGAACTTTCTCCGCGCTCCTCATCCCTTCCCATTCAACGCAAACAGTATTTTCTAGGTAAATCTCTCTCAAAAGCTGTATACAATCGTTACCTAAGCCTTCCCCTTCCAGAATATCCCACAAAATGCTGCGGTCTACGTTGTCGTATGCTCCTGTAATGTCCAAAAAGGCCACATACAACGGTCTGCTTTCTGCTTTTGATATTTCAATACACTGAGTAAGAACAAACAAGTTATCATCCAAACGCCTAACTATTCTAAAGCCATTCTGAAGCTCTCCCAAAATGCCATTATTTTCTGCCCATGCTTGAAGCTTTAATTTGATTGCCTGCATTGCTAGCCTGTATATTACCGATGTAATGGTCAACGGTCTATACGAGTGAATTCTGTCTTTCTCCCCCTTACCTTTATAAATTAAATTCATTCTACTTTGTCGCCAACTGTCTGGTATTCGTCTATCTTTTAAAGTTTTTTCAACTGCTTTCACGACGAGTTTTGACGACGCCTGCAGCGCCGCCCTGGCGGTCAGAACGTTCACAATGCAGCCGCACCCGCGGAAGAAAATTGCTACTGGTAGTGGCGTTGCGCGCCCCGAAAATCGGTGGAAAACAAAAGGACGCCGACGATACTGTTGCATATACAGGTGCCACAACTACGTCGGGATGAGGGAGAATGTATCCTTCTGCGTCTTTCCATCTGAACCTAAGAACAAGAACGGAAGCGGCGTTGGATCCAAGCAGTCAGGCGAGCGGAGTAAGTTCCCGTCTTGTCGCCCTGTCAAGCGGTGTCGGGCTGGTGTCTAAATCGAATTTCGCATGTGTGCTTCGTTTATTCGATAGTGAAGACTATCAGCAATGGCAGACAGTACCAAACAGCAGAATCTGCAGTCGACATTTCGTCGGAAACAAAACTGAGCAATAGCATGCACCATCCGGCATATGTAAAACCTTTTTCCTTCGCAATACCACCAAGCCCCTTCCAACGCCACCGCATCAAGCGAACGATACGAAAGGTAAATATTATCCATTAATTGCCAAGAATTATGTGGTAGGGAAGCTGCCTTGTAATACGAGTTGTGTGCGCATACTGACGGCGCACGCGCGACTAAGCCGCCTATGTGTTTTTAAAAATGCGCATGCGGATGAGGACTCGGCGTTGAGATGCAACTGGTAAATTTATGTAATTAGTGCTAAATGTAGCCAGCGTTGTTACGGATCCAGCAGCGGAGCGTTCAAACCTTTGCTTGCGCGAGTCAGCTGATGCGATAAAGCTTTCTTCTCCATTGACTGCGGTAACGAAGTAACATCAGAATTTTTTATGTGTAGCCAGAGAAATATGGAATCTCTTCAGGCCAACTAATACTTCCGAAACCGTAGCGCAGCACGACCGGAGCCGTAACTGCTAGATTTGCGAGGCAGGCTGCCACGCAAGCACAGCAACGGCACACAGCGCAACCGTTAAAGAAACACACGTGCTCGCCGCGACACACTGTGAAAAATATATAAAGCTTGAAAAAGCTTCTTTCGTCATTTCTTCACTTCATGGCGCTAGCTTCTTTACGAAAACTGTTCACTTGAAGCGGCACGAAGACGGAAACATACGAACTATAATACGGCCGCGCACGTGTGTGTCGTCTGGCCGGGAGGCTGGAATATGCCGCGTTTCGTCGCCAGGGCGGCGTGCAACGCACTCTTTTCGACGCGCCGTCTATCCAGCGCTGGTTCCCCGATCAACCGCACCGGTGCGCACCGACCATCCTCGATCACCGGAAGCGCACCCTGTTGGAGCGGTTTTCCGTTGCCCCGTCCATAGAGTTTCTCACTACATTACCTAGAGGGAAATCTGGCGCTGCTGCGCTGTGGTATGCATGGGAATGCCGGTATATTGTGGATTCGGATTGGCATCGTTCTCGTAGAGACAGGACACCTTGAAGACGCGCTTGGCAAGTACCATTCCGTCTGTCACAATGATTCATTTTCTGCTAGAACAGCACGTGAAAAGTTGTTTTAGCTTTATTATTACGCGAAAACATGTTTTGTTTAACTATGAGAACTTGTTATTGTGTGTACGACTACATGTTACGTAAAAAGTATCAGCGGGCTGCTAAAGTTGGAGGACAGACGACAAGGTTCGCGCTCGCTTTGAAACAGTTGGTCGTCTGTTCTTGCTTTTCTTCGCTTGGTCATGCATCGTGGGTGAGTAAAGATGTAATATGCGTGAATGGAAACATTTTATGAAGATTTTACTTTGAGAACGCGTTATTTGCGTAGCCATATCCATGTTTTAGACGAAGCCTCTTACAACACCAGCCAACACGAGCCTCGCAGACACAAATATCGTCATTCCCATGACGGCACGGTGCCCCCTTAAGAAACTCCCATAGACGGTGGCGCCAGATTACCCTCTAGGTGTTATAGTGAGAAACTCTATGGCCCCGTCCAACGCCTCCTTTAAAAAGATGCCTGCCGCGTGCGCCGAAAACCTGCTGCCCTTACCTTTCCCCTTTTCCTCCGTTCTACTTGAGGCGGTAGCTAGCGATCCTTGCGGTGGTCGCTTGCAACACATGCGCGCATGCGCACATCACCGCATGGCAGCGCGACCGGCGCGGCTATAGTGTACTAGAATAATGTCCATTATTGTCCAATGGACATTATTCTAGTACACTATAGGCGCGGCTGTGAGCGCGCGCCGTAGCAGACGACGCCTTCCACATGTTTTCAACTATTTACGCAGACGAAAACAAAAGCGCACGATGCTTAAGGTAAAAAGTCCCAAATAAAGTGATTTGAGTCTCTCATAAGTATTTATCTAATGAAGTTTAAATATTTTATTAAAATTGTGTTGGCAGATCTACTAGCAGAAGAACTGCTTATAACGTATATCTGCCTGACTGCCGCCGCTCGCTGCTTGCAAATTGCAATTGCTTCCTTCTTTTCGCACTTCAGCAGTAGTTTTATTTGTTCTGTGTGTTTCGTAAAGCGCGATGCGCTATTGCTGCGTCCCACGCTGCACCTCAAGCGAACGACGAAAGGGGCCCGGAGTGTTCTTCCATGAGCTACCATCCGACAGTGCTACGCGGAGGCGATGGATGACTGTAATAGCGCGAGAGGTTTCGGTACCTAACACAACATCTTATTACACTGTTGTGTGCAGCCTGCACTTCAAACCATCTGATTTCCGAGACGACTGCAAACGACGTCTACTGAAGCCAGGCGCAGTGTCCAGTGTGTTCAGTGCCCGGACGCCGCGCACGGAGAAATGCGGCGCTCCGGCGAAACCCGAAGATCGAGGAACCGGAAAACGCAAGCGCGAGCCTTCGCCAAGTGTGACTTGCGTGTCAGTGAGTGGAGATGAGCAACACGAAGATGTGGTCGCAGAAAGCAAGGCAGCACCTTCAACTGAACAACTTGCCGAGCTGGCGACATGCTGCTGGACAAACCAGCGGGCAATTCCCAGATGGTAGAAGCAGCGCACTCGGCTTTGAACATGGCGCGATTGCACCTATCGGCGCATCGTATGAGCCTGCAGAAAATAGCGAACAGGTCACAATTGTTGCCACAGCTTTGAGGAACAAGAAACGAAAAACCAAAGCCAATGCTAAACGGTGATTCGCCACACAGACAGCGCCAACACCGCATTCTTCAACTTTTTCCGTCCAGCGAAAGCGATGGCGACAAAAAGAACGCGCCCTGAGAGTGAAAATTGATAGACTAAGCAGAACAATGGACGTGTACAAGCAAGAGCTGCAGAAGCTTAAGGAAAGCTGCTTAGTGAGTGCATTTTTAGAAGTTGCGGCCGATGCAGAAGACGGAAGTGCGAAAGCAGTGCTGCTTCGAGACCAAGTTAAGAATTACAAGACGAAGAAACCACAGTGGTCTGAAATCACCATCAGACATTGCATTGTTATTCGACACCTGTCGACAAAGGCCTACGAGCACATCAGGTCTGAGGGGCTCCTCCGACTACCATGTCGAAGCACTCTACAGAAATATATTGGAACAGTCGCCGGAGAAGTCGGGTTTAACGACCTGGTACGTTGCCGCCTGGAAGCAGAACTTCAAAATCTGCACACACCTCAGTCCAAGGTGTGCGGTCTCGTGGTAGACGAGATGAGGATTCGGGAGAAGCTGATTTACAACAAGCAAAGAGATGCATTTGTAGGTGATGTTGACATGGGCCCTGAACTCCAAGATATTGTTCCCAGTTCAGAAGACGAAGTCCTAGCCAACTCTCTTTTGTGCTTTTTACTGTGCGGTCTGCACGCGAGGTTTAAGATACCTGTAGGGTATTTTTTTACCAAAGGCTGCACGGGAGGACAGCTGGCAGTAGTTGTACTCCACGTGCTCAAGAAGACGACCGATATAGGGTTCGACATCGTCCGGCTGGCGACCGACAACCACAGGGTGAATGTGGCAGCAATGGATATTCTGTGCGGAGGCAAGGCGAGCATACAGGCGTCGCACCCTGTCGATCCCTCTAAGGAGATTTTTCTTTCTTTCGACCAAAGCCATATCATCAAAAATGTGAGGTCACAGTTTCTGGCGAAGGACTTCGGTAAAGAAAAGCAGATCACATCAAGGTATGTGAAAAGTCTGTATAAAATGCAGAAAAACTAGACAGTGAGGCCAGTAAGGTTCCTGACCAGAAAACACCTGTATCCAACAAACATCGAAAAAATGAACGTCAGGTCAGCGGTTCAGTTGTTTTCAGTTCCCGTAACTGCCGCACTTTGCTACCTCAAAGATCAGGCCGGCCACACATGTGATCTGGACTTCGCTTCAGCAGGACCCACAATTGAATTCATGCAAATGATACAGAGGTGGTTTATAATAATGGACATCAGCAACTGCCAACAACACATCCATTGCAACAACGCCGACGCCCGCCAGTTTACGGATGCTGATGATCCTAGATTAGAGTGGCTCGAGATTGTTTTTCTTGCTTACATCGAAGACGTCAGGAAGGAAAGTGCAGCTGGCAGCTTTTTAAGCAAGGAAACATACCACGCTCTTGTCTTTGCGACAACGTCAAATGTGCAGTGCATTCGTCACTTGCTGACTGTGAAGAAGTTCCGGTTTGTGCTCACACGCAAAATGTCGATGTGACCCGATAGAATCCATGTTTGGCTTTCTGCGCCGAAGTTTCGGTAGCAATGATATACTTGACGCGAAGAGCGCGATATGCGGGCTGGAAAAAATGCTGAAGACAGGCATCGTTGCTGCCTCCGACCAGAGCAACATTCAGAGCTCGACATCATTCGTCGCAAGGCAGTTGCTTCCCATTCAACACAGCCCCACCATGCCTACCACCGGTAACAAGTTTCTCGACCAGGCAGTGAATGACTTAAAGAACCACGTCACAACGTTGACATCATGCATAACAGGTCCGGACGAAGCCAGCGTCGCCATGGTTGGAGGCTTCATAGTGAGAGCTGCAAGTGAAAGCATTGTCTGCTCGAACTGCATCGCCCTATTGCAGGGTCAGAAAGGCAACACACCTCTCCTTGGCCTCATTGCCCACCAAGATCGGGGCGGGCTCTTCTACCCGAGCCAGGAACTCGCAAAACTGTTGATTGGTCTTCGGAAGCTAATAGACCACGTGCTTCCCCACAGAAAACATTTCACAAAGCCCTTGGAGGTTTGCGTTGAGAGAAGTGTGGCAGCGCTCATGGAACTTAATGTTCTCAGCTGTGGCAACACAGACAGCGACCATCGCAAGGTTCTCCTGCAGCTCATCACTAAGAAGTTTATGAAGCCGCTGTTCACCAACTATGCCGTCAGCGCTAGCGACAGGAATGCGGTTGTTAAGTTCCTTGACAGCAAACCTCTGTCCCGCAAGGTGCTTAAACTGTAATTAAGGGAATGTGACCGCGGCGGCCTCATTTCAATGGAGACGTTATGCAAAAAGGTCCGTGTGCTTGCGTTGTAGTGCACGTTAAAGAACCCCAGGTAGTCAAAACTAATCCGGAGCCCTCCACTAGCTACGGCGTGCCTCATAATGAGAACTGGCCGGTTTTGGCACGTAAAACCCCAGAAAGAAGATGGACCCTTCATTACGCACACACCAAGTTCAAGTGAATAGCTTTCATGTTGTCGTTGAACCTGCCTTGAGTACACCACAATTTTCAGCAGAATTAGGTGAGACTAATAATGCTGCGCGAAGCGACATGCAAGGATGAGAGCGTGTACGTGTGAAACGAACTGCTGCGGGCTTCTTGTTACGTTACTCGCGAACGCTATTTAGACTTAGTGCGATAACTGCAAGAAACTAAAATTTCGTCGAAAGTCGCCAGAGCACAACTAGTTTATTCAAGTACAAGTGAACGGATGTGTTGCGATGTCTCCCTGTGTCGCCGCGCTTTCCAAGCAGCCGCCGCCGCTACCGCCGCGCGCCGCGACACCACACCGCTTCAGCCGCGTGCGTCTATTTGTCGTACAAAAATCCCTCACGTGACCTGATCCTAGGTGCCTAGGGACAGCATCGTTTAGGGATTTTTGAGAAGGCGCGATGCTGGCGCCGAGCGACGCCGTGTCGTGTTCGTCCTCGGCGTGATCGTTCTCTGGACCGCGCATTGTTCAACATTGCTCATGTGATCGTGCGTGCTTGCTTGTGTGGTGGTTGTAGGTTCTGTGTTACTTGGCGGAAAGCCATGAGTAGTGGCGGTGCGGCAGTGCGGCTTTGGCCTCGGTGAGCTCTGGTACTACAGAATCTGCGTTGTGTGACCCGTGCTTTCTTGAGAACCCGGCGGTGGTGACAATTGAAATATCGAAGTGGCTTAGCGCCTCGGCAAAAAGTTCTGCGAACCGCGATGTGGCGTCGCCGTGTCCGACTTTGCTTAACGGACATCGAGGGATGTGCTGCTCGTTGCAAGTCATGTAAATGCAACTGCGTCGACCGCCCACTGTTCAGCGCTGAATGTGTGTTTGGTGCGCTGTGCTTGAAACGAGTGGTGCAGCCTGGCAGCGGGGGTAGCGGAGGAGCAGAGTGGCTTATGGTTTGCTCGTTCACAGACATGTGCTCCCGTCTTGGTCTCATTAGCGGCTGTCGCGGGACTGCGGTGTGCTAGCTCCTTGCCTAGTATAAAGTTTACGAAGCTAACACACAGCATGTTCACGTTCTTCCGCGCTATATGTCATTTGCATGACGGCCGAGTTGAAAACGAGACATATAGTGTTCTTTGCGTTTGTGTGTTGTAAATTACTTTCTATTGTGGAAGTTCTGGGAGTCTTTTTACGCAAGGAGTGCGAACGTAAACATAAACACATATGTGTGATGAAATTTTGAATTACCCATAATACCTTTTACGACTGATAAGTGGCCTACACGGCCTGTGTGAATCAGCTACCGTATGTTGCGACGCTCTTCCGTGTGGTAGAATGATGCATGGTGCGCGTTTATTTCTGTACTGTTGTAAAAACCATTTGTTTATTCACTCAATACAAATGTACGGCTTATTCGCCGCAGTACATTTTAGTTACGCGGTGAAGCATACTATAAGTGGGAGGGAGCCGCTGTCAGCCAGCATAGTATGTCCACTTAGGCGATCTGAGAGGCGGCGGGTGCGCGAGTGTATAATTAAAGAACTCTTATTATGTCCAGTGACAGTGGAGATCATTAACTGTAGCACCAAAGTAGTGGACCACTACCAGAAAGGCATGTAGTATGCCCATCTCAATTCTTGTGCTTATGCCAGTCTTCTTTTTTACAGCAATAGCTGCTATGGGCGAACTCCCCTGGTTGTTCTGATGTTACTGGTGTTGTCACTGGAATTCCCGAATTTCTTGCTAGAATATTGCAAATAAGGTTCTCATTGTGCTGCGAGGATTCAAACATATGATTAAAAGAGTAGCAGTCCACAATTCTACATTTCAGCCACTCTGCTGAAGATTCAGTCTCGGTGAATACTGATCCCGGAGAGCATGATCTAGCCAACAGGTGCCATGATTGGCTAACACCTGCTCAATGTCTGCGTACTGTATATAGAGCTGGCATCCACACCTTCAAGCTCTTGCACATCACCTTCCCACTTGTGAAGGCAGTCCTATGTTAAATTTTCTTCTTTCTTGTAATGACAATGATTGGGTGCACCTGCTTCATTAATCTTCTTCTAGTGCTTGGCTTCTCAGATTTACTGGATAGAGCTGTTGGTGTCTTGTTTTCCTCAAGCAAAGCGCAAGACCTAGCAATGGCTAGCCCAAATATAGATTTGAGAAAACCAAAACGAATTCACCAGTAAGAAGCTGAAGGGTTGTTTTGGTGTAGATCAGTGGCTAAGTCCGGATATGAAAGAGGAGGAAGAAAAGCCTAGTCTTTCCACGTTAACACTGTGAGGCACAACTCCCACAAATAAATACGACTCTTATTTTACTTTTTTAAGGATATTACCGACTTGCATTGGCAAGTGTTCACTTCAACAAACACTGCAGGAAGTAAGCCTCCTGTGCATATTTCACCAGCTACTGCATCATTGTTTCCCATTATGAGTGAAACTGCAATTTTCTTTATGCTACAAGTTGCCCAATTTTGTGTTTTGCAGTAGGATGTTAGCAGTGCTATTAAGGCACTTAAAACTCATGAATTGTAGTAGACAGAAAAAAAAAAGTAAGAAAGCAGTGGCTTTTTGTGCGTAGACTATGCATACACCTGCTGCTCTTATGGTCATTTTTTCCCTATCCGCTAAACCATCCTAAACAAGAAAAGTTTATACACAATTAGTTTATACACACACCACAACTAAACCACAGGTATCGTTGGTAAGCAAAGTATACTTGTTCGGTGACATTTTCTGCAGCCCTGCTATTGGGCTTTCCTTCCTTCCTTTTCAGCTGTGCAGGTTCATTAAGAAGTGATGATACAGTTTGACAATTTTAATCGTTGAAAGACTTAGCGAAACCTTTTTCGGGTTGTTTTTTCTTGGTTTCAGACTCTGCACATTGCGTTTTAAGGCGTGTTTTCTGTGTTTGTTGCTTTTTCTTTATGGGTAGGGCATGTCAACATTTTTTACACCATTTCAAGTATGTGGTGCCATAGACTGTTCTTAGACGGAGTCTTGCCCTTTCATTCTGTACAATTTGATGTCCGCTTTTTGTGTCCAAGGCCGTTTTACAGCGCGATTGTAGCATTTTGCCAAGTTTTGCCTCTGTCACCCAAGCTTGAAAGATTGCTACCCACTGCTGGTGGCATGACACATGTGACATTTCTTTTTCAATAAAAGGAAGTCTGTCACTTATCCTGTGCACTGGTTGTCTTTTGTCTCTTTGAATTGCAATTTGTTACCTATATTTGCTCTTTTGTTGCATTTCAGATTAGGAATGGCTATCATAATTGACATTTAACCATACTGCACACAATGTGGATGATATGTAATTGCAATATATGGCCACCATAATTGTAATAGAAGTTAATAATTCAAGAATAGTGCCTTTGCATGGTGGTGCAGCCATGAATTGTGGCTATAAGGTACCAGCGCTGCAGATAGCACTGCTTGTGCAGAATATAGTTCAACTCTACTACTTTCAAACATCATTGTTTTTATCTGCATTTGTATAGCTCCAGTTTCTACGAACAACACACATCTGGTGGAAGAGTGGCTTGCACCTGCAGTTGGGCCCAATGAATAGCCAAATTTCTGCCCGTTTTCATGTTACTAGTAAAGGCAGTCGTTTTTATAGTAGCCTGTTTGCCCAGTGTAGAAGCCGCTGCAGGGTGTCGGGATCTCGTACACATCTTCAGCTTTGCAGGGGACACAGCATCTGGCACATAGTTTGTCACAGGCCATGTATTCGGGGCAAGTTGAGTTCATTCACTAGCAAAGGGAGAACCAAGCTTGTTGGATATGAAGTAAACCGCCTGTATACTCAGTGGCCTTTTTCATTTCGTGTGACATATGTGGTTATAGCGACCCTTGTTTTAAGCACTTCTTGTCCAGCAGCGGTCGTTTGCTTTTGAAACACTCAGGATAGCTTTCAGCAAGCTGGACAGGAATAACACTGAAAAACCAGCAGATGTTAATTCTCGCACTTATCATGCGAAGCTTCGTACAGTATGATGAGGGCGTAAATAAATGAGGGTGTTCCTCAAGGCCTTGTAGCACATGTCACGAGTTTGGAGCAACATGATGTATAGCACTTTTTTGATTGCATGCTATAGGTTTAGCAGGTGTGGCCATGGTTGAAGTGCAGTGCAAGGTCAAGAAAACATATCTATGAGCAGCACCCTGGTAAAGGAGACTCTGGGAAAACTAGTGGGAAGCCAGTTGAACATCTGGTGGACCCACTTGCTGGCTCCATCAGGCAAAGTATGATAAAGAGAAGGAAGTCATCAACACATCAGAAGGTTTTTACATATAAACACTGTGCTAAGGTCATAACATGCCAACAAGTCTTAGTGCGCAGGCTATGCACAACCAACTACATATGCCTTCTGTTCGGACATTGCTCATTGTAACTAACAAGGATGGAGTGGACAAAAAAAGAACAGCAGCTCCATTAATTTGGTTTCACTGGTATCAACAGTGTTTTGTAAGTGTACATCGCCATACTCCCCAATGCCTTCTTGGGTGACATCAGCAAGGACCAGCTTGAGGCAAGGGGTAATAGACGTCTTTACAAGCTAAAAATGCATGCATGCATGGAAAGCACATTGTGTCCAAAAAGTAGGCACTTCACAAGGGCACTGGAGAAGGAACAGGTTATTAACAGTGGGCAAAGACAAGCTACTAAACACCCAACACTGTTGCCATGTAACGACCTCTGAAACAATCCCTCTTAATGAGGAAATCATCTTTGTGTATCCATAAAGAGGGCAGATGGGCAAAGCCCCTTCAGTAATGCTGCCAGCTTCAAAAGCACATTTTGCACATCTTGAATGCTTCCTTCTTAAGACTTTGCTGGGTGCAAGCATTGTACTGTCCAAAAGCTGTCACTGAGAGCACTGTTGGTTTGGTGGCAATAAAGTTCAGAAGCAATTGCAACAAACCTCCCTTCCTAGTTGGCCTGGATGCTCACCGTGCTTATGAAGCAGCACCATGATGCAAGCAAGGTGAACTGATGCCTCCAAGCCCTTGTTCATTTATCACACTATTCTGTTACCCAGGTAGCACACAAAGTCTTGAAAACGTCGTATTAAGGGATTCAACGTCTGAAACGGATTATTGACCAAAATCGACGCATCAAAGACGTTCCAAACAAGATAGCTTAAAAACGAGGGGTGAATACGTTTTGATAACGTTGGAAGCCAGACAGCTTAAAAACGAGGGGTGAATACGTTTTGCAAACGACTCAAAACGCCACCGCCACGCCACGGCGCGTCAGCCTCTTTAGCGGCTTCTACAATATTCAACAACCCATCAACGCGATCCAACCTTGCGCAAGGTGGCGATACCGTCGTCAAATCATGTGACCAAGGTGGCCACGTGATTCGTGATGCCGGGCAGCCGGGCGAGCCGGGGCATAGTCGCGTCGTCATGGCGTCGTCACGTCACCGCACTCGCATTGCGCTGTGGTGTGTTTGCAGTTGTTCTGAACGTGCTGCCGCTGCCCTTTGCTATGTAAGTGTTGCAGTGTTTTGCTGTCAAGAAAACGATATTCTGTGATCAGTTTGGGTTGTGCGATATGTTTGTGTGGTTTTAATTTGGAAATCGGTAGTGTTTTCAATTGTTATTTGATCAAGGCGGCCACGTTATTCGTGAATCCGGGCATAGTTACGTTATCGCACTCGCATGGCACTATGGTCTGTTTGCGACTTTTCTGAATGTGCTGCCGCTGCCCTTTGTCATGTAAGTGTTGCAGTGCTTTGCTGTCAAGAAAACGACATTCTGTGATTAGTTTGGGTTGTGCGATCTGTTTGAGCCGGGCATAATAACGTTATCGCACTTGCATTGCGCTGTGGTATGATAGCGGCTGTTCTGAATGTGCTGCCGCTGCCCTTTGTCATGTAAGTGTTGCAGGGTTTTGCCGTCAAGAAAACGACGTTCTGTGATTAGTTTGGGTTGTGCGATCTGTTTGTGTAGTTTAATTTGGAAATCAGTAGTGTTTTCAATTGGAGGGCGCGGAGTGCAGGGCACTAATCAGCTCTTCAAGTTCACTCTCATGTTATGTGAGGCGCCTTTTCACTGACGCTGTAATTAAGGCGTTAAGGGCAGTATAAGGACGAAAGTTAGAGGGACGAAATCGTGCCTGTGTGTCCCTAGCGTCGGGGTCGGCCGCTATGCGTGATCCTAACAAGAAAGCATTTTGCAGAATGCGAAGAAAGGCGGCAAAATTTCTGTCTGTGCGCACCTTGCCGATCTCCGCAATAGAGCCATCATCGTGGTATTTTAGTCTCCCGTTTAGCAAGAGTGTTGCAAACAAGGGAACTGGTTCAAACAGGCTTTTTTTTAATGATTCACTACTAGTGCGGTATCCCAAAAGGTGAGGTCAAGTGCTCACCCTATTTTCTTCCCTCGCGCTACAGCGCACTGACAGAATTTTGCGTGCACCATACCGTGCTTTTATCGTTTGCGCTTCAGGTTCTCGATTGTGTTTTCGCCCCCTTTACCCACGTGATGGGTATTTCATGGTATTACCGTGTACCACATGTGTCCATATATTGTGTCCAATATATGAAACGGCCAAATTCGATTTTATTTGACGCCTCAAATGGTAGTAATGTATTGAGTCCCTTGTAGCTTTGTGCTTGTTATCAATTTTACTATTTGGCGAATGTATACAGCATGTACGCTGCATAACTCGCTTGTGCATACTGCATACGTGAGTCGAGTATGCCCTTGGTATAAAATAACTTGTATGCTTTAGGTAGTACGATTGTTTGCAGTTTGGGACATGTGTCGGAATGTACGCTGTGCGCCCTTCGCGCTTTACGGCGGCCTGCCGAGTTCGTGCGGGTGCTATGTGTGCGCATGGAGTTCGGGAAGCGCTCTCGCAGTTTTTTTTAATATATATATACATGTGTTCTGTTCGCGCGCTTCGCACAGTAGGGCATGTCGCAGTTTTTTATTTATTTATTTATTTAGTACATACTGCAGACCCTTTTCAGGGTCCAAGCAGGACAGGCATATATTCTTAAAACTCAAAAGATACAGAACACAATGAAAAGAAATATACATAAAAATAAGGAGACAAATATTGCAAACTATTAAGATGTCATAACATGGTTCCAATCGGATATTGTCCGCGGAAAAAAGGAATATTTAAAACAGTCAGTTTTCGCAAAATACGGTGTCAATGAGTGAATGTGATGATGTCGGGTATAACGTGTGGTTAGAGGGGATATGTACTGTGAAGGATCCAAAGCAAACTTATGGTTAAGTAAAGAATAAAGAAATTCAAGGCGATATTTTCCTCTTCGCGTTTCAAGTGTTTCAATATTGTTAGCCGCCATGAGGTCAGTGGGGGAGTCGGTGATTTTAAATTTGGAATAGATAAACCTAACAGCTTTTCTTTGAACCCTTTCTAATTTATCTATGTTAAGTTTAGTGAATGGGTCCCAAACAACCGAAGCATACTCGAGCTTTGGCCTGATGTAAGTGTTATACGTTAGAAGTTTTATGTGAGAAGGTGAATTTCTTAGTTTATGCCTCAGAAAACACAGCTTTTTAAATGCAGAGGAGCATATGTTATCTATATGTGAGTTCCAGGAAAGACGGCTTGTGATTGTTACACCTAGATATTTGTAGCTATTAACCTGCTTTAGTGTTGATGATCCCAGTGTATACACGTGGTTAATTGGGTTCTTTTTATGTGTTATTTGCATCGAAACTGTTTTTTCAGTGTTAAGAACCATGGAAAACTCGCTGCACCAATCAAGAACATTTCGAAGACACTGGTCAAGTTCGTTTTGATCGTTAGTACACGTAATTTGACGGAAAACGACACAATCATCAGCAAACAAGCGAATATGAGTTCCTGGAGTAACCACATTAACAATATCATTTATGTAAATCTGAAAAAGCAAAGGCCCCAAGACGCTTCCTTGGGGCACCCCAGAGGTGACTGGGAGACAACTGGAGCTGCACCCATCGACTGAAACAAATTGCACTCTATTCGTGAGGTAATCTTGAATCCACGATATTAAAATGTCTGGAAGATTAATGTTTTTTAGTTTTTGAATCAGTTTTTCGTGGTGAACTTTATCAAATGCTTTGCTGAAATCCATAAATATGGCGTCTATTTGACCATTCATATCCAGTGTTTTAGCAAAGGTGTGTACTATTGTAACTAATTGTGTTATTGTAGAATAGCCCTTTCTAAACCCATGCTGAAAGTCGCTTAATATGGAGTGTTCTTCAAGAAATTTGTTAATATGTTTAGCAATAATATGTTCGAGCATTTTACAGCATGCGGAAGTTAAAGAAATAGGACGGTAATTTTGTAGTAATGTGCAGTCACCTTTTTTAAAGATGGGAACAACTCGAGCAGTCTTCCATTCAACCGGAAGTTTTGATGACAGCAGAGATTTTTTAAACAGCACAAAAAGAAACTTCGCAATTATTTCGGCATAGCGTCGCAAAAATACATTGGGTAAATTATCAGGACCAGAAGAAGTTTTAGGTTTCAGTTCTAAAAGCAAAGCAAATACACCAGGGAGGCTAACAAAGTCAACCTCCGATACAGGAAAATTTGATGCGCTTTGTACAGTTTGTACACCTTCTTTAGAGAATACGCTGTGAAAAAAATAATTAAAATGGCGTGCAATATCAATCGGATCAGTCAAAGTATGTCCCTCCGCTGTTATTTTTGAGATATGTTTCTTGCTGTCACTCAGGAAGTTCCAAAATTTACTTGGGTCATTTTTAACAAAACTGGGTAATGTTGTGTTAAAGTAGAAGTCTTTTGACTCACGAACCGCACGTTCAAGATTATTTTTAAGCGTTTCAATCTGACTTAACTGGTGGTTTTTTTTCTTAGATCTTTTTAGTTTTCGCTTCAGTTGAATAATCTTCCGCGTCATCCAAGGTGTGCGTTTGTGAACTTTTTTGCGTTTATTCGGAACAAAGGCATTTAGACAATATTGACACATTTCGACGAATCGCTCCCACAGCTTGCAGACATCGTCATTATCATCGAAGCTCGATAAACAAGTTTCCATATGATCAATCACTGCGGCATCATCAGCCCTAGAATAATCCTTGAAACAACGTACGTGACTGGCTTTTTTGTTGTGGTAAGGGGACTTAACTAAATCTATCGATACGCTTACGAGGTGATGGTCTGAAATGCCTGTTTCGACCGATACAGTATGCATAGAATATTGACGGCTAGCAAAAACTAAGTCTAGTATAGAGGAAGATGAACCTTGTACACGAGTAGGTTGATTTACAATTTGAGCTAAATCATGAGTAAGCATGACATCAAACAGAACGTCTGCATTGCTCCCAGACTTAGCACCGCCTTGTAAGCGGTACCAGCACACATCTGGCAGATTGAAGTCACCTATTAACAGTATTTTCTTATTTTGGAAATGAGACAGGTGATGTTGTAGCTTAATAAGATAGTCGGGTGCGGCATCTGGTGGCCTGTAGCAACCATACAGGATGAAAGAATGACCCCAGCAAGAAATTTTTATGCAAAGGCATTCAAGGTCAGGAACATCATATACAAGGTCGCATTCTACAGAGTCTTTTAAGAGAATGGCTACGCCACCACCCCTTGAGGTCCTGTCCTTGCGAACAACTTTATAATGAGGAGGAAATACCAGGTCATCTGCTAAGTCCTCATGTAACCAAGTTTCCGTCAGGACTGATATGTGTGGGTCGAAATCCAGCAGTTTAAGTTCAAGCGAGTCTTTCTTGTTTGCAACGCTGCGTGCGTTAATGTTAGCTATTCTCAAGCTTTTTATACTAGATTGGCCCGTGTTACTATGGCAAGACAAGCTATCTGTCTTAGTGAAGAAAGAAGCTGAGGTAAATGAACCACTCACTTTATTGGTGAGCGGTTTCGCAACTGCGTACAACTTCGCGTCACGGGCCGACTTGCGCCGATCCCGTCGTTTTTTTGAACCCTCACTTTATCATTTTTTTCGCAGTCCCAAACGTAAGGAATATTATTGATATATAACTTATCAAACACCAAGGAAACCCTTTCTTTTTTATCTCGGTTCGGCTTCGCGCTATCCCATAGTTTCTTTCTTAGTTCACGAACGTTCTTTGAAAAGTCTTCGCCAATTGAATAATCTTTTCCCTTTAGTTTCTTTCCGTTCTTGAGTATCACAGTTTTATGCCTACTGTCTAAAAGCTTTAGGATTACAGGACGTGTTTTGTCAATTGCCGGTTTACCTAACCTATGTATCCGCTCAATAGGGATAGGGTCGAGTCCTAAAATATCATGAAAAATATCTTTGTTTACGGTTTCTTCAAGCGATTCATTTGTTTCCTCTTCAGTTTCTGGGATGCCATATATGATCAGATTTGACCTCCTACTATAATTTTCAAGATGCTCAAGCCTTGCTTCAAGCCTTTCAATCGTTGTACTCATACAACTAACCTGTTCTTGGCAGGACGTTACTCGGCTCTCAAGCCTGGACAGGGCATCTAATTTGTTCTCTATGTTCAGTAATCTGTTCTCTTTCATATCTTTTATGTCGACTGCAATATCATTAAGTTGTTGTAAAATTCGGGTCATGTCAGGGCCTGGGTTCGATTCAATGTCTCCGGCTAACAATAATAATTTCCTCAGACACAATGTGAAAACCTGTAGCAAGCAACAAAGCCGAGGGCACGGCAGCACCAACAGGAATAGGTCATTAGAACGAAAACATTTTCCATACTTTTTGCTCACCTGCACAAGGAAGACAAACGGATTAGTGCTCCGCATTCTGTCGATGCTGCCATGCCCAGTGGTTGCAAAACGAGCATGAATCCCATTTATAGCTTGAGTGCACTGTGATGCCCCCTGCAGTCCAGGTTCCTGGCAATCAGAACGTGTTGCCGAAGAATGATGATACGGATTCCAAGATTCCAATGCTGGTGGGCGTATTTCTTGATCGATGTCTTGATGCGTTGAAAGATGGACATGCGCAGAGAGGTTCAGCACGCCGATGTCCGGACAGCCAACGTTGAAACACCCAAGAAGGCCACACAGCTGCACAAGGAAGACAAACGGATTAGTGCTCCGCATTCTGTCGATGCTGCCATGCCCAGTGGTTGCAAAACGAGCATGAATCCCATTTATAGCTTGAGTGCACTGTGATGCCCCCTGCAGTCCAGGTTCCTGGCAATCAGAACGTGTTGCCGAAGAATGATGATACGGATTCCAAGATTCCAATGCTGGTGGGCGTATTTCTTGATCGATGTCTTGATGCGTTGAAAGATGGACATGCGCAGAGAGGTTCAGCACGCCGATGTCCGGACAGCCAACGTTGAAACACCCAAGAAGGCCACACGGCTGCACAAGGAAGACAAACGGATTAGTGCTCCGCATTCTGTCGATGCTGCCATGCCCAGTGGTTGCAAAACGAGCATGAATCCCATTTATAGCTTGAGTGCACTGTGATGCCCCCTGCAGTCCAGGTTCCTGGCAATCAGAACGTGTTGCCGAAGAATGATGATACGGATTCCAAGATTCCAATGCTGGTGGGCGTATTCCTTGATCGATGTCTTGATGCGTTGAAAGATGGACATGCGCAGAGAGGTTCAGCACGCCGATGTCCGGACAGCCAACGTTGAAACACCCAAGAAGGCCACACAGCTGCACAAGGAAGACAAACGGATTAGTGCTCCGCATTCTGTCGATGCTGCCATGCCCAGTGGTTGCAAAACGAGCATGAATCCCATTTATAGCTTGAGTGCACTGTGATGCCCCCTGCAGTCCAGGTTCCTGGCAATCAGAACGTGTTGCCGAAGAATGATGATACGGATTCCAAGATTCCAATGCTGGTGGGCGTATTTCTTGATCGATGTCTTGATGCGTTGAAAGATGGACATGCGCAGAGAGGTTCAGCACGCCGATGTCCGGACAGCCAACGTTGAAACACCCAAGAAGGCCACACAGCTGCACAAGGAAGACAAACGGATTAGTGCTCCGCATTCTGTCGATGCTGCCATGCCCAGTTCTTTGTCATTGTGCAACACATTTTCCTAGCGTACGTCTGTGCATTATTTGGTACCGGTTTCACACGGGGCTCTTTTAGCCGCTATCCAGTCCGTTACAAATCGAATTTCTCGGTCGTGATGGCTCCTCTGCGCAAGCTACGAGAGTGAGCCAGTCGCATCGATAATTTCGATCCGGATCGTGCTTGATCGCGATCGAGAGTGGTCGTGTGACACCGGTTTTACACATGGCTCCCACATAGGGAACACTTTAAGTTCAATGCTACTGAGTGAAGAGCAAGTGCATATATATGCCAGTGGTGGTATGTGGGCAAGTCTTTCTGGTGAAGCCAATACTTGTGCATTCAAAACATTTCAATTACCAGCGTAGTGCATCAATATGTCTACTTCGACAAAATAGAGCACCAGTGCAGATATCTGAACATACCTGTCCAGGGCAGCAAGTGTGTCTAGATTGAAACCACTACCAGCATGTGCGGCAGTTCTATTTCCAGCAGCGGGACTGCACAATAATCAGTAGGGTGCTCTCAAGCTGTTTATCTATGAAGCTCTGCCTGGACTGTGTGCCAAATATTTTTGGACGTGAAAGTGGGGGTGAATTGGTAAACATCAGTGGAACTGTGCCTGGACTTTGTGGCAAATGTTTTTGGATGTGAAAGTGTGAGTGAACTGGCAAAGAATTTGCTCTGGGCTACATGTGTTAAACGTTTTTCTCATTCAGAGTGCTTTTTTTTACTTTAGGAGACTGGAGATGTGCGCAAAGTGTGACATGTCAGTGTGCTAATTAATGTATTTGCTGGTTTGCAAATTATTCGTTGCAACTTTATTTTTGCCAGAGAGGTACAACTTTGCCTCTTGTAAAGGGCTTTTTAGATAAAACACTTACTATTTATTATGACCATTGCTTCCTTTGTTACACAAATGCAGCTTCCAGTGCATTCCAGTTTATTTCCATGTTTATGTAAGTTTCTAATATGAGGCTTGCATATTCATTTCTCACGTTCTGGAGTGGCAAGATGCAGCATTACTGTCTCATCGTTCGCTGTACTACAGTAGTGTTCACTTGTTACACTGAATCCCCCGTTTAAGTATTCTGTACTAATTTCACTTTATCGCTTTTTTGTTGTATGGTTATTTTTTTCTCGCCATTACCTTCTTTGATATATCCTAAAGGCAATATTTCCAATTTTGCATTGTTCCCATTTTTTTATTTCTGTCACAGGATTGTTTTATGATGGTATGCGGTGGTATTTCTTTTTGTGCTCTTTTCAAGCTTCTAGATGATTGGTAACATTGCTTGGAGGCAGTTACCATCCAATTCATACTCTTGCATTTTTCAGTCTACTTCTTCCATTCGCTCCGATGTCACTTCTGCATAACTCTAGTCCATCTAATAGTACGCGCACTTTGCTATGATAAATTAGACACTTTAGTACACTCCAGGTTTTTCTGTTCATTTTTGTATGTGTACTTGGAATTTTGTTTATGTGCTAGTGAATGTTCACTTTCGAGTTCATTACGAATCCTTTCTGCGACTTTTGTCATTGTTGATGTACTTTTATTTCTATTTGCATTTCTCACACAGTTTGTTGGAACCTTGCATAAGCATTACATTTTAATAAAGTGTTCTTGCTTTGTCACAATGTTCTCATTTCATGCACTCTTGGCATGAAGGGCTTGGTCTGGCCACCTGCCAAGACGTGGCCATTTGTTCTTTGCAGGATGTCATTCCCATTGTGGTTGTAAGCATCGTAGCTTACTAAAGGCGGTATTAAGGATTTATTATTCCTAACAGGCTAATTTTCGTGCGACTTGGTAGAGGATGCGCCGGCCATGCGGGGAACAGTGCTTGGCACTGCGCCATGGCTCTTACAGTCAACACCGACGCTTCTACTCATCTGGGGCGCGATTCGAGATCGTTGTTCGAAACGCCCGATCAGTTTCACCTCACGCGATTGTCCTAGGCCGTGCCAACGGGTGCGGCTGACGACATCTGCGCGGCATAGGCCAGTCGCGTAAGGCGAAACTAAACGCGTGTTTTGAACAACGATGTCTGATCGCGCCCGTCACCCGCGAAAATTAGCTTCAGATGATCGTAAACCTTCCAAGACCACTTCTAGACCAGCTTTTTGATAACGTCCTAAAAACGTTTAGAAATTGGTTACGAATAGTTTTGGCAAAGGGATTACTTGTGTCTTTCCCAATCCTATTTCTAGACCAGCTTTTCGAATACGTCTTGCAGACCTGTTCTAGATCGTCTCAAGAAAGTAATTAAGCCGGACATTAGCAGAGATATCCGACGTTTTCCCGCCGAAGTTCTCTCATTCGTGTCTTCTTTAACCCGTTTTTATCGTCTTGGATAAACGCTACGAAAACGTTACGTATCTCTTTTGTGCTACCTGGGTAGTAACAACCACGAGACTTGAAACCAACAAGCTCAAGTTCTCCACTCGCATGGTTACTGCGGAGGATCCATAAAAAGCACAAAAACAGAAAACTCAAGGGAAAGGATTAACACTTAGTATTGCTACAGCCCACGCCCTTCTTTTATTTTGTCTGGTTGTGCTACATCTTTTTACTATAGATAGGCATGCACTTAGGTGATGTTCCCAATCAGTGTCCAATTTTTATATACACTATGTGCTGGTTCAAAGAGGTTTGAAACACTGCAATGGAAGCTTCAAGTAGAAAAGGTGCCAGGAAGAAAAAAAAAGCTGTGCTGCAACCATCTCGGCAACATGTTGTCCCTTTAATAAAAATTGTGCTTCCATATTAACTTGAGCCCTCCAGTTTAAAGTACCAGTGCACTTATGAACAATGAATCAATTCTCAAAGAGCACGTGCAGTCCAGCCAAAAGCAGGGGCAAGAATGCGCATTGCGCTCCTCCTATATTGAAGGTGAATAACATGTACCATAATGGCGAATGTGCTTTAGTAAGCTTCCCTGCAATATGAATTTGTAATGTACAAAGAATTGTCAATGAAGCTTACCACGAGCACAGATGCACTTGCAAATTATATCACAATTGAAGATAATGAGCAAACCTATGTGTCCTTTCCACTCTTAGTAGGCTTTACTGCACGATGCTTATTTACACCCCTGTATTGCGGTGTAGCAAGCTACAAAAGAAACTTTGCATAATTAGGCTTTTTAGGATTATCTTTCTCACAATACACTAATATTTCGCGGTGAAGCCTAAGCAATGTACTGCGGTGAAGCATACTAAAAGTGAAAAGGGGCAAGAGTTCTTTAATCATACACTCGCGAACCCTCCGCCTCTCAGGTCGCCTAAGTGGACATACTATGCTGGCTGATAGCGGCCCCCTCCCACTTTTAGTATGCTTCACCGCGTAACTAAAATGTACTGCGGCGAAGAAGCCTTACATTTGTATTGAGTGAATAAACAAATGGTTTTTACAACAGTACAGAAATAAACGCACACCATGCATCAGTCTACCACGCGGAAGAGCGTCGCAACATACGGTAGCTGATTCACACAGACCGTGTAGCCCACTTATCAGTCGTAAAGGGTTTTATGGGTAATTCAAAATTTCAGACACACATGTGTTTATGTTTACGTTCGCACTCCTTGCGTAATAAGACTGTTAATAAGGCAGGATGTGACGTCACATTGTTGCTTGTTTTTACTTTTTTGAAAAGCTACTCTCGAACGTAGATTAGCCATTGCCGTCGTGTCGGCTGCAAGACGTTCTGCGCGCGCTTGGCGCGCTTTTGTGCGTGTCGAAAGCGTATAACGTGCGCGATATTCGTGCTAGCGCAGTTTGACTTGAGCAATCGTGGGCTTGGACTCCGTGACATTTGCTTTCGTCATATGCGAGTTAGGGGCTTGCCGACAGGTAAACCGCCGCTGTACTTAGGTGAATACCTTGTTTTTCGTGGTCCTGAAATAAATAGCGCGTCGCTGCGATGGTGACTTCAATCGAGTGCGGTAATTGCTGCGCATTACGGGCGATTTAATTGCACAATACGTGCTGCATTATCGGTGCAGATAGAGAAAACTTATCCTGTGAGCCTTACTTCCGTCAGTCAGTAGGTTAGATGTTTCGCTCTTATCCAGTGCACATTTCTTGATATCCACTAACGATCTGCTTCAAATATCGACGAAGTGTCTATTGACCGTGCAGATGTTTTTTTTTTTATTCACACAACTGGCGATGGGCAGCAGCGTTACGGCCGTGAGTTTTCCTTTCGAGCAAACCTTCTGAAATTGAAGTTTTCGCTCATGTTCGCGAGATAGCAAATTTAAGTGTTACACGGCCGCTGCTGTATTTTTCGATTCCATGCGACCTAGATTTAAGCTGCCTCGGGTTGTATTAACGCGCGCAGAGGCTTTTAGAAAAATAGTTGTCACCTGAGAAATCAATGCAGTGTGCCAGTTCTTTTGGAATGGTGCTATTTGTGAAATTGATCATATTTCCCCTAGTCATGCTCAACTACTTACTGGTCAGATGCTTGAACTTTCGAAGAAGTATTTGTAAAGTTTCCCTTCCAACTCAGCATTGTAACCGACGCTTCTCGAAAGTATGAGTGGTATTCGCCCCTGCAACACTGCCATGAGTTCAAGTTCAAATTGTGCCCACCGACTGTCTATCCGTGTGCCACTAGAAAGCAAAGAACTCATTTCTCAATTGTCGCAACATTTCTTTTTCATCCCATGTTCAAGAAATTTTTTTACTTCTTTTCCTGGTCATTGTGGACTTGCACACATTGAAGTTTTGGATAGTTTGGCAAAAGCATTGCATAGTGGGCCTGTAGGTTTTTTTTGTATTTAGCGCATTGCCCTTCTGACTGGACAAATTAAGTAACTGCATTACAAATATTTCACTTCCTTGGAATGTCTGTTTCATGTGCCTCATAACGGTACACGGTTGAATTTGGCACATGCACCTTCATATGACCAAGTGTAGGTTTGTATTGCAATGGAAATAAGAACATGAGTGCTTCAATTGTCTTCATCACATTGCTGATGCCTTCAATGTGTGAAAATGGCTTGTAACAATATTGCTGTGTTTCATGAGAGGATATGGAATAGAATAACTTTCTTCTTTTATGCTTAAGATATTCACCCCTTTTGCCTGTTGGGCTTCAAATCTTCTAGAAAATGGTGTGAGCAGCCTGGGGTGTGCCTGAAGAGCAATGCTAGTTTGTGCATGATCATATTGTTGCTGCTGGGAAGATGACATCTTAGGCACATTTTTTTCATACAATTAACACAAATGTTTCCGTCTTTCCCCTTGTGGCTCAATCGTAGTAGACCTGTTCGTTTTTCAGTTACTTTGTTGTTTATTTTTGTTACATATCAGTATTATGTACTATCAAGTTAGTGGGAATATAAAGCTATTTGATTTTGTATTCATGGGGAATCCTAGCCGATCCCTCGTCATGGGTATGTTCCATATGTCACAGGCAACAGTCATTCTAGTCTCTCTTCTAGTGGTAAAAGTATCCCAAAGCCTATTTTGTATGCTTGCAGATGAGTTGAGATTTACACATCAATGCCAGCTCACAAAGCATCTAATACGGCAATCAGCCAGCCACCTCCGCAGATGGAGAATTCTGCAGTTTCCAATCATACTGTTTCTGTTGTCGTTGGCAGAGATGTTGATTGTACACAGAGGGAATATATTGTAGGACACTAAAAATAACTTGTCATGACAAGGGCAATATATGGTAGAAATTATAGTAGACTATGACCAGCATTAGCGCAAGCCCTGCGGTATCTAAAAAAGGAGTGAAGTGCTGGTTTTCATATGCTATAGCTGCTGTGTGCATTAAGCTCAAAACTCCCTTCTTGGCAACATAACCCAGGAATACCCACTCCAAACACTCTGTCACATGCACTTTGACAGCATCTGCTTTGATCTACCTAATTGCATATCAGTAAAGATGGGTCTAGTTCACTAAAGACTGACAATGCTGCATTCGAATGGAACCAAACTGTTCTCGAAAAGTTCTTGAAACCAGTCAAGCAGGTTTTTGAGAACGTTTAATCTGGCAAAATGACAAAATGAAAGCTATTTGAAATAAGTGATGCAATGCTGATGAGGTTTGGGCATGCATTTCAAGGTGCTTGGCCTTCATTATCTCTAATCATAGTGAACCTGCCAAATTGGCAAGAATCTTGAATGAATTCTTCACTAGGCCCAACTATTTTGTTGCTGCCCTATATTGTCTCTATAGGAAGAGTGCACAACAAAAATCTTGTGGCTTCCTGTTATCATAACACCCTACAACTTCCTTAGATGTAGGGCCATTTGATATTCACCAATAAATACTTCTACAGGATTTAGATGATGCCTTTAAAGATGTGTCCCTCATGCTTACATGTAAAGGAGCACTGACATTAAACTTTTGGGCTGATTTTTTTTATGTTAATCTGGTTCCAAATGGCAGCTTTTATGACCACACCATGCCACTGAAAGCTGCGTGTGCTTTGAGCAATTCTTAATGTGTGCTAAGACTTGCTTCACTAAATAAATTTTCTTGTGACTCTTCTCAAACATCTAAATTAAAATTAATTTAATTCTAGTGTTCTATAAGTCACAACCACGATACGATTACGAGGCATGCCATAGTTGCAGACTCCGGCTCAACTTTAATCGCCTGAGGTTTTTAACATGCACCCACTCCACAGTGTGCACCAAGACAGAAAGACCAATGTTGTGCTGCATAGTGGTCCTAACATGCTCAGTTTTCAATGTACAAATAATGGCATGGCTTACTCATGAACAACTGCAGCATGCATCATTTGTTTGTGACCTACCATGCAATGTTGTCACCAGATTATGGGGCCACACTGCCTTTGGCACATGTTTAAATGTTGGCGTTAAGGATATATTTGTTGCACATAGAAGGAATTTGAAGTTTTGTAGTGTAGTTAACTGAATGACAGCTACACACGCATAAGAAAAAAATTGTGCCAGGACTACTTAAACTCTGCAATGTTTGAGTTTGACCAATTCTTGCGATTTTGCACATTTCGGATGACTGCAGGTCATTCATTACAGTTATACCAGCTTTTGTACTTTTAGACATGCTGTTTGCCCCGGTTTTATACAGTGATCATAGATAGCCACACCACACCATGTTGGTAGAAGAATTCAGAATTTTAGTAAAATGGGGTTGCTCCATGTTGAGGTGCACCAGCATGTCACAGTAAATAGAAGCCAGAAGCAGCAGCATATTAAGGTATTGTGCCACACCATGTAAAGTCAAATTATTGTGCCCCCCTCCACTCTCGCTGGCAAAACCTGCTGGTGAAGCATTGTGAGCAAGCTTTCGAGGTACGCTGCGCTCTTTCCAAAACAGCGTCCGAGGCGGCCATCTATTTTGCCTACAGGACGAAAAGTCCCTGGCCAGGAGTGCATTGAACATACGGAAATAGCTGTCAATTGTGCTGCTGAACTTCTAGAGATTTATAGTTTTGACCTCAGGTTGCAGAACACAGCAATGCTATAGCAAGCAGTGTGGTGAAAGCTGTTTCAGGGCTCTACCACGGTATAGCCAGCACTGCATGCATATACTATACACAAGCACGAGGTTTTAGCAGCAATACTTAACAGTAAATTGTATTCGTACAACTTCACTCTGTCTTTAACACTGCCAGGCTTTAAAATACATGAGAAGAGGTCACTGTCTTTCATTTGATGTGTTTATACAAAAAAAGTGTGGGCATGGAAGGGGTTAAGGCTCCTTTGTCAAGCCAAAATGCTTCCTGGCGTGATAAAGTGAAGCCTTGTGCATTTCAGTCTGCAGTTGCTCACTGCACTTTCAAAAGCACAATCAGTACAGAAAGCACAGGAAAACACACAAGCAATGGTTCAGCAATTTATTTGAAACAAATGCAACTTTGTTTTACAGAAAGACCACATTCCAAAAAAGCAACCACATGCTATGCAGACAATACACCAACTTATGTTAATTGTACAGATGTTAACATGCCCTGCCTTTATATGTGGAAATGTTTCAAGTCTCAAAGTGTGCCCCTACTTTGTAGCTTGTCCTTGGAACAATGGATGATTCAAACAAATGCTAAATTTAGCACCATTGCCACACTGATAGAAGAAAACTACATATTAAAATGGTAACTTCTTGGAGAACAGAAAAGGGTGTACAGTAAACTTCCAATAATCTGACTCCGGAAAATTTAATTTTTTCAGTTAATTCGAACCTGGCCGACGCCCATGCATTTCTATGGGATTAAACATTCGTCATTTCGATCCTAAAACTGGCATTCGCCGGATAATGCGAACTTGACCAGACCCCAATAATGACCCCTTTTAGTGGCAGCGTATGTCTTAGTAGAGCTTAGGGGACAGTGAATGCGTTAAACAAATGCCATCTCCTCTCTGAAATGCCTATTTTTGACCCACCCGAGAAAGATTTTCAAGCAGTAATGGTAGCTGACAATGTTCGATTGTGGTACTTATCTGAGTCTAACGAACACTTTTTGTTTTCGAAGGACATTGAGACGAAAATTGCCTAGCTGTGCAATCGATTGCGAAACTAAAACCGTGGTTGTAGCATTCATATGCTTTACCACATATCATGGCTGTAATACGGCGAAGCTGGCTTTAGAAAATCAGCTGCCATTCTAAAAAATGAGGTACGCGTAGGTTTCTACTTTGGTTTGGAGTTAAGTCATTTCTACTTTAGTTTTATACTGTGGACAAATAGAAATTTGATGCACGTTCGTTTCAGAGGCGTGTTACTCAAGCACATATTGCCAAATGAATCAACGGTGCTTCAGCAGGTTTTTGCATCTTAATTCGACCCGTCAGTCTCGTGAGGGTAGAATTAATGGAAGTTGATTGTATAAATTGCGTGATGAAGCACCAAGAAAGTTACCTTGCTCAGGTAGTGAAAAAGCATGGAAAAAGTGCTTCACACAACATCCACCAATGTTCTGTTGCAGATGCAAAAGCTGCCTCCCTTATCTGGAACAGAATAAATTCATTTCAAAGGCAAAAAAAAAAAGAGAAGTCATCAAGGCATTCCACATCCATCTTATTCAGTCTTTACAGTGTTGCTACATCACCATTTGCTTAGCCTCCTATGCCCAAAAAAATTGTCGAAAATAAAATAACCTGATTCCCATGTTTTTCACCATCCAAGCAGTGTTTACTGTCAATTATTACTGCTTTCTGTAACCTCACCTGTAAATACTGTATGTTAACCTGTATGTTAACACTGAGCTATACGATAAGCTTAGTGAAAGTTAAAAAAGAATACTGGATGTTTATTTGTTTTTTTTAGACATAAGAAAGGGTGCTTAAAAGCGAGCCACATTTGCAAAATGCTTGAATAAACAGCAACTACCCCGGTCATGCGCTAATTGTGGCCATGCTGTTCCTGCAAACTTCTTAATCTCATCCGCCCACCTAACTTTCTGCCGCCCCCTGCTACGCTTTGCAAACTTCTTAATCTCATCAGCCCACCTAACTTTCTGCCGCCCCCTGCTACGCTTCCCCTCTCTTGGAATCCAGTCCATAACCCTTAATGACCATCGGTTATCTTCCCTCCTCATTATATGCCCTGCCCATGACCATTTTTCTTGATTTCAAGTAAGATATTGTTACGAAGAGTTGCGAAGAAATGGTTTTTTTACAGGCGATGGATGATGATCGTCGCGTGATAGTAGCGCAGCTCGGCCTCTCCAACGCTTCGTCCTCTTCGTCTTCCCTTCTTTTCTCTTGTCCGTGCCTTTTGTATCTGTTACATTTCCCCGCAAGCAGACGAAGCCCGTGGGGCGAGTCAGGATGCGCAAGCAGGGTAGAAAGGCTTCAGGCGAGCAATGTGAGTCAGCTGAGTTCTGCTTGATCGCCGACCATTGCACAGTAGGCGAGCTATGACGTAAGTGAGTTCGCTCAGGCGGTCCACAACTACAAATGGGCCTGAATATTTTGACAATAACTTTTGGCACAATCCACGCTTGCGTTGCGGTGTCCAAAGAAGGACCAAGTCACCTTTTTCCAACGATACTTGTACGTGACGGTTGTCGTATCGCTCTTTCGAACGACTTTGCGAGGCCAGAGTACGAAGACGAGCTATTCGACGCGCTTCTTCGGCGAGACACAAAGTCTTCGATACAGAATCGTCACTGTGCAGAACGAACGGTAAGAAAGTGTCCAGAGGGCTTCGCGGTAACCTGGCATAGAGGAGATAAAATGGGCTATAGTTCGTGGTTTCGTGTTTCGCCGTGTTGTATGCGTAAGTGATGAAGGGCAGCACGTCGTCCCAGTTCTTATGATTGGAGGAGACGTACATGGCAAGCATGTTGGTCAGCGTTCTGTTCGTCCTTTCAACGAGGCCATTGGTCTGTGGATGGTACGGCGTGGAATGACGGAACTGGGAAGTGCACAAACGAAGTAGCTCTTCAATGGCATCAGCAGTGAACTGGCGACCACGGTCGCTGATGATGACACGTGGTGGGCCATGACGAAGGACCACGGAACGCAACAGGAAGACCGCCACGCAAGCGGCGGTGGAAGACGGTATGGCTGCAGTTTCTGCATACCGTGTAAGATGGTCTACGCAGACAATTATCCAACGGTTCTTGTTGCTAGATAACGGGAATGGACCCAAAAGGTCAATGCCTACTTGCTCGAATGGCGTGTTGGGTGGTGTCAATGGCCGAAGGGGACCCGGGGCTGCGGTGGTCGGTCGCTTGTGACGTTGGCACGTTTCACAACTAGCGACATAGCGCTTGGTTGTTTCGTACATCTTGGGCCAGTAAAAGCGCTCCTGCGTGCGGTGTAGTGTTCGTACGAAACCGAAATGGCCGGATGTCACATCATCATGCATGGCGCGTAGAACGTCGGAGCGAAGGCTCTCCGGGACAACAAGCAGAAAACGCGCTCCATGCCCGGAATAATTAGTTTTGTAGAGTAATTTATCACGGACGGTAAAGCGACCACTGCCTTGAGAAGTACGGGCGGCAACAAAAAGCGGATCGAGGGTAACATCACTCCGTTGTTCTCGCTGAAAGTCTGCCGCGTCAGGGAACGTAGAAGTAACAGCAGCGAGACAGTCGTCAAAATTCTCAGCATCGCAGTCGGTAGCCGCAAGAGGAATCCGAGAGAGGCAGTCTGCGTCAGCGTGACGACGGCCACTCTTGTACGACACCACAAAGTCGTATTCCTGGAGGCGCAGTGCCCAACGTGCGAGGCGACCAGAGGGATCACGCAAACCGACCAGCCAGCATAAAGAATGATGGTCGGTGATAATCTTGAATGGTCTACCGTAAAGATAACACCGAAACTTCTGTATGGCGAAAACAGCTGCCAGGCATTCCTGTTCCGTAACCGTATAATTCCGTTCAGATTTGCTCAGGCAACGGCTGGCATATGCGACTACATGTTCTACGCCACTGTGACGTTGTACAAGCACCGCTCCTATCCCAATTCCACTAGCATCAGTGTGAACTTCAGTTGGGCAAGACGGATCGAAGTGACGCAAGAGCGGTGCTGACGTTAGTATAAATTTCAGTTGAGAAAATGATGCGTCACACTCTGGTGTCCAATTGAAGGATGCATTTTGTCGCAAAATACTTGTCAACGGGTAAACGATGTCGGCAAACCTGGGAACAAAACGACGAAAATATGAACATAGGCCAATGAATGAGCGAAGTTCTCGTGCTGATTGTGGTGGCTTGAAGGAGCTCACCGCTTCAATCTTACGAGGATCGGGTCTGACGCCATCCTTGTCAACTAAGTGTCCCAGGACCAGTGTTTGACGTTCGCCAAAGCGGCATTTCTTTGAGTTTAGAACCAGCCCAGCTTTCTCGATGCAGTCGAGAACAAGGCTGAGGCGTTGATTATGTTCTTCAAACGTGCCGCCAAAGATTACAACATCATCGAGGTAACACATGCATATCTCCCACTTCAGACCACGTAGTACTGTGTCCATGAATCTTTCGAAGGTGGCAGGAGCATTGCAAAGGCCAAAAGGCATAACATTAAATTCGAATAGGCCATCTGGAGTCACGAAAGCGGTCTTTTCCTTGTCGGCAGGGTCCATAGGTATTTGCCAATACCCCGATCGCAAATCAAGTGTTGAGAAGTAAGAAGCAGCGTGTAAGCAATCAATGACGTCATCTATTCGCGGTAGTGGATAGACATCCTTCTTCGTCACTGCGTTTAGATGTCTGTAATCCACGCAGAATCTCCAGGAGCCATCTTTTTTTCTGACCAGGATTACTGGGGCTGCCCAAGGACTAGACGACTCTTGAACATTAACTCGCATTTGTTCCCTCACCCAATCTGCTCTCATCTTATCCCCTTAACGTTACACCCATCATTCTTCTTTCCATAGATCGATGTGTCGTCCTCAGTTTAAGTAGAACCCTTTTTGTAAGCCTCCAGGTTTCTGCCGCGTAGGTGAGTACTGGTAAGACACACCAGTTATACACTTTTCTCTTCAGGGATAATGGCAACCTGCTGTTCATGATCTGAGAATGCCTGCCAAACGCACCCCAGCCCATTCTTATCCTTCTGATTATTTCGGTCTCATGATCCGGACTCGCGGTCACTGTCTGCCCTAAGTAGATGTATTCCCTTACCACTTCCAGTGCCTCGCTACCTATCGTAAACTGCTGTTCTCTTCCGAGACTGTTAAAAATTACTTTAGTTTTCTGCAGATTAATTTTCAGACCTACCATTCTGCTTTGTCTCTCTGGGTCAGTGAGCATGCATTGCAATTGGTCCCCTGAGTTACTAAGCAAGGCAATATCATCAGCGAATCGCAAGTAACTAAGGTATTCTCCATTAACTCTTATCCCCAATTCTTCCCAATCCAGGTCTCTGAATACCTCCTGTAAACATGCTGTGAATAGCATTGGAGAGTTCGTATCTTCCTGCCTGACACCCTTCTTTATTGGGATTTTGTTGCTTTCTTTATGGAGGACTACGGTGGCTGTGGAGCCGCTGTAGATATCTTTCAGTATTTTTACATATGGCTCGTCTACACCCCAATTCCATAATGCCTGTATGACTGCTGAGGTTTTGACTGAATCAAACACTTTCTTGTAATCAATGAAAGCTATGTATAAGGGGTGGTATTAAAATTATATCTTTCGTCTCCTGCGATAGCTTACTGGTATCCTGTCTAACGAAGTTACAACCGACTTCTATTGCACACTCCTCAATGATGCCCATAAGATTTTCGTTCATTGCTTCAACACTAAGGTTCTCTTCCCGAGTTAAAGCCCTATACCTCTTCTGTAGCTTGATCCGAAATTCCTCTATTTTCCCTCTTACCGCTAACTCATTGATCGGCTTCTTATGTACCAGTTTTTCCCATTCCCTCCTCAAGTCTAGGCTAATTTGAGATCTTACCATCCTATGGTCACTGCAGTGCACCTTGCCGAGCACCTACACATCTTGTATGATGCCAGGGTTAGCACAGGGTATGAGGTCTATTTCATTTTTAGTCTCGCCATTAGGGCTCCTCCACGTCCACTTTCGGTTATCCCGCTTGCTGAAGAAGGTATTCATTGTCCGCAAATTATTCCGTTCTGCAAACTCTACTAATCACTCTCCCCTACTATTCCTAGAACCTTTGCCATATTCCCCCACTGACTTTTCTCCAGCCTGCTTCTTGCCTACCCTGGCATTGAAGTCGCCCATCAGTATAGTGTATTTTGTTTTGACTTTACCTATCGCCAATTCAACGTCTTCATAGAAGCTTTCGACTACCTGGTTATCATAACTAGATGTAGGGGCGTAGACCTGTATGACCTTCAATTTGTACCTCTTATTAAGTTTCACAGCAAGACCTGCTACCCTCTCGTTAATGCTATACAATTCATGTATGTTACCAGCTATATCTTTATTAAACAGGAATCCGACTCCTAGTTCTCATCTCTCCGCTAAGCCCTGGTGGCACAGCATGTGCCCGCTTTTTAGCACTGTATATGCTTCATTTGTCCTCTCAACCTCACTGAGCTCTATTATATCCCATTTAATGCCCACTAATTCCTCCAATAGCACTGTTAGACTCTCCTCACTAGAAAACGTTCTAGCGTTAAACATTGCCAGGTTCAGATTCCAATGGCGGCCTGTCCAGATCCAGAGATTCTTAGCACGCTCTGCTGCATCACAGGTCTGACCGCCGCAATGGTCAGTTGCTTTGTAGCTGCTTGGGACTGAGGGCCGGGGTTTGATTGTTCTATTCATATAGAAGGTTGTGGCCAAGTACTGCACCAAGGTGGCCAATCCTGCTCCGGTGAGGGAGTGCATTACCGGTTCTGGTCACCGGGGTCAGGCCACCAGGCCTGTTTATACAGCTGTATCAACATGTGGATTTTTTTTTATCCAGTGGAAAATTGCGTGGCACCGGGATTT
The DNA here is from genome assembly GCF_050947875.1 of Dermacentor variabilis. Lineage (NCBI taxonomy): Eukaryota > Metazoa > Arthropoda > Arachnida > Ixodida > Ixodidae > Dermacentor > Dermacentor variabilis. The sequence continues at coordinate 12,674,418 of NW_027460280.1, forward strand.
GAACCACAGTCCTTTTGCACGTGAGGCAGATGCTCTATCTCTACGCTATCGCATTGGGGCGCAAGTAGTAAGTAATTATACAGAAAGCACTTTATTTACTGTAATTGGAGGATTGGAGTACATTAGTTCGACCACTCAAGGAGTGGGAATGGTTCAACTGTCAGAACTCCGACAAAAGGATTGGAATCACATAAACCACAACTCTGAAGGAATGAAGTGGGAATAGAATGGAGCGCCCCCACTCTGCAATTCTGCACCACGCCGATATATTCTGTTCTTGGGCAATGCCAGCGCAGCTCTAGAACCACAAAGACGACTGCACTACCAGGGCGAAACACATCGAAGGCCCGTCAGCTGCTGCATGAGCACGTGCTGCCAACGAGCAATCCTGCACAACATATTATATATATATACACACACGCAGTGCACAGACTGGTACCCTAGGTAGGGGCTAGGACTCGCAAAAACTATAGTGTTCTCCACAAATGTGACGAGTACCAGGCCACCGAACTCCTTGCCCTGTGTACGTTGCTGTCTATCTTCATGAGCCTAGATCCTGATGCAACCACTGGTGCCACGCTGCTATTTTCAAACGCCACCACTAGGTGAAGCGCCAGGGACCGCCCAGGCCAGGGGACATCGGCTTGGTCCGATACACAAACGACAGTAAACTTCGAATTTACAGGACTACGAATTGGATTAGTAAATTCTTAACTAACCGGTACCAATTTGTAACTACTAATTAACTTTCTTCTCCTCGTTCGCTAGTAAGATCTGGTGTGCCACAAAGCTCTGTATTGGGACCAATTTTATTCCACCACAAACATGGCTCCACACAATAGTTTTGTTTGAAAACATATGTGAGTGCATATGCTTGTATTGGACAGCGAGAATAATTAAGAGTCAGTAAGCAATGTCAAATACATGCAATCTGGCTTACAAAACAAAAGGAACCGGTCACTATTTAGTAATAGTCTTCCTTTGTGTGAAACAACTTCACCCTTGAAAAGTTCCTCATTCTACAAAGGTTTACATAGTGAACTATAGAAATATTTGGATGTATTTGAGTTATCACCTGGCCCAAGGAACTTCTAGTGACAGCCTCTCTCGATCTCGCAATTCCTGGCACTGCCCAATATACAGCATGCCTGACTACTGCAGTGGTCAAGTGCTCTGCAGCTGTAGGAAACCGAGGGATAAGGGTCGATTGCACAATTTATGGCATTTCCAAATTTTTAACTTAGTACCATCTCTGTACTCTGTCGACACTATGCCACTAGACCATTGCTGTGCTGCAGTCATCATAATATTAATTACTCATCGTATACACAAGCTATACAACTGTTTAGACAAAATCTTTTGTTTAGACAGAATATGGCGACTTGGCTGTGGTAGCCGTGTTACGTTTCTCGGATGTGGGGGCCTGGTCAGTTGCATTGGTAAGCATTTGCTCCTGCAGTCCGCACAGCGACACAGACTTCCAGTATACACACATCGTAATTGGTGCTCCCCGTTCGTTTTTTCCTGCTGCAGCCATGGACAAATTGTGCTTGTGGTCTACCTCGGCCATGATTTGCTCAAAACAGAGACCAGCATATGTGCTCACATGGTTCGAAATGTAGGAAGTTGATAGCTGTATGGGTGGAAAGGCCCACAAAAATGACTGCCGAAGGTGATGCCCATGAAAGTGACTTGTCCATATTGATACAAAGTGGGACACCAAGTGTGAGCCACACATTAGCGGCCCTCGAAAGAAAAGAAGCGTGCAGGTTGGAAAGGAGTTAACGCTAAAATGCCGGGTAGTCCATGTCGCTGTGTTGGTTGCGGCAGCAGATGCCTGCGTCACCTGATTACTTTGCAATAGAAGTTGCTCATCTTCCACTGCAACTGTCGGTTCAAACAGGTGGGACACTCTGTCCAATGTGTTTCTGCTGCTGGTTGTCGCTCGTTACCAGACCACCACATGCGACGAAGGCAAGCATTATGCCTGTAAGTAGGCGGCTGAATGTATCCTATGTGAATGCTCACTGTTGCCATATGGTTCGTAGCCAATGTATAATGTATTGTCTGAACCCCATGCGGTAATTGATTGCTGTTATCTCACTTGGTTACGGTCGCTGTGTTATGTTTTTCGAATATGGCGGCTTGGTCAGTTGCACTGGGAAGCAGTCTCTCGAAGTAAGCATTTGCTGCTCCAGTCCACACAGCGACAGTTGACACACACCGTGAATTGTGCTCCCCGTTCAGCCTTTCCTGCTGCAGCCATGGATAAATTGTGCCTGTGGCCTTTCCCAGCTGCGATTAAGCACGAAAGGAGACTTGCACACGTGCTTACATGGTCCGACGTGTATGAAGTTGGGTGGAAAGGCCCGCGAAAGTGACTTGTCCATATTGAGACAAAGTGGGACACCAAGTGTGAGCCACACATTAGCGGCCCTCGAAAGAAAATAAGCGTGCAGGTTGGAAAGGAGTCAATGCTAAAATGCCAGGTAGTCCATGTCGCTGTGTAGGCTGCAGCAGCAGATGCCTGCGTCACCCGATTGGTTCGCAATGCAAGTTGCTCATCTTTAATGGCGACTGTCGCTGCAGACAGGTGGGACACGCTGTCCAATCTGTTTCTGCTGTTGGTTGTCGCTCGTTAACAGACCACCACATGCGACGAAAGCAAGCATTATGCCTGTAAGTAGGCGGCTGAATGTATCCTAAGAGACCCGTGTATGTGAATGCTCACTGTTGTCATATGGTTCGTAGCCAATGTATAATGTATTGTCTGAACACTATGTGGTGAATGATTGCCGTTTATTTTTGCTGTTATCTCACTTGGTTACGGTCGCCGTGTTATACTTATCGGATGTGGCGGCCTGGTCAGTTGCATTGGAAAGCAGTCTCTCGAAGTAAGCATTTGCTCCTGCAATCTGCACAGCGACATGGACTCCCAATTTACACACCGTGATTCGTGCTCCCCGTTCAGCCTTCCCTGCTGCAGCCATGGGCAAATTGTGCCTGTTGCCTTTCTCGGCCGCGATTAAGCACGAACGGAGACCGGCATACGTCCTAACATGGTTCGACGTGTGTGAAGTTGGGTTCAAAGGCCAGCAAAAGTGGCTGATGAAGGCGATGCCCACGAAAGCGACTTGTCCATATTGATACAATGTGGGACACCAAGTGCGAGCCACACATTAGCGGCCCGCGAAAGAAAAGTAACGTGCAGGTTGGAAAGGAGTTAAGGCTAAAATGCCGAGTAGTCCATGTCGCTGTGTTGGCTGCGGCAGCAGATGCCTGGTTCACCCGATTGCTTCGCAATGCAAGTTGCTCATCTTTAACGGCGCCTGCCGCTGCAAACAGGCGGGACACTCTGTCCAATCTGCTTGCGCCGCTGGTTGTCGCTCGTTACTAGACCGCCATGTGCGACGACAACGGCGAGCCGTTTACGAGCTCGCGTCAAAGATTCCAGCGTATCTCGACATACACATTTTATTTCTACCATTGCACGAGAATGTACACTACTGCTTGTCTTCTGCCAATAAAGTCGCACGTTCTGTTCACTCACTTGTGGCTTGTTTGTATGGGCGTCAGTAGAGGCTCTTTGGTCTCCTGGCAATTAGAACGCACCGGCTGCGCGGCAGCCGAGGTATCGAGGCATGCCGCATAGCCGGCGGGGCGAATACGGCGCGTACGAGCGGATACAAGCGTACACGACGGGCGAAAAGCGGCCATATTGGATAATGCTCTAAAAAAAAATGCGCATTTGCGCTTTCCGTTTTAGCAGCGTCATCTGGCGTCCACCTAGGTAAGTTCCATGCGCTGCCGCTGCTTATTTTCGAACCACTGCCAAAGGTACAGTTTCCCTTCTCTAAAGTTGTTCTTTATTCTATGGTTCAGGTCCCAACATGTGCGAAGCCTTGTCAGACCGCTCCGCCGGGCTCTTTCTGTAAAATGCACCTGAGCATCGTTGTTGGGTTCTTCTGCCAACGTCTGCTTCGTCGCCGTTTCATGGTAAGGCCACAGCAAGTTCTTTTGCGCGTTGTTAACGACTTATTCTCTTCGCATTTCGTTATGTCACTGTTAGCCGCACGAACGAGTGACGGCGGCCTTGCAGCCATGAACAGCTACTACTCATTTGCTACGCTGACCATAGAGTAACATAGTATACGACAAGAGCGGCCACTCCCATAGGCGCCTGCGGCCGACTTTGGCTCTCAGCGCACCTAGCGGAATCGGCGAAACGCACCAGCCTGCAAGATGGTCGCGCACGCGGCCGAATCTCGGAGGCTCGAATTTCAGTTTCGTTTTTTGTATTTTTTTTGGTTTTTGTTACCCATACCTTTGCTTAAATTGCGTGATTTCATGCAGGCGCTTGTGCCGCTGTTTATATGTTGTGACGACGAGCGCGCAAAGGTGCGCACTCATGTTAGTTTCATTTAAATTCATATTTGCTGTTTCAAGCTGTAACTTAGAGCAACAATCATGCCAACTATTGAGGAAGTAGAACTAAATACACGACAGCAATTAATTTGCTTAAAATGGGATTGTTGTAGAAGGAAAAAAAATATGACGTGTTTCTTGTACTTCTGCGAAGGAAGGTGACTTAGGGCAGCAAATTTATGTGAATGGTAGCGTGCCGAAATAAAATGGCTGCAAAAATAATTGAGCACGCACCAACATCTTCATCTCGAATGTGTAAGCCAGTGTGTCCGTCATTAAAGAGCTGCAATTAAGCACTTCGTGTTGGGGGTCTTCACCTGCTGTCTTCGAAGCCTTGCAATCGTCTTCTGATAATTAGAATTTTGCCCTTGAGTATGCGTGATGTCCTTTGGCTGTGCAGTGTATTTTGAGGAAATGGTGGAGATTCCTGCAATACGTAGAATGACAGACAGAAGGTAAGCAATACTGGAGGCTTCAAAGCTATGAATGTAGACGCTACGTTCCTTCGTATAAGCAATATTGGAGCCTGCAAAGCTTTATAATGGAGATGCTGCGTTCGTTCATGCAATGCGTATTTTTATTTTTGTTTGTTTGTTAAGGAAGCACTGTTACAAAGGCTAAGAAACAAGGAACTTATTGTCATACTGCAAATATTGCACGTGTACCGCTTAGAAATAACATTTTATTTTCAGAAGTAGAGCACCATACTTTTTCTGCAGTCGCCGCGCGTATCATAAAGCTCTCTGCCCCGAATGGCATGTGTTCATAGGCCACATTTCTTAACGAACCATTTTATTTTACTTTATAACTTCGTCATTGTATCGAACGTGCATCACAGCTCGGACGCTGCCGCATCGCTGCTTTCGCTAGCATCACCGCTCATTGCTGCGCATAAAAAAAGAACACGAAATGAAAGTCAGCGTAGCAAATGGGCAGCAGCTGTTCATGGCTGCAAGGGCGCCGTCACTCGTTCATGCGGCTAACAGTGACATAACGAAAAGTGAAGAGAATAAGTCGTTAACAACGCGCAAAAGAACTTGCTGTGGCTTTACCATGAAACGGCGACGAAGCAGACGCTGGCAGAAGAACCCAACAACGATGATCAGGTGCATTTTATAGAAAGAGCCCAGCGGAGCCGTCTGACAAGGCTTCGCACATGTTGGGTCGTGCCCAGTGGTCATGCCGCCTGTCAAGCTGCTAGCCGCAGCCACAGCCACATTTTTCTTGATAGGCTCTGCCACCTAGCGGAATCGGCGAAGCTGCATAGCTCGGCCGCGATATGGCTCGAGTGTCCGCTCTTGTCGTATACCATGTTACTCTATGCGCTGACTTTCATTTCATGTTCTTGTTTGTATGCGCAGCAATGAGCGGTGATGCTGGCGATAACAACGATGCGGCAGCGTCCGAGCTGCGATGCACGTTCGATACAATGACGAAGTTAGAAAATAAAATAAAATGGTTCGTTAAGAAATGGGGCCTATGAACACATGCCGTTCGGGGCAGAGAGCTTTATGATACGCGCGGCGACTGCTGAAAAAGTATGCTCTCCTTCTGCAAAAGAAATGTAGTTATTTCTAAAGCGGTACACGTGCGATATTTGCAGTATGGCAATAATGCGCTCTCTCCCAACCTCTATAGAAGGCTATGTGCGCTCGCACGGCAGGCCGTGGGCACGGCCTGCCGTGCGACACCGTGACTGAACTCCTGCACCCCTCGGGCTGCCCTTCACGCCACAGGACACTTCTACGTGCGCTCCTGACATTCGCCGAGGCTGTCGGCCTCGCCGACCGCCTTTAGCTCCATCACATTTCCGCGGCGTGCTGCTGTTTCTGGTGCTCCTTCTCTCCCCCTACTCTCATTCCCTACTCCCTGTGCAGCGCGGTTGAGGTGTCCTCTGCTGAGAGACAGTTACTGCGCTGCACTTTACCCCAACCTTTCCTTCCCATACACAAGAATCTCCTTCTCTCGAGAGTTGTTAGCTGTTCTGCATAGGGGCTGAGAATACGTGTTTTCATTTCTTAATTGTGTATGGAGTCGTTACCGTAGAAAGTTCTTTGTTTCCTAGCCTTTATAACCAGTGCTTCCTTAACCAAAAAAATAATATAAAATAAGATACGCATTGCATAAACGAACGCAGCATCTCCATTATAAAGCTTTGCAGGCACCAATATTGCTTATACGAAGGAACTTAGCGTCTACATTCAATAGCTTTGAAGGCTCCAGTATTGCTTACCTTCTGTCTGTCATTCTGCGTATTGCAGGAATCTCCACCATTTGCTGAAAATACACTGCACAGCCAAAGGACATCACGCATACTCAAGTGCAAAATTCCAAGTATCAGAAGACGATTGCAAGGGTTCGAAGACAGCAGGTGAAGACCCCCAACACAAAATGCTTAATTTCAGCTAACATTTGTTTTGCAGAACGATTAGAGCGTCCTTTCGTGCCACTTGTTCCAACACGTGCAGCCAGGTGGGACGTTCAGTGTTTGTAGTCTTTAAATAGTAGCTTGGAAGTGGCAAGAAAAATAGCTATTAGCGGTTTTACTGTGCGTGTTTCGTAGAAAAGTGAGAGCGTGGCCGCGTGGTTGAGCGCGTGCGAGAGCGTGTCATACCTTCGGTCTCTATGACATTGATTGTTTTTGAAACAGTGGTGAGAGTTGCTTTCCGGCATTTTGAGGATTTCGATCCCGTGCGTATCGTGTTTTTTCTAAAAGGCACGTGCTCTGCATTGATATAGTATTATAGTGTTTGCAAAAAGCGGTGCAATACATGGCGAGAAAGCCGGTAAAGCAGGCAGTACGGGGGGTGTCCCTCAAGGCAGATGAGGAGACGGATGAGAATGCAGAGGGCGTCGAAACAACCGGCACAGAATGTGATGTCGATACTAGGCTGCAGAAAATGGAGGCTTTCCAGGAAGAGCTTGTCAAACACACTCTTAGAAAAATTTACACCCTTTGGGGCGTATCTTGCCCCACAACAATAATCGTCATCTGTCTTGCCCGCGTTTCCTTTCTTTAACGCTGCGAGCCCGGTACCGGGCTCGCAGCGTTAAAGAAAGGAAACGCGGGCAAGACAGATGACGATTATTGTTGTGGGGCAAGATACGCCCCAAAGGGTGTAAATTTTTCTAAGAGTGTGTTTGACAAGCTCTTCCTGGAAAGCCTCCATTTTCTGCAGCCTAGTATCGACATCACATTCTGTGCCGGTTGTTTCGACGCCCTCTGCATTCTCATCCGTCTCCTCATCTGCCTTGAGGGACACCCCCCGTACTGCCTGCTTTACCGGCTTTCTCGCCATGTATTGCACCGCTTTTTGCAAACACTATAATACTATATCAATGCAGAGCACGTGCCTTTTAGAAAAAACACGATACGCACGGGATCGAAATCCTCAAAATGCCGGAAAGCAACTCTCACCACTGTTTCAAAAACAATCAATGTCATAGAGACCGAAGGTATGACACGCTCTCGCACGCGCTCAACCACGCGGCCACGCTCTCACTTTTCTACGAAACACGCACAGTAAAACCGCTAATAGCTATTTTTCTTGCCACTTCCAAGCTACTATTTAAAGACTACAAACACTGAACGTCCCACCTGGCTGCACGTGTTGGAACAAGTGGCACGAAAGGACGCTCTAATCGTTCTGCAAAACAAATGTTAGCTGAAATTAAGCATTTTGTGTTGGGGGTCTTCACCTGCTGTCTTCGAACCCTTGCAATCGTCTTCTGATACTTGGAATTTTGCACTTGAGTATGCGTGATGTCCTTTGGCTGTGCAGTGTATTTTCAGCAAATGGTGGAGATTCCTGCAATACGCAGAATGACAGACAGAAGGTAAGCAATACTGGAGCCTTCAAAGCTATTGAATGTAGACGCTAAGTTCCTTCGTATAAGCAATATTGGTGCCTGCAAAGCTTTATAATGGAGATGCTGCGTTCGTTTATGCAATGCGTATCTTATTTTATATTATTTTTTTGGTTAAGGAAGCACTGGTTATAAAGGCTAGGAAACAAAGAACTTTCTACGGTAACGACTCCATACACAATTAAGAAATGAAAACACGTATTCTCAGCCCCTATGCAGAACAGCTAACAACTCTCGAGAGAAGGAGATTCTTGTGTATGGGAAGGAAAGGTTGGGGTAAAGTGCAGCGCAGTAACTGTCTCTCAGCAGAGGACACCTCAACCGCGCTGCACAGGGAGTAGGGAATGAGAGTAGGGGGAGAGAAGGAGCACCAGAAACAGCAGCACGCCGCGGAAATGTGATGGAGCTAAAGGCGGTCGGCGAGGCCGACAGCCTCGGCGAATGTCAGGAGCGCACGTAGAAGTGTCCTGTGGCGTGAAGGGCAGCCCGAGGGGTGCAGGAGTTCAGTCACGGTGTCGCACGGCAGGCCGTGCCCACGGCCTGCCGTGCGAGCGCACATAGCCTTCTATAGAGGTTGGGAGAGAGCGCATTATTGCCATACTGCAAATATCGCACGTGTACCGCTTTAGAAATAACTACATTTCTTTTGCAGAAGGAGAGCATACTTTTTCAGCAGTCGCCGCGCGTATCATAAAGCTCTCTGCCCCGAACGGCATGTGTTCATAGGCCCCATTTCTTAACGAACCATTTTATTTTATTTTCTAACTTCGTCATTGTATCGAACGTGCATCGCAGCTCGGACGCTGCCGCATCGTTGTTATCGCCAGCATCACCGCTCATTGCTGCGCATACAAACAAGAACATGAAATGAAAGTCAGCGCATAGAGTAACATGGTATACGACAAGAGCGGACACTCGAGCCATATCGCGGCCGAGCTATGCAGCTTCGCCGATTCCGCTAGGTGGCAGAGCCTATCAAGAAAAATGTGGCTGTGGCTGCGGCTAGCAGCTTGACAGGCGGCATGACCACTGGGCACGACCCAACATGTGCGAAGCCTTGTCAGACGGCTCCGCTGGGCTCTTTCTATAAAATGCACCTGATCATCGTTGTTGGGTTCTTCTGCCAGCGTCTGCTTCGTCGCCGTTTCATGGTAAAGCCACAGCAAGTTCTTTTGCGCGTTGTTAACGACTTATTCTCTTCACTTTTCGTTATGTCACTGTTAGCCGCATGAACGAGTGACGGCGCCCTTGCAGCCATGAACAGCTGCTGCCCATTTGCTACGCTGACTTTCATTTCGTGTTCTTTTTTTATGCGCAGCAATGAGCGGTGATGCTAGCGAAAGCAGCGATGCGGCAGCGTCCGAGCTGTGATGCACGTTCGATACAATGACGAAGTTATAAAGTAAAATAAAATGGTTCGTTAAGAAATGTGGCCTATGAACACATGCCATTCGGGGCAGAGAGCTTTATGATACGCGCGGCGACTGCAGAAAAAGTATGGTGCTCTACTTCTGAAAATAAAATGTTATTTCTAAGCGGTACACGTGCAATATTTGCAGTATGACAATAAGTTCCTTGTTTCTTAGCCTTTGTAACAGTGCTTCCTTAACAAACAAACAAAAATAAAAATACGCATTGCATGAACGAACGCAGCATCTCCATTATAAAGCTTTGCAGGCTCCAATATTGCTTATACGAAGGAACGTAGCGTCTACATTCATAGCTTTGAAGCCTCCAGTATTGCTTACCTTCTGTCTGTCATTCTACGTATTGCAGGAATCTCCACCATTTCCTCAAAATACACTGCACAGCCAAAGGACATCACGCATACTCAAGGGCAAAATTCTAATTATCAGAAGACGATTGCAAGGCTTCGAAGACAGCAGGTGAAGACCCCCAACACGAAGTGCTTAATTGCAGCTCTTTAATGACGGACACACTGGCTTACACATTCGAGATGAAGATGTTGGTGCGTGCTCAATTATTTTTGCAGCCATTTTATTTCGGCACGCTACCATTCACATAAATTTGCTGCCCTAAGTCACCTTCCTTCGCAGAAGTACAAGAAACACGTCATATTTTTTTTCCTTCTACAACAATCCCATTTTAAGCAAATTAATTGCTGTCGTGTATTTAGTTCTACTTCCTCAATAGTTGGCATGATTGTTGCTCTAAGTTACAGCTTGAAACAGCAAATATGAATTTAAATGAAACTAACATGAGTGCGCACCTTTGCGCGCTCGTCGTCACAACATATAAACAGCGGCACAAGCGCCTGCATGAAATCACGCAATTTAAGCAAAGGTATGGGTAACAAAAACCAAAAAAAATACAAAAAACGAAACTGAAATTCGAGCCTCCGAGATTCGGCCGCGTGCGCGACCATCTTGCAGGCTGGTGCGTTTCGCCGATTCCGCTAGGTGCGCTGAGAGCCAAAGTCGGCCGCAGGCGCCTATGGGAGTGGCCGCTCTTGTCGTATACTATGTTACTCTATGGTCAGCGTAGCAAATGAGTAGTAGCTGTTCATGGCTGCAAGGCCGCCGTCACTCGTTCGTGCGGCTAACAGTGACATAACGAAATGCGAAGAGAATAAGTCGTTAACAACGCGCAAAAGAACTTGCTGTGGCCTTACCATGAAACGGCGACGAAGCAGACGTTGGCAGAAGAACCCAACAACGATGCTCAGGTGCATTTTACAGAAAGAGCCCGGCGGAGCGGTCTGACAAGGCTTCGCACATGTTGGGACCTGAACCATAGAATAAAGAACAACTTTAGAGAAGGGAAACTGTACCTTTGGCAGTGGTTCGAAAATAAGCAGCGGCAGCGCATGGAACTTACCTAGGTGGACGCCAGATGACGCTGCTAAAACGGAAAGCGCAAATGCGCATTTTTTTTTAGAGCATTATCCAATATGGCCGCTTTTCGCCCGTCGTGTACGCTTGTATCCGCTCGTACGCGCCGTATTCGCCCCGCCGGCTATGCGGCATGCCTCGATACCTCGGCTGCCGCGCAGCCGGTGCGTTCTAATTGCCAGGAGACCAAAGAGCCTCTACTGACGCCCATACAAACAAGCCACAAGTGAGTGAACAGAACGTGCGACTTTATTGGCAGAAGACAAGCAGTAGTGTACATTCTCGTGCAATGGTAGAAATAAAATGTGTATGTCGAGATACGCTGGAATCTTTGACGCGAGCTCGTAAACGGCTCGCCGTTGTCGTCGCACATGGCGGTCTAGTAACGAGCGACAACCAGCGGCGCAAGCAGATTGGACAGAGTGTCCCGCCTGTTTGCAGCGGCAGGCGCCGTTAAAGATGAGCAACTTGCATTGCGAAGCAATCGGGTGAACCAGGCATCTGCTGCCGCAGCCAACACAGCGACATGGACTACTCGGCATTTTAGCCTTAACTCCTTTCCAACCTGCACGTTACTTTTCTTTCGCGGGCCGCTAATGTGTGGCTCGCACTTGGTGTCCCACATTGTATCAATATGGACAAGTCGCTTTCGTGGGCATCGCCTTCATCAGCCACTTTTGCTGGCCTTTGAACCCAACTTCACACACGTCGAACCATGTTAGGACGTATGCCGGTCTCCGTTCGTGCTTAATCGCGGCCGAGAAAGGCAACAGGCACAATTTGCCCATGGCTGCAGCAGGGAAGGCTGAACGGGGAGCACGAATCACGGTGTGTAAATTGGGAGTCCATGTCGCTGTGCAGATTGCAGGAGCAAATGCTTACTTCGAGAGACTGCTTTCCAATGCAACTGACCAGGCCGCCACATCCGATAAGTATAACACGGCGACCGTAACCAAGTGAGATAACAGCAAAAATAAACGGCAATCATTCACCACATAGTGTTCAGACAATACATTATACATTGGCTACGAACCATATGACAACAGTGAGCATTCACATACACGGGTCTCTTAGGATACATTCAGCCGCCTACTTACAGGCATAATGCTTGCTTTCGTCGCATGTGGTGGTCTGTTAACGAGCGACAACCAACAGCAGAAACAGATTGGACAGCGTGTCCCACCTGTCTGCAGCGACAGTCGCCATTAAAGATGAGCAACTTGCATTGCGAACCAATCGGGTGACGCAGGCATCTGCTGCTGCAGCCTACACAGCGACATGGACTACCTGGCATTTTAGCATTGACTCCTTTCCAACCTGCACGCTTATTTTCTTTCGAGGGCCGCTAATGTGTGGCTCACACTTGGTGTCCCACTTTGTCTCAATATGGACAAGTCACTTTCGCGGGCCTTTCCACCCAACTTCATACACGTCGGACCATGTAAGCACGTGTGCAAGTCTCCTTTCGTGCTTAATCGCAGCTGGGAAAGGCCACAGGCACAATTTATCCATGGCTGCAGCAGGAAAGGCTGAACGGGGAGCACAATTCACGGTGTGTGTCAACTGTCGCTGTGTGGACTGGAGCAGCAAATGCTTACTTCGAGAGACTGCTTCCCAGTGCAACTGACCAAGCCGCCATATTCGAAAAACATAACACAGCGACCGTAACCAAGTGAGATAACAGCAATCAATTACCGCATGGGGTTCAGACAATACATTATACATTGGCTACGAACCATATGGCAACAGTGAGCATTCACATAGGATACATTCAGCCGCCTACTTACAGGCATAATGCTTGCCTTCGTCGCATGTGGTGGTCTGGTAACGAGCGACAACCAGCAGCAGAAACACATTGGACAGAGTGTCCCACCTGTTTGAACCGACAGTTGCAGTGGAAGATGAGCAACTTCTATTGCAAAGTAATCAGGTGACGCAGGCATCTGCTGCCGCAACCAACACAGCGACATGGACTACCCGGCATTTTAGCGTTAACTCCTTTCCAACCTGCACGCTTCTTTTCTTTCGAGGGCCGCTAATGTGTGGCTCACACTTGGTGTCCCACTTTGTATCAATATGGACAAGTCACTTTCATGGGCATCACCTTCGGCAGTCATTTTTGTGGGCCTTTCCACCCATACAGCTATCAACTTCCTACATTTCGAACCATGTGAGCACATATGCTGGTCTCTGTTTTGAGCAAATCATGGCCGAGGTAGACCACAAGCACAATTTGTCCATGGCTGCAGCAGGAAAAAACGAACGGGGAGCACCAATTACGATGTGTGTATACTGGAAGTCTGTGTCGCTGTGCGGACTGCAGGAGCAAATGCTTACCAATGCAACTGACCAGGCCCCCACATCCGAGAAACGTAACACGGCTACCACAGCCAAGTCGCCATATTCTGTCTAAACAAAAGATTTTGTCTAAACAGTTGTATAGCTTGTGTATACGATGAGTAATTAATATTATGATGACTGCAGCACAGCAATGGTCTAGTGGCATAGTGTCGACAGAGTACAGAGATGGTACTAAGTTAAAAATTTGGAAATGCCATAAATTGTGCAATCGACCCTTATCCCTCGGTTTCCTACAGCTGCAGAGCACTTGACCACTGCAGTAGTCAGGCATGCTGTATATTGGGCAGTGCCAGGAATTGCGAGATCGAGAGAGGCTGTCACTAGAAGTTCCTTGGGCCAGGTGATAACTCAAATACATCCAAATATTTCTATAGTTCACTATGTAAACCTTTGTAGAATGAGGAACTTTTCAAGGGTGAAGTTGTTTCACACAAAGGAAGACTATTACTAAATAGTGACCGGTTCCTTTTGTTTTGTAAGCCAGATTGCATGTATTTGACATTGCTTACTGACTCTTAATTATTCTCGCTGTCCAATACAAGCATATGCACTCACATATGTTTTCAAACAAAACTATTGTGTGGAGCCATGTTTGTGGTGGAATAAAATTGGTCCCAATACAGAGCTTTGTGGCACACCAGATCTTACTAGCGAACGAGGAGAAGAAAGTTAATTAGTAGTTACAAATTGGTACCGGTTAGTTAAGAATTTACTAATCCAATTCGTAGTCCTGTAAATTCGAAGTTTACTGTCGTTTGTGTATCGGACCAAGCCGATGTCCCCTGGCCTGGGCGGTCCCTGGCGCTTCACCTAGTGGTGGCGTTTGAAAATAGCAGCGTGGCACCAGTGGTTGCATCAGGATCTAGGCTCATGAAGATAGACAGCAACGTACACAGGGCAAGGAGTTCGGTGGCCTGGTACTCGTCACATTTGTGGAGAACACTATAGTTTTTGCGAGTCCTAGCCCCTACCTAGGGTACCAGTCTGTGCACTGCGTGTGTGTATATATATATAATATGTTGTGCAGGATTGCTCGTTGGCAGCACGTGCTCATGCAGCAGCTGACGGGCCTTCGATGTGTTTCGCCCTGGTAGTGCAGTCGTCTTTGTGGTTCTAGAGCTGCGCTGGCATTGCCCAAGAACAGAATATATCGGCGTGGTGCAGAATTGCAGAGTGGGGGCGCTCCATTCTATTCCCACTTCATTCCTTCAGAGTTGTGGTTTATGTGATTCCAATCCTTTTGTCGGAGTTCTGACAGTTGAACCATTCCCACTCCTTGAGTGGTCGAACTAATGTACTCCAATCCTCCAATTACAGTAAATAAAGTGCTTTCTGTATAATTACTTACTACTTGCGCCCCAATGCGATAGCGTAGAGATAGAGCATCTGCCTCACGTGCAAAAGGACTGTGGTTCAAATCCCGGTGCCACGCAATTTTCCACTGGATAAAAAAAAATCCACATGTTGATACAGCTGTATAAACAGGCCTGGTGGCCTGACCCCGGTGACCAGAACCGGTAATGCACTCCCTCACCGGAGCAGGATTGGCCACCTTGGTGCAGTACTTGGCCACAACCTTCTATATGAATAGAACAATCAAACCCCGGCCCTCAGTCCCAAGCAGCTACAAAGCAACTGACCATTGCGGCGGTCAGACCTGTGATGCAGCAGAGCGTGCTAAGAATCTCTGGATCTGGACAGGCCGCCATTGGAATCTGAACCTGGCAATGTTTAACGCTAGAACGTTTTCTAGTGAGGAGAGTCTAACAGTGCTATTGGAGGAATTAGTGGGCATTAAATGGGATATAATAGAGCTCAGTGAGGTTGAGAGGACAAATGAAGCATATACAGTGCTAAAAAGCGGGCACATGCTGTGCCACCAGGGCTTAGCGGAGAGATGAGAACTAGGAGTCGGATTCCTGTTTAATAAAGATATAGCTGGTAACATACATGAATTGTATAGCATTAACGAGAGGGTAGCAGGTCTTGCTGTGAAACTTAATAAGAGGTACAAATTGAAGGTCATACAGGTCTACGCCCCTACATCTAGTTATGATAACCAGGTAGTCGAAAGCTTCTATGAAGACGTTGAATTGGCGATAGGTAAAGTCAAAACAAAATACACTATACTGATGGGCGACTTCAATGCCAGGGTAGGCAAGAAGCAGGCTGGAGAAAAGTCAGTGGGGGAATATGGCAAAGGTTCTAGGAATAGTAGGGGAGAGTGATTAGTAGAGTTTGCAGAACGGAATAATTTGCGGACAATGAATACCTTCTTCAGCAAGCGGGATAACCGAAAGTGGACGTGGAGGAGCCCTAATGGCGAGACTAAAAATGAAATAGACCTCATACCCTGTGCTAACCCTGGCATCATACAAGATGTGTAGGTGCTCGGCAAGGTGCACTGCAGTGACCATAGGATGGTAAGATCTCAAATTAGCCTAGACTTGAGGAGGGAATGGGAAAAACTGGTACATAAGAAGCCGATCAATGAGTTAGCGGTAAGAGGGAAAATAGAGGAATTTCGGATCAAGCTACAGAAGAGGTATAGGGCTTTAACTCGGGAAGAGAACCTTAGTGTTGAAGCAATGAACGAAAATCTTATGGGCATCATTGAGGAGTGTGCAATAGAAGTCGGTTGTAACTTCGTTAGACAGGATACCAGTAAGCTATCGCAGGAGACGAAAGATATAATTTTAATACCACCCCTTATACATAGCTTTCATTGATTACAAGAAAGTGTTTGATTCAGTCAAAACCTCAGCAGTCATACAGGCATTATGGAATTGGGGTGTAGACGAGCCATATGTAAAAATACTGAAAGATATCTACAGCGGCTCCACAGCCACCGTAGTCCTCCATAAAGAAAGCAACAAAATCCCAATAAAGAAGGGTGTCAGGCAGGAAGATACGAACTCTCCAATGCTATTCACAGCATGTTTACAGGAGGTATTCAGAGACCTGGATTGGGAAGAATTGGCGATAAGAGTTAATGGAGAATACCTTAGTTACTTGCGATTCGCTGATGATATTGCCTTGCTTAGTAACTCAGGGGACCAATTGCAATGCATGCTCACTGACCCAGAGAGACAAAGCAGAATGGTAGGTCTGAAAATTAATCTGCAGAAAACTAAAGTAATTTTTAACAGTCTCGGAAGAGAACAGCAGTTTACGATAGGTAGCGAGGCACTGGAAGTGGTAAGGGAATACATCTACTTAGGGCAGACAGTGACCGCGAGTCCGGATCATGAGACCGAAATAATCAGAAGGATAAGAATGGGCTGGGGTGCGTTTGGCAGGCATTCTCAGATCATGAACAGCAGGTTGCCATTATCCCTGAAGAGAAAAGTGTATAACTGGTGTGTCTTACCAGTACTCACCTACGCGGCAGAAACCTGGAGGCTTACAAAAAGGGTTCTACTTAAACTGAGGACGACACATCGATCTATGGAAAGAAGAATGATGGGTGTAACGTTAAGGGGATAAGATGAGAGCAGATTGGGTGAGGGAACAAATGCGAGTTAATGTTCAAGAGTCGTCTAGTCCTTGGGCAGCCCCAGTAATCCTGGTCAGAAAAAAAGATGGCTCCTGGAGATTCTGCGTGGATTACAGACATCTAAACGCAGTGACGAAGAAGGATGTCTATCCACTACCGCGAATAGATGACGTCATTGATTGCTTACACGCTGCTTCTTACTTCTCAACACTTGATTTGCGATCGGGGTATTGGCAAATACCTATGGACCCTGCCGACAAGGAAAAGACCGCTTTCGTGACTCCAGATGGCCTATTCGAATTTAATGTTATGCCTTTTGGCCTTTGCAATGCTCCTGCCACCTTCGAAAGATTCATGGACACAGTACTACGTGGTCTGAAGTGGGAGATATGCATGTGTTACCTCGATGATGTTGTAATCTTTGGCGGCACGTTTGAAGAACATAATCAACGCCTCAGCCTTGTTCTCGACTGCATCGAGAAAGCTGGGCTGGTTCTAAACTCAAAGAAATGCCGCTTTGGCGAACGTCAAACACTGGTCCTGGGACACTTAGTTGACAAGGATGGCGTCAGACCCGATCCTCGTAAGATTGAAGCGGTGAGCTCCTTCAAGCCACCACAATCAGCACGAGAACTTCGCTCATTCATTGGCCTATGTTCATATTTTCGTCGTTTTGTTCCCAGGTTTGCCGACATCGTTTACCCGTTGACAAGTATTTTGCGACAAAATGCATCCTTCAATTGGACACCAGAGTGTGACGCATCATTTTCTCAACTGAAATTTATACTAACGTCAGCACCGCTCTTGCGTCACTTCGATCCGTCTTGCCCAACTGAAGTTCACACTGATGCTAGTGGAATTGGGATAGGAGCGGTGCTTGTACAACGTCACAGTGGCGTAGAACATGTAGTCGCATATGCCAGCCGTTGCCTGAGCAAATCTGAACGGAATTATACGGTTACGGAACAGGAATGCCTGGCAGCTGTTTTCGCCATACAGAAGTTTCGGTGTTATCTTTACGGTAGACCATTCAAGATTATCACCGACCATCATTCTTTATGCTGGCTGGTCGGTTTGCGTGATCCCTCTGGTCGCCTCGCACGTTGGGCACTGCGCCTCCAGGAATACGACTTTGTGGTGTCGTACAAGAGTGGCCGTCGTCACGCTGACGCAGACTGCCTCTCTCGGATTCCTCTTGCGGCTACCGACTGCGATGCTGAGAATTTTGACGACTGTCTCGCTGCTGTTACTTCTACGTTCCCTGACGCGGCAGACTTTCAGCGAGAACAACGGAGTGATGTTACCCTCGATCCGCTTTTTGTTGCCGCCCGTACTTCTCAAGGCAGTGGTCGCTTTACCGTCCGTGATAAATTACTCTACAAAACTAATTATTCCGGGCATGGAGCGCGTTTTCTGCTTGTTGTCCCGGAGAGCCTTCGCTCCGACGTTCTACGCGCCATGCATGATGATGTGACATCCGGCCATTTCGGTTTCGTACGAACACTACACCGCACGCAGGAGCGCTTTTACTGGCCCAAGATGTACGAAACAACCAAGCGCTATGTCGCTAGTTGTGAAACGTGCCAACGTCACAAGCGACCGACCACCGCAGCCCCGGGTCCCCTTCGGCCATTGACACCACCCAACACGCCATTCGAGCAAGTAGGCATTGACCTTTTGGGTCCATTCCCGTTATCTAGCAACAAGAACCGTTGGATAATTGTCTGCGTAGACCATCTTACACGGTATGCAGAAACTGCAGCCATACCGTCTTCCACCGCCGCTTGCGTGGCGGTCTTCCTGTTGCGTTCCGTGGTCCTTCGTCATGGCCCACCACGTGTCATCATCAGCGACCGTGGTCGCCAGTTCACTGCTGATGCCATTGAAGAGCTACTTCGTTTGTGCACTTCCCAGTTCCGTCATTCCACGCCGTACCATCCACAGACCAATGGCCTCGTTGAAAGGACGAACAGAACGCTGACCAACATGCTTGCCATGTACGTCTCCTCCAATCATAAGAACTGGGACGACGTGCTGCCCTTCATCACTTACGCATACAACACGGCGAAACACGAAACCACGAACTATAGCCCATTTTATCTCCTCTATGCCAGGTTACCGCGAAGCCCTCTGGACACTTTCTTACC
This sequence comes from Dermacentor variabilis, assembly GCF_050947875.1. Taxonomy (NCBI): domain Eukaryota; kingdom Metazoa; phylum Arthropoda; class Arachnida; order Ixodida; family Ixodidae; genus Dermacentor; species Dermacentor variabilis. Next base: position 12,693,566 of record NW_027460280.1, read on the forward strand.
GTTCGTTCTGCACAGTGACGATTCTGTATCGAAGACTTTGTGTCTCGCCGAAGAAGCGCGTCGAATAGCTCGTCTTCGTACTCTGGCCTCGCAAAGTCGTTCGAAAGAGCGATACGACAACCGTCACGTACAAGTATCGTTGGAAAAAGGTGACTTGGTCCTTCTTTGGACACCGCAACGCAAGCGTGGATTGTGCCAAAAGTTATTGTCAAAATATTCAGGCCCATTTGTAGTTGTGGACCGCCTGAGCGAACTCACTTACGTCATAGCTCGCCTACTGTGCAATGGTCGGCGATCAAGCAGAACTCAGCTGACTCACATTGCTCGCCTGAAGCCTTTCTACCCTGCTTGCGCATCCTGACTCGCCCCACGGGCTTCGTCTGCTTGCGGGGAAATGTAACAGATACAAAAGGCACGGACAAGAGAAAAGAAGGGAAGACGAAGAGGACGAAGCGTTGGAGAGGCCGAGCTGCGCTACTATCACGCGACGATCATCATCCATCGCCTGTAAAAAAACCATTTCTTCGCAACTCTTCGTAACAATATCTTACTTGAAATCAAGAAAAATGGTCATGGGCAGGGCATATAATGAGGAGGGAAGATAACCGATGGTCATTAAGGGTTATGGACTGGATTCCAAGAGAGGGGAAGCGTAGCAGGGGGCGGCAGAAAGTTAGGTGGGCTGATGAGATTAAGAAGTTTGCAAAGCGTAGCAGGGGGCGGCAGAAAGTTAGGTGGGCGGATGAGATTAAGAAGTTTGCAGGAACAGCATGGCCACAATTAGCGCATGACCGGGGTAGTTGCTGTTTATTCAAGCATTTTGCAAATGTGGCTCGCTTTTAAGCACCCTTTCTTATGTCTAAAAAAAACAAATAAACATCCAGTATTCTTTTTTAACTTTCACTAAGCTTATCGTATAGCTCAGTGTTAACATACAGGTTAACATACAGTATTTACAGGTGAGGTTACAGAAAGCAGTAATAATTGACAGTAAACACTGCTTGGATGGTGAAAAACATGGGAATCAGGTTATTTTATTTTCGACAATTTTTTTGGGCATAGGAGGCTAAGCAAATGGTGATGTAGCAACACTGTAAAGACTGAATAAGATGGATGTGGAATGCCTTGATGACTTCTCTTTTTTTTTTTGCCTTTGAAATGAATTTATTCTGTTCCAGATAAGGGAGGCAGCTTTTGCATCTGCAACAGAACATTGGTGGATGTTGTGTGAAGCACTTTTTCCATGCTTTTTCACTACCTGAGCAAGGTAACTTTCTTGGTGCTTCATCACGCAATTTATACAATCAACTTCCATTAATTCTACCCTCACGAGACTGACGGGTCGAATTAAGATGCAAAAACCTGCTGAAGCACCGTTGATTCATTTGGCAATATGTGCTTGAGTAACACGCCTCTGAAACGAACGTGCATCAAATTTCTATTTGTCCACAGTATAAAACTAAAGTAGAAATGACTTAACTCCAAACCAAAGTAGAAACCTACGCGTACCTCATTTTTTAGAATGGCAGCTGATTTTCTAAAGCCAGCTTCGCCGTATTACAGCCATGATATGTGGTAAAGCATATGAATGCTACAACCACGGTTTTAGTTTCGCAATCGATTGCACAGCTAGGCAATTTTCGTCTCAATGTCCTTCGAAAACAAAAAGTGTTCGTTAGACTCAGATAAGTACCACAATCGAACATTGTCAGCTACCATTACTGCTTGAAAATCTTTCTCGGGTGGGTCAAAAATAGGCATTTCAGAGAGGAGATGGCATTTGTTTAACGCATTCACTGTCCCCTAAGCTCTACTAAGACATACGCTGCCACTAAAAGGGGTCATTATTGGGGTCTGGTCAAGTTCGCATTATCCGGCGAATGCCAGTTTTAGGATCGAAATGACGAATGTTTAATCCCATAGAAATGCATGGGCGTCGGCCAGGTTCGAATTAACTGAAAAAATTAAATTTTCCGGAGTCAGATTATTGGAAGTTTACTGTACACCCTTTTCTGTTCTCCAAGAAGTTACCATTTTAATATGTAGTTTTCTTCTATCAGTGTGGCAATGGTGCTAAATTTAGCATTTGTTTGAATCATCCATTGTTCCAAGGACAAGCTACAAAGTAGGGGCACACTTTGAGACTTGAAACATTTCCACATATAAAGGCAGGGCATGTTAACATCTGTACAATTAACATAAGTTGGTGTATTGTCTGCATAGCATGTGGTTGCTTTTTTGGAATGTGGTCTTTCTGTAAAACAAAGTTGCATTTGTTTCAAATAAATTGCTGAACCATTGCTTGTGTGTTTTCCTGTGCTCTCTGTACTGATTGTGCTTTTGAAAGTGGAGTGAGCAACTGCAGACTGAAATGCACAAGGCTTCACTTTATCACGCCAGGAAGCATTTTGGCTTGACAAAGGAGCCTTAACCCCTTCCATGCCCACACTTTTTTTGTATAAACACATCAAATGAAAGACAGTGACCTCTTCTCATGTATTTTAAAGCCTGGCAGTGTTAAAGACAGAGTGAAGTTGTACGAATACAATTTACTGTTAAGTATTGCTGCTAAAACCTCGTGCTTGTGTATAGTATATGCATGCAGTGCTGGCTATACCGTGGTAGAGCCCTGAAACAGCTTTCACCACACTGCTTGCTATAGCATTGCTGTGTTCTGCAACCTGAGGTCAAAACTATAAATCTCTAGAAGTTCAGCAGCACAATTGACAGCTATTTCCGTATGTTCAATGCACTCCTGGCCAGGGACTTTTCGTCCTGTAGGCAAAATAGATGGCCGCCTCGGACGCTGTTTTGGAAAGAGCGCAGCGTACCTCGAAAGCTTGCTCACAATGCTTCACCAGCAGGTTTTGCCAGCGAGAGTGGAGGGGGGCACAATAATTTGACTTTACATGGTGTGGCACAATACCTTAATATGCTGCTGCTTCTGGCTTCTATTTACTGTGACATGCTGGTGCACCTCAACATGGAGCAACCCCATTTTACTAAAATTCTGAATTCTTCTACCAACATGGTGTGGTGTGGCTATCTATGATCACTGTATAAAACCGGGGCAAACAGCATGTCTAAAAGTACAAAAGCTGGTATAACTGTAATGAATGACCTGCAGTCATCCGAAATGTGCAAAATCGCAAGAATTGGTCAAACTCAAACATTGCAGAGTTTAAGTAGTCCTGGCACAATTTTTTTCTTATGCGTGTGTAGCTGTCATTCAGTTAACTACACTACAAAACTTCAAATTCCTTCTATGTGCAACAAATATATCCTTAACGCCAACATTTAAACATGTGCCAAAGGCAGTGTGGCCCCATAATCTGGTGACAACATTGCATGGTAGGTCACAAACAAATGATGCATGCTGCAGTTGTTCATGAGTAAGCCATGCCATTATTTGTACATTGAAAACTGAGCATGTTAGGACCACTATGCAGCACAACATTGGTCTTTCTGTCTTGGTGCACACTGTGGAGTGGGTGCATGTTAAAAACCTCAGGCGATTAAAGTTGAGCCGGAGTCTGCAACTATGGCATGCCTCGTAATCGTATCGTGGTTGTGACTTATAGAACACTAGAATTAAATTAATTTTAATTTAGATGTTTGAGAAGAGTCACAAGAAAATTTATTTAGTGAAGCAAGTCTTAGCACACATTAAGAATTGCTCAAAGCACACGCAGCTTTCAGTGGCATGGTGTGGTCATAAAAGCTGCCATTTGGAACCAGATTAACATAAAAAAAATCAGCCCAAAAGTTTAATGTCAGTGCTCCTTTACATGTAAGCATGAGGGACACATCTTTAAAGGCATCATCTAAATCCTGTAGAAGTATTTATTGGTGAATATCAAATGGCCCTACATCTAAGGAAGTTGTAGGGTGTTATGATAACAGGAAGCCACAAGATTTTTGTTGTGCACTCTTCCTATAGAGACAATATAGGGCAGCAACAAAATAGTTGGGCCTAGTGAAGAATTCATTCAAGATTCTTGCCAATTTGGCAGGTTCATTATGATTAGAGATAATGAAGGCCAAGCACCTTGAAATGCATGCCCAAACCTCATCAGCATTGCATCACTTATTTCAAATAGCTTTCATTTTGTCATTTTGCCAGATTAAACGTTCTCAAAAACCTGCTTGACTGGTTTCAAGAACTTTTCGAGAACAGTTTGGTTCCATTCGAATGCAGCATTGTCAGTCTTTAGTGAACTAGACCCATCTTTACTGATATGCAATTAGGTAGATCAAAGCAGATGCTGTCAAAGTGCATGTGACAGAGTGTTTGGAGTGGGTATTCCTGGGTTATGTTGCCAAGAAGGGAGTTTTGAGCTTAATGCACACAGCAGCTATAGCATATGAAAACCAGCACTTCACTCCTTTTTTAGATACCGCAGGGCTTGCGCTAATGCTGGTCACAGTCTACTATAATTTCTACCATATATTGCCCTTGTCATGACAAGTTATTTTTAGTGTCCTACAATATATTCCCTCTGTGTACAATCAACATCTCTGCCAACGACAACAGAAACAGTATGATTGGAAACTGCAGAATTCTCCATCTGCGGAGGTGGCTGGCTGATTGCCGTATTAGATGCTTTGTGAGCTGGCATTGATGTGTAAATCTCAACTCATCTGCAAGCATACAAAATAGGCTTTGGGATACTTTTACCACTAGAAGAGAGACTAGAATGACTGTTGCCTGTGACATATGGAACATACCCATGACGAGGGATCGGCTAGGATTCCCCATGAATACAAAATCAAATAGCTTTATATTCCCACTAACTTGATAGTACATAATACTGATATGTAACAAAAATAAACAACAAAGTAACTGAAAAACGAACAGGTCTACTACGATTGAGCCACAAGGGGAAAGACGGAAACATTTGTGTTAATTGTATGAAAAAAATGTGCCTAAGATGTCATCTTCCCAGCAGCAACAATATGATCATGCACAAACTAGCATTGCTCTTCAGGCACACCCCAGGCTGCTCACACCATTTTCTAGAAGATTTGAAGCCCAACAGGCAAAAGGGGTGAATATCTTAAGCATAAAAGAAGAAAGTTATTCTATTCCATATCCTCTCATGAAACACAGCAATATTGTTACAAGCCATTTTCACACATTGAAGGCATCAGCAATGTGATGAAGACAATTGAAGCACTCATGTTCTTATTTCCATTGCAATACAAACCTACACTTGGTCATATGAAGGTGCATGTGCCAAATTCAACCGTGTACCGTTATGAGGCACATGAAACAGACATTCCAAGGAAGTGAAATATTTGTAATGCAGTTACTTAATTTGTCCAGTCAGAAGGGCAATGCGCTAAATACAAAAAAAACCTACAGGCCCACTATGCAATGCTTTTGCCAAACTATCCAAAACTTCAATGTGTGCAAGTCCACAATGACCAGGAAAAGAAGTAAAAAAATTTCTTGAACATGGGATGAAAAAGAAATGTTGCGACAATTGAGAAATGAGTTCTTTGCTTTCTAGTGGCACACGGATAGACAGTCGGTGGGCACAATTTGAACTTGAACTCATGGCAGTGTTGCAGGGGCGAATACCACTCATACTTTCGAGAAGCGTCGGTTACAATGCTGAGTTGGAAGGGAAACTTTACAAATACTTCTTCGAAAGTTCAAGCATCTGACCAGTAAGTAGTTGAGCATGACTAGGGGAAATATGATCAATTTCACAAATAGCACCATTCCAAAAGAACTGGCACACTGCATTGATTTCTCAGGTGACAACTATTTTTCTAAAAGCCTCTGCGCGCGTTAATACAACCCGAGGCAGCTTAAATCTAGGTCGCATGGAATCGAAAAATACAGCAGCGGCCGTGTAACACTTAAATTTGCTATCTCGCGAACATGAGCGAAAACTTCAATTTCAGAAGGTTTGCTCGAAAGGAAAACTCACGGCCGTAACGCTGCTGCCCATCGCCAGTTGTGTGAATAAAAAAAAAAACATCTGCACGGTCAATAGACACTTCGTCGATATTTGAAGCAGATCGTTAGTGGATATCAAGAAATGTGCACTGGATAAGAGCGAAACATCTAACCTACTGACTGACGGAAGTAAGGCTCACAGGATAAGTTTTCTCTATCTGCACCGATAATGCAGCACGTATTGTGCAATTAAATCGCCCGTAATGCGCAGCAATTACCGCACTCGATTGAAGTCACCATCGCAGCGACGCGCTATTTATTTCAGGACCACGAAAAACAAGGTATTCACCTAAGTACAGCGGCGGTTTACCTGTCGGCAAGCCCCTAACTCGCATATGACGAAAGCAAATGTCACGGAGTCCAAGCCCACGATTGCTCAAGTCAAACTGCGCTAGCACGAATATCGCGCACGTTATACGCTTTCGACACGCACAAAAGCGCGCCAAGCGCGCGCAGAACGTCTTGCAGCCGACACGACGGCAATGGCTAATCTACGTTCGAGAGTAGCTTTTCAAAAAAGTAAAAACAAGCAACAATGTGACGTCACATCCTGCCTTATTAACAGTCTTATTACGCAAGGAGTGCGAACGTAAACATAAACACATGTGTGTCTGAAATTTTGAATTACCCATAAAACCCTTTACGACTGATAAGTGGGCTACACGGTCTGTGTGAATCAGCTACCGTATGTTGCGACGCTCTTCCGCGTGGTAGACTGATGCATGGTGTGCGTTTATTTCTGTACTGTTGTAAAAACCATTTGTTTATTCACTCAATACAAATGTAAGGCTTCTTCGCCGCAGTACATTTTAGTTACGCGGTGAAGCATACTAAAAGTGGGAGGGGGCCGCTATCAGCCAGCATAGTATGTCCACTTAGGCGACCTGAGAGGCGGAGGGTTCGCGAGTGTATGATTAAAGAACTCTTGCCCCTTTTCACTTTTAGTATGCTTCACCGCAGTACATTGCTTAGGCTTCACCGCGAAATATTAGTGTATTGTGAGAAAGATAATCCTAAAAAGCCTAATTATGCAAAGTTTCTTTTGTAGCTTGCTACACCGCAATACAGGGGTGTAAATAAGCATCGTGCAGTAAAGCCTACTAAGAGTGGAAAGGACACATAGGTTTGCTCATTATCTTCAATTGTGATATAATTTGCAAGTGCATCTGTGCTCGTGGTAAGCTTCATTGACAATTCTTTGTACATTACAAATTCATATTGCAGGGAAGCTTACTAAAGCACATTCGCCATTATGGTACATGTTATTCACCTTCAATATAGGAGGAGCGCAATGCGCATTCTTGCCCCTGCTTTTGGCTGGACTGCACGTGCTCTTTGAGAATTGATTCATTGTTCATAAGTGCACTGGTACTTTAAACTGGAGGGCTCAAGTTAATATGGAAGCACAATTTTTATTAAAGGGACAACATGTTGCCGAGATGGTTGCAGCACAGCTTTTTTTTTCTTCCTGGCACCTTTTCTACTTGAAGCTTCCATTGCAGTGTTTCAAACCTCTTTGAACCAGCACATAGTGTATATAAAAATTGGACACTGATTGGGAACATCACCTAAGTGCATGCCTATCTATAGTAAAAAGATGTAGCACAACCAGACAAAATAAAAGAAGGGCGTGGGCTGTAGCAATACTAAGTGTTAATCCTTTCCCTTGAGTTTTCTGTTTTTGTGCTTTTTATGGATCCTCCGCAGTAACCATGCGAGTGGAGAACTTGAGCTTGTTGGTTTCAAGTCTCGTGGTTGTTACTACCCAGGTAGCACAAAAGAGATACGTAACGTTTTCGTAGCGTTTATCCAAGACGATAAAAACGGGTTAAAGAAGACACGAATGAGAGAACTTCGGCGGGAAAACGTCGGATATCTCTGCTAATGTCCGGCTTAATTACTTTCTTGAGACGATCTAGAACAGGTCTGCAAGACGTATTCGAAAAGCTGGTCTAGAAATAGGATTGGGAAAGACACAAGTAATCCCTTTGCCAAAACTATTCGTAACCAATTTCTAAACGTTTTTAGGACGTTATCAAAAAGCTGGTCTAGAAGTGGTCTTGGAAGGTTTACGATCATCTGAAGCTAATTTTCGCGGGTGACGGGCGCGATCAGACATCGTTGTTCAAAACACGCGTTTAGTTTCGCCTTACGCGACTGGCCTATGCCGCGCAGATGTCGTCAGCCGCACCCGTTGGCACGGCCTAGGACAATCGCGTGAGGTGAAACTGATCGGGCGTTTCGAACAACGATCTCGAATCGCGCCCCAGATGAGTAGAAGCGTCGGTGTTGACTGTAAGAGCCATGGCGCAGTGCCAAGCACTGTTCCCCGCATGGCCGGCGCATCCTCTACCAAGTCGCACGAAAATTAGCCTGTTAGGAATAATAAATCCTTAATACCGCCTTTAGTAAGCTACGATGCTTACAACCACAATGGGAATGACATCCTGCAAAGAACAAATGGCCACGTCTTGGCAGGTGGCCAGACCAAGCCCTTCATGCCAAGAGTGCATGAAATGAGAACATTGTGACAAAGCAAGAACACTTTATTAAAATGTAATGCTTATGCAAGGTTCCAACAAACTGTGTGAGAAATGCAAATAGAAATAAAAGTACATCAACAATGACAAAAGTCGCAGAAAGGATTCGTAATGAACTCGAAAGTGAACATTCACTAGCACATAAACAAAATTCCAAGTACACATACAAAAATGAACAGAAAAACCTGGAGTGTACTAAAGTGTCTAATTTATCATAGCAAAGTGCGCGTACTATTAGATGGACTAGAGTTATGCAGAAGTGACATCGGAGCGAATGGAAGAAGTAGACTGAAAAATGCAAGAGTATGAATTGGATGGTAACTGCCTCCAAGCAATGTTACCAATCATCTAGAAGCTTGAAAAGAGCACAAAAAGAAATACCACCGCATACCATCATAAAACAATCCTGTGACAGAAATAAAAAAATGGGAACAATGCAAAATTGGAAATATTGCCTTTAGGATATATCAAAGAAGGTAATGGCGAGAAAAAAATAACCATACAACAAAAAAGCGATAAAGTGAAATTAGTACAGAATACTTAAACGGGGGATTCAGTGTAACAAGTGAACACTACTGTAGTACAGCGAACGATGAGACAGTAATGCTGCATCTTGCCACTCCAGAACGTGAGAAATGAATATGCAAGCCTCATATTAGAAACTTACATAAACATGGAAATAAACTGGAATGCACTGGAAGCTGCATTTGTGTAACAAAGGAAGCAATGGTCATAATAAATAGTAAGTGTTTTATCTAAAAAGCCCTTTACAAGAGGCAAAGTTGTACCTCTCTGGCAAAAATAAAGTTGCAACGAATAATTTGCAAACCAGCAAATACATTAATTAGCACACTGACATGTCACACTTTGCGCACATCTCCAGTCTCCTAAAGTAAAAAAAAGCACTCTGAATGAGAAAAACGTTTAACACATGTAGCCCAGAGCAAATTCTTTGCCAGTTCACTCACACTTTCACATCCAAAAACATTTGCCACAAAGTCCAGGCACAGTTCCACTGATGTTTACCAATTCACCCCCACTTTCACGTCCAAAAATATTTGGCACACAGTCCAGGCAGAGCTTCATAGATAAACAGCTTGAGAGCACCCTACTGATTATTGTGCAGTCCCGCTGCTGGAAATAGAACTGCCGCACATGCTGGTAGTGGTTTCAATCTAGACACACTTGCTGCCCTGGACAGGTATGTTCAGATATCTGCACTGGTGCTCTATTTTGTCGAAGTAGACATATTGATGCACTACGCTGGTAATTGAAATGTTTTGAATGCACAAGTATTGGCTTCACCAGAAAGACTTGCCCACATACCACCACTGGCATATATATGCACTTGCTCTTCACTCAGTAGCATTGAACTTAAAGTGTTCCCTATGTGGGAGCCATGTGTAAAACCGGTGTCACACGACCACTCTCGATCGCGATCAAGCACGATCCGGATCGAAATTATCGATGCGACTGGCTCACTCTCGTAGCTTGCGCAGAGGAGCCATCACGACCGAGAAATTCGATTTGTAACGGACTGGATAGCGGCTAAAAGAGCCCCGTGTGAAACCGGTACCAAATAATGCACAGACGTACGCTAGGAAAATGTGTTGCACAATGACAAAGAACTGGGCATGGCAGCATCGACAGAATGCGGAGCACTAATCCGTTTGTCTTCCTTGTGCAGCTGTGTGGCCTTCTTGGGTGTTTCAACGTTGGCTGTCCGGACATCGGCGTGCTGAACCTCTCTGCGCATGTCCATCTTTCAACGCATCAAGACATCGATCAAGAAATACGCCCACCAGCATTGGAATCTTGGAATCCGTATCATCATTCTTCGGCAACACGTTCTGATTGCCAGGAACCTGGACTGCAGGGGGCATCACAGTGCACTCAAGCTATAAATGGGATTCATGCTCGTTTTGCAACCACTGGGCATGGCAGCATCGACAGAATGCGGAGCACTAATCCGTTTGTCTTCCTTGTGCAGCTGTGTGGCCTTCTTGGGTGTTTCAACGTTGGCTGTCCGGACATCGGCGTGCTGAACCTCTCTGCGCATGTCCATCTTTCAACGCATCAAGACATCGATCAAGAAATACGCCCACCAGCATTGGAATCTTGGAATCCGTATCATCATTCTTCGGCAACACGTTCTGATTGCCAGGAACCTGGACTGCAGGGGGCATCACAGTGCACTCAAGCTATAAATGGGATTCATGCTCGTTTTGCAACCACTGGGCATGGCAGCATCGACAGAATGCGGAGCACTAATCCGTTTGTCTTCCTTGTGCAGCTGTGTGGCCTTCTTGGGTGTTTCAACGTTGGCTGTCCGGACATCGGCGTGCTGAACCTCTCTGCGCATGTCCATCTTTCAACGCATCAAGACATCGATCAAGAAATACGCCCACCAGCATTGGAATCTTGGAATCCGTATCATCATTCTTCGGCAACACGTTCTGATTGCCAGGAACCTGGACTGCAGGGGGCATCACAGTGCACTCAAGCTATAAATGGGATTCATGCTCGTTTTGCAACCACTGGGCATGGCAGCATCGACAGAATGCGGAGCACTAATCCGTTTGTCTTCCTTGTGCAGGTGAGCAAAAAGTATGGAAAATGTTTTCGTTCTAATGACCTATTCCTGTTGGTGCTGCCGTGCCCTCGGCTTTGTTGCTTGCTACAGGTTTTCACATTGTGTCTGAGGAAATTATTATTGTTAGCCGGAGACATTGAATCGAACCCAGGCCCTGACATGACCCGAATTTTACAACAACTTAATGATATTGCAGTCGACATAAAAGATATGAAAGAGAACAGATTACTGAACATAGAGAACAAATTAGATGCCCTGTCCAGGCTTGAGAGCCGAGTAACGTCCTGCCAAGAACAGGTTAGTTGTATGAGTACAACGATTGAAAGGCTTGAAGCAAGGCTTGAGCATCTTGAAAATTATAGTAGGAGGTCAAATCTGATCATATATGGCATCCCAGAAACTGAAGAGGAAACAAATGAATCGCTTGAAGAAACCGTAAACAAAGATATTTTTCATGATATTTTAGGACTCGACCCTATCCCTATTGAGCGGATACATAGGTTAGGTAAACCGGCAATTGACAAAACACGTCCTGTAATCCTAAAGCTTTTAGACAGTAGGCATAAAACTGTGATACTCAAGAACGGAAAGAAACTAAAGGGAAAAGATTATTCAATTGGCGAAGACTTTTCAAAGAACGTTCGTGAACTAAGAAAGAAACTATGGGATAGCGCGAAGCCGAACCGAGATAAAAAAGAAAGGGTTTCCTTGGTGTTTGATAAGTTATATATCAATAATATTCCTTACGTTTGGGACTGCGAAAAAAATGATAAAGTGAGGGTTCAAAAAAACGACGGGATCGGCGCAAGTCGGCCCGTGACGCGAAGTTGTACGCAGTTGCGAAACCGCTCACCAATAAAGTGAGTGGTTCATTTACCTCAGCTTCTTTCTTCACTAAGACAGATAGCTTGTCTTGCCATAGTAACACGGGCCAATCTAGTATAAAAAGCTTGAGAATAGCTAACATTAACGCACGCAGCGTTGCAAACAAGAAAGACTCGCTTGAACTTAAACTGCTGGATTTCGACCCACACATATCAGTCCTGACGGAAACTTGGTTACATGAGGACTTAGCAGATGACCTGGTATTTCCTCCTCATTATAAAGTTGTTCGCAAGGACAGGACCTCAAGGGGTGGTGGCGTAGCCATTCTCTTAAAAGACTCTGTAGAATGCGACCTTGTATATGATGTTCCTGACCTTGAATGCCTTTGCATAAAAATTTCTTGCTGGGGTCATTCTTTCATCCTGTATGGTTGCTACAGGCCACCAGATGCCGCACCCGACTATCTTATTAAGCTACAACATCACCTGTCTCATTTCCAAAATAAGAAAATACTGTTAATAGGTGACTTCAATCTGCCAGATGTGTGCTGGTACCGCTTACAAGGCGGTGCTAAGTCTGGGAGCAATGCAGACGTTCTGTTTGATGTCATGCTTACTCATGATTTAGCTCAAATTGTAAATCAACCTACTCGTGTACAAGGTTCATCTTCCTCTATACTAGACTTAGTTTTTGCTAGCCGTCAATATTCTATGCATACTGTATCGGTCGAAACAGGCATTTCAGACCATCACCTCGTAAGCGTATCGATAGATTTAGTTAAGTCCCCTTACCACAACAAAAAAGCCAGTCACGTACGTTGTTTCAAGGATTATTCTAGGGCTGATGATGCCGCAGTGATTGATCATATGGAAACTTGTTTATCGAGCTTCGATGATAATGACGATGTCTGCAAGCTGTGGGAGCGATTCGTCGAAATGTGTCAATATTGTCTAAATGCCTTTGTTCCGAATAAACGCAAAAAAGTTCACAAACGCACACCTTGGATGACGCGGAAGATTATTCAACTGAAGCGAAAACTAAAAAGATCTAAGAAAAAAAACCACCAGTTAAGTCAGATTGAAACGCTTAAAAATAATCTTGAACGTGCGGTTCGTGAGTCAAAAGACTTCTACTTTAACACAACATTACCCAGTTTTGTTAAAAATGACCCAAGTAAATTTTGGAACTTCCTGAGTGACAGCAAGAAACATATCTCAAAAATAACAGCGGAGGGACATACTTTGACTGATCCGATTGATATTGCACGCCATTTTAATTATTTTTTTCACAGCGTATTCTCTAAAGAAGGTGTACAAACTGTACAAAGCGCATCAAATTTTCCTGTATCGGAGGTTGACTTTGTTAGCCTCCCTGGTGTATTTGCTTTGCTTTTAGAACTGAAACCTAAAACTTCTTCTGGTCCTGATAATTTACCCAATGTATTTTTGCGACGCTATGCCGAAATAATTGCGAAGTTTCTTTTTGTGCTGTTTAAAAAATCTCTGCTGTCATCAAAACTTCCGGTTGAATGGAAGACTGCTCGAGTTGTTCCCATCTTTAAAAAAGGTGACTGCACATTACTACAAAATTACCGTCCTATTTCTTTAACTTCCGCATGCTGTAAAATGCTCGAACATATTATTGCTAAACATATTAACAAATTTCTTGAAGAACACTCCATATTAAGCGACTTTCAGCATGGGTTTAGAAAGGGCTATTCTACAATAACACAATTAGTTACAATAGTACACACCTTTGCTAAAACACTGGATATGAATGGTCAAATAGACGCCATATTTATGGATTTCAGCAAAGCATTTGATAAAGTTCACCACGAAAAACTGATTCAAAAACTAAAAAACATTAATCTTCCAGACATTTTAATATCGTGGATTCAAGATTACCTCACGAATAGAGTGCAATTTGTTTCAGTCGATGGGTGCAGCTCCAGTTGTCTCCCAGTCACCTCTGGGGTGCCCCAAGGAAGCGTCTTGGGGCCTTTGCTTTTTCAGATTTACATAAATGATATTGTTAATGTGGTTACTCCAGGAACTCATATTCGCTTGTTTGCTGATGATTGTGTCGTTTTCCGTCAAATTACGTGTACTAACGATCAAAACGAACTTGACCAGTGTCTTCGAAATGTTCTTGATTGGTGCAGCGAGTTTTCCATGGTTCTTAACACTGAAAAAACAGTTTCGATGCAAATAACACATAAAAAGAACCCAATTAACCACGTGTATACACTGGGATCATCAACACTAAAGCAGGTTAATAGCTACAAATATCTAGGTGTAACAATCACAAGCCGTCTTTCCTGGAACTCACATATAGATAACATATGCTCCTCTGCATTTAAAAAGCTGTGTTTTCTGAGGCATAAACTAAGAAATTCACCTTCTCACATAAAACTTCTAACGTATAACACTTACATCAGGCCAAAGCTCGAGTATGCTTCGGTTGTTTGGGACCCATTCACTAAACTTAACATAGATAAATTAGAAAGGGTTCAAAGAAAAGCTGTTAGGTTTATCTATTCCAAATTTAAAATCACCGACTCCCCCACTGACCTCATGGCGGCTAACAATATTGAAACACTTGAAACGCGAAGAGGAAAATATCGCCTTGAATTTCTTTATTCTTTACTTAACCATAAGTTTGCTTTGGATCCTTCACAGTACATATCCCCTCTAACCACACGTTATACCCGACATCATCACATTCACTCATTGACACCGTATTTTGCGAAAACTGACTGTTTTAAATATTCCTTTTTTCCGCGGACAATATCCGATTGGAACCATGTTATGACATCTTAATAGTTTGCAATATTTGTCTCCTTATTTTTATGTATATTTCTTTTCATTGTGTTCTGTATCTTTTGAGTTTTAAGAATATATGCCTGTCCTGCTTGGACCCTGAAAAGGGTCTGCAGTATGTACTAAATAAATAAATAAATAAAAAACTGCGACATGCCCTACTGTGCGAAGCGCGCGAACAGAACACATGTATATATATATTAAAAAAAACTGCGAGAGCGCTTCCCGAACTCCATGCGCACACATAGCACCCGCACGAACTCGGCAGGCCGCCGTAAAGCGCGAAGGGCGCACAGCGTACATTCCGACACATGTCCCAAACTGCAAACAATCGTACTACCTAAAGCATACAAGTTATTTTATACCAAGGGCATACTCGACTCACGTATGCAGTATGCACAAGCGAGTTATGCAGCGTACATGCTGTATACATTCGCCAAATAGTAAAATTGATAACAAGCACAAAGCTACAAGGGACTCAATACATTACTACCATTTGAGGCGTCAAATAAAATCGAATTTGGCCGTTTCATATATTGGACACAATATATGGACACATGTGGTACACGGTAATACCATGAAATACCCATCACGTGGGTAAAGGGGGCGAAAACACAATCGAGAACCTGAAGCGCAAACGATAAAAGCACGGTATGGTGCACGCAAAATTCTGTCAGTGCGCTGTAGCGCGAGGGAAGAAAATAGGGTGAGCACTTGACCTCACCTTTTGGGATACCGCACTAGTAGTGAATCATTAAAAAAAAGCCTGTTTGAACCAGTTCCCTTGTTTGCAACACTCTTGCTAAACGGGAGACTAAAATACCACGATGATGGCTCTATTGCGGAGATCGGCAAGGTGCGCACAGACAGAAATTTTGCCGCCTTTCTTCGCATTCTGCAAAATGCTTTCTTGTTAGGATCACGCATAGCGGCCGACCCCGACGCTAGGGACACACAGGCACGATTTCGTCCCTCTAACTTTCGTCCTTATACTGCCCTTAACGCCTTAATTACAGCGTCAGTGAAAAGGCGCCTCACATAACATGAGAGTGAACTTGAAGAGCTGATTAGTGCCCTGCACTCCGCGCCCTCCAATTGAAAACACTACTGATTTCCAAATTAAACTACACAAACAGATCGCACAACCCAAACTAATCACAGAACGTCGTTTTCTTGACGGCAAAACCCTGCAACACTTACATGACAAAGGGCAGCGGCAGCACATTCAGAACAGCCGCTATCATACCACAGCGCAATGCAAGTGCGATAACGTTATTATGCCCGGCTCAAACAGATCGCACAACCCAAACTAATCACAGAATGTCGTTTTCTTGACAGCAAAGCACTGCAACACTTACATGACAAAGGGCAGCGGCAGCACATTCAGAAAAGTCGCAAACAGACCATAGTGCCATGCGAGTGCGATAACGTAACTATGCCCGGATTCACGAATAACGTGGCCGCCTTGATCAAATAACAATTGAAAACACTACCGATTTCCAAATTAAAACCACACAAACATATCGCACAACCCAAACTGATCACAGAATATCGTTTTCTTGACAGCAAAACACTGCAACACTTACATAGCAAAGGGCAGCGGCAGCACGTTCAGAACAACCGCAAACACACCACAGCGCAATGCGAGTGCGGTGACGTGACGACGCCATGACGACGCGACTATGCCCCGGCTCGCCCGGCTGCCCGGCATCACGAATCACGTGGCCACCTTGGTCACATGATTTGACGACGGTATCGCCACCTTGCGCAAGGTTGGATCGCGTTGATGGGTTGTTGAATATTGTAGAAGCCGCTAAAGAGGCTGACGCGCCGTGGCGTGGCGGTGGCGTTTTGAGTC
The DNA here is from genome assembly GCF_050947875.1 of Dermacentor variabilis. Lineage (NCBI taxonomy): Eukaryota > Metazoa > Arthropoda > Arachnida > Ixodida > Ixodidae > Dermacentor > Dermacentor variabilis. Next base: position 12,710,169 of record NW_027460280.1, read on the forward strand.
GTTTGCAAAACGTATTCACCCCTCGTTTTTAAGCTGTCTGGCTTCCAACGTTATCAAAACGTATTCACCCCTCGTTTTTAAGCTATCTTGTTTGGAACGTCTTTGATGCGTCGATTTTGGTCAATAATCCGTTTCAGACGTTGAATCCCTTAATACGACGTTTTCAAGACTTTGTGTGCTACCTGGGTAACAGAATAGTGTGATAAATGAACAAGGGCTTGGAGGCATCAGTTCACCTTGCTTGCATCATGGTGCTGCTTCATAAGCACGGTGAGCATCCAGGCCAACTAGGAAGGGAGGTTTGTTGCAATTGCTTCTGAACTTTATTGCCACCAAACCAACAGTGCTCTCAGTGACAGCTTTTGGACAGTACAATGCTTGCACCCAGCAAAGTCTTAAGAAGGAAGCATTCAAGATGTGCAAAATGTGCTTTTGAAGCTGGCAGCATTACTGAAGGGGCTTTGCCCATCTGCCCTCTTTATGGATACACAAAGATGATTTCCTCATTAAGAGGGATTGTTTCAGAGGTCGTTACATGGCAACAGTGTTGGGTGTTTAGTAGCTTGTCTTTGCCCACTGTTAATAACCTGTTCCTTCTCCAGTGCCCTTGTGAAGTGCCTACTTTTTGGACACAATGTGCTTTCCATGCATGCATGCATTTTTAGCTTGTAAAGACGTCTATTACCCCTTGCCTCAAGCTGGTCCTTGCTGATGTCACCCAAGAAGGCATTGGGGAGTATGGCGATGTACACTTACAAAACACTGTTGATACCAGTGAAACCAAATTAATGGAGCTGCTGTTCTTTTTTTGTCCACTCCATCCTTGTTAGTTCTCCTCATCTGCCTTGAGGGACACCCCCCGTACTGCCTGCTTTACCGGCTTTCTCGCCATGTATTGCACCGCTTTTTGCAAACACTATAATACTATATCAATGCAGAGCACGTGCCTTTTAGAAAAAACACGATACGCACGGGATCGAAATCCTTAAAATGCCGGAAAGCAACTCTCACCACTGTTTCAAAAACAATCAATGTCATAGAGACCGAAGGTATGACACGCTCTCGCACGCGCTCAACCACGCGGCCACGCTCTCACTTTTCTACGAAACACGCACAGTAAAACCGCTAATAGCTATTTGTCTTGCCACTTCCAAGCTACTATTTAAAGACTACAAATACTGAACATCCCACCTGGCTGGACGTGTTGGAACAAGTGGCACGAAAGGACCCTCTAATCGTTCTGCAAAACAAATGTACACGAAGCACACCCGCGCACCTGAAATACGAGAGACAAAAGGAAAGAAAAGGAAAACCCCCCAATTACTATTTAAATGCAAAAAACCAGCAAATAAAAAACAGAAGCAAGCTCAAAGCATGCACAAAAACTTATGATTTCGTCGTCGCCACGGAGCCCCGAAAAGCACCTCCATTCGCCACAAAATCCAAATCCGAACCCCAACTCCAAATCCAACTCCAAATCCAATCCGAACCACCGTGAGTGGAGCGCCACCGCTAAAAACTGGTTCGGAGCGAGGACGATGTGTCTTAAGGATTGCACAACAAGGTGAAATGCGCCCGCGCAATGGCGCGTCGCATTCCCCAAATCCCCACAAGCTGCACTATTTAGTTTTCTGGTACGTTCACACTGAGGAATCCGGCGTCTACAGCGAATGGCATTCTCTTGCCGCCGAAAATCGCGTAGTTCACACTGCTTGCGGACCGCGCTGCCGGAAAGACATACAGCGCCATCTGCCCCATAAAGTGCTAACTTCCAATCAAGCGCGGGATATCCCGGATGTTCGCGCGGCTCGAAATTGCGCAGTTGTATCCGCTCGCGTCGAGTTCGTGTGTTTATGTTGCGCGTCTCCACCATTACTTGGAAAGACAATGATGAACCCCGAGCAAGAAGAGGCAGTACTGCTCAGCCTGTTGGCAAGCACCTTTCTGGCGATGCATGACGCGCAGAAGCATTCGCCGAAGCTCGCGACCGATCTTATGTAAAAAGTCGTCCTTCAGCACGTTGTCTTTGTGCTTCAAGTGGCGCTTATCGTAGAGGACTGGGTGGTTGCGCACCAGTTCGATGAGCATTTCGGATGTGGATGTCGCGGCAGACTTTGATGACTGCGACGAATGCGACATGACGTGAGACTCGGCCGCCATCTGGAAGTTCTGTTTCGCGCTCCCCAATTGGTCAGCGCCGCGCGGCGGCGAGGCAATCCAGCGGCAGCTGCCGCAAAAATCGGTACGGGAACGATCGGCGCGGAAAGGGCTATTCCGGCGGATCTCGCCGCCGCCGAACTGGGTTCCGCCGAACTGGGCGCCGCTCCAGACGCCGAATGTCTCAGTGTGAACGGGGCAGAAGAGGGGAGGAGAAGCGCCGCATCGGTGATGGAGAGTGACGACGCGGGAAACGCAATGAACCGGCAGCGTTGAAGTCCTGTGGAGATGGGGAACGTTGTGGATAATAATCGTAGTAGGAACGCCGACGTTGTGGTACAGGGCCAGAAAACTAATTCCTTCCAAACTCGTCATAGCCACGCCTTTCATCTTGCTGACGGCACTGGCAAAACCTTGAAATGTGGCCACGGATGCCGCAATAGTAGCAAACCGGTCGAGGTGAGCTCCATGCGTTGTAAGACGGAGGAGGTGGTGGTCTTGTAGTGATAGGATTCAGGGAAATGTGCGGTGCAGGTGCCTATTGTGGTGGCTACTGGGAGGGTGGCACTATAGAGGCAACCTGAGCGTCAGTTGGCGTAGGGATAGGTTGCGGGCTCGGGACTTGCTGGCAGATCAAGGCAGCTATCCCTTCCCTCACGATATGGCGTAGGCCGCCACCAGGAGGCGTCATATGGACCTCAGGAAGGGTTGACGAAGCGTGGGCGTGCAGTTTCTCACGGACGATGGAGCGAATCAAGGCACGTAGCTCGCTGTCGCTGGACGCCTTGAAATCAGATGTGTCAGGGTGTAAGCGGAGCATATGAAGCTCATCAAGACCCTGACACGTCTGTGACGGTAGTGGGTTTCAGCACTACAAGAGCACTGAATGCCACAGTCCCAATACCCTTGAGCAGGTGGCGTACACGGTCACTCTCTGCCATCGAGGTGTTCACGCGGCGGCAGAGGGTGAGGGCGTCCTCTATGTACGAAGTGTACGACTCGCCCGAGTGCTGAACACGCTCAGCAAGCTTCTTGGCAATATCGGAGCAGACAGACGAGTTCGCGACAATCTGGCGTAGGTGGTGTTTAAATGTGCTCCAATTGACGAAATCGAGCTCATGATTGTAAAACAAGTTTTCGCGACGCCGGTTAGGTAGAAGGCGACGCGAGCAAGTTTGACAGATTCGTTCCAGCGGTTAAAGTCACTCATGCCCTCGCATAGCTCTAACCAGTCTTCAACGTCGTCACCTGGAAGTCCAGCAAACACCGGTGGATCCTTCTGAGGGGTGGTGACCGTCCAAGAAGGGGGTTCCCGCAGGAGCAGGCAAAGTGGATGTCGTGGTATTGGTCTGCTGGTCTTGGGACATGTTCGAGTGCAGTTGGCAGAGGTGGCGACCCGAGCGGAGCTCCAGGGATGTAGCGTAGGGGAAGCTGGAGAGAGACCGGGAGCGAGAGGACGAAGAAACCGGACAGCACACTCCACCACTTGTGAGAAAGGCTTAGGCAGCCAGTCTCTTCTTTTTTCTCTTGAGTGAGAGCCCCACCACCAGGTCCCAAACGGCGATGATGAATATGTACAGGTGAGAATATGAAGCGTATGAATAATGCTCGCAATATATATATATATATAAATAAATAAATATATATATATATATATATATATATTTATATATATATATATATATATATATATATATATATATATATATATATATATATATATATATATCACAACATCAATGACCGATTTCTTTGACTGAAGGAAACGAATTGATTTTTGATCTTGTACATCTTGCTTCTACTGTACATATCCCTCACCTCCAACCAAGTTCCCAACATTTCGATCTAAAGAGCTTGTCTGTTGAAACGCGCACATACCTTGAAGGTATAAGTGTTGAAAGCATTTTCAACCTCTGTTTGCTTTTCTGGCATGGAATAAAACAACGTTTTTGTCTCTAAACCACTTACTTTTAAACCATTCTGTTTGGTTCATTTTTTATAACTTCTGCGGAGTTGCATTCGCATCTTCTATAGTTAACCGGCTCCATTTTCTTTCTTTCTTGCCACAAATATGCCGTCATGTCATGCTAATTTGGAAGGCCTTCTGTTAGCAAAAGGCATTGTACTTCAAGGCTATCAGTGCAATATTGCATGAAGAAGACTATTCTTGGATTCTTGGGTGCCCCTTCTATGAAGGCAAACTTAATATCAGTATATTGTTGTTAAGCTTGATATCATGATACTGCCGCATGGTCGTTATTTAATTCTGCTAGAGACTGGTCTTACCGTCATACCAAGAGTTTATTTCAATGAGTATTATTCTCTTTCTTATGACGTTAGTTTATGAGGCTCGCAGATATTTATTTATTTATTTCAACATACTGTCAACCCTTTAACAGGGTTATTACAGGAGTGGGGTACAGAAAGAAACAGTAATAATAGTAATTGTCAGGAGTAGATTGCTAAACAAGTACATATAAGAAGAAAAAACATACGTACCACAGTAAGTATGAATACGAGTATTCAGAAGCATTCCAATAGAAAAACAAATAATCCTATGGAGAATACAAATAAATGACGTCAGGTTGATGAGTACGTATTAAGTGAGTTATGTAACATCTCAAGGAAAATTCGTTGCTGTTCGACTTCAAGTCGGTCAATAGTATTCCATTCCCGAATGCATCTAGGGAGAAAATAATAATAGAATGTATTGTTGTTGCCCACATATTCTTGGAGTGTGAGATCATGTGAATGACGTGGGTGCCTTGTTTGTTTGGCTTCGACGTATCTTGTGTGGTCTATCTTAAAATATTCGGAGAAAACAGTTGCTGTTTTATTCTTTCACAAACGAGGGCTACACAGCGATCCAGCCCTAAAATTTGATGACGTCATACTGCCGGTGAAACAAGAACATAAGTTTTTAGGAGTAACCTTTGACACCAAACTAAACTTCCTAGCCCACATTAAAACACTAAAGATTAAGGCAAATGAAACATTGAATATCCTCAAAGTTTTATCTAATAAGCACTGGGGTTCCGACCGAACCTGCCTGTTACGTATTTACCGGTCTCTTGTGCATAGCCTTTTAGACTACGGCTCCGTGGTTTACGGCTCAGCCAGACAGTCCTACATCCAACGACTTGATCCAGTACATAACCTTGGACTGCGACTGGCAAGTGGTGCCTACAGAACTTCACCTATTCAAAGTTTATACGTCGAGTGTAATGAACCCTCCTTACAGCAGCGGAGAGCATTACTCACTTTTTCCTACGTACTCAGAATTCAGTCATCACCGCAACACATATGCTACAACATCCTCACACAATGCAACTCACGCTTACACTGCACAAATAAACCGAACATGATTAGGCCACTTGTCCTGCGGTATGAGCAATACTGTCGGGATTATGACTTTCCCCACGAAGTCCTCCAAGTTGCCAAGAAACCACAACGGTTGGCCCCGTGGTACGATTTCACACATTTGTGCGACTGGACATTAACACATTTAAGGAAAAGAGACACTCCACGCGAACACATTATACAAGAATTCCATGTTCTTCAAGACAAATATCAAAATCACATGGAATTCTACACTGATGGCTCCAAAACAAAAGAACATGTGGGTGTAGGGGCCGTAACAGAAAATTGGGAAAGAAGTATTTGTCTACCAAAACATGCCTCTGTTTTCACTGCTGAAGTTTATGCTGTATGGGTTGTAGTTAAAAAGATTATCACTGGCAAGTACAAAAACACAGTCATATACACTGATTCCTTAAGTACACTGAAGGCTCTAAATCTGAAATCTGAGTGTGAACCCTTGTTAGGAGATATACTAAACATGGTCGCGCTCAACAGATACGGAAGATCAATCCGCTTCTGCTGGGTACCAAGTCATGTTGAGATACAGGGTAACGAAGCAGCCGATAGATGTGCATCGATGGCAGCGCACAAAGGCACAATAAACACAACACTTCCATATAAAGATAGTATATCCGTGCCATTAGGAAGGCCTTGACGTCAAAGTGGCAACACGAATTGGACCATTGTACAGAAAACAAGCTATATCTCACTAAACCCGTACTTGGTGAGTGGAAGTCGTGCAGCCACCAGGAGCGCTTCTTTGAAGTAGTTCTATGCCGACTACGCGTTGGGCACACACCTCAAACACAATTATCTACTTACAAAAGAAGACGTGCCGACAAGTGAAAAATGCCAAGAACGACTAACAGTCATGCATATATATTTTTTTAAATTATGGAGTTTTACGTGCCAAAACCACTTTCTGATTATGAGGTACGCCGTAGTGGAGGACTCCGGCAGTTTCGACCACCTGGGGTTCTTCAACGTGCACCTAAATCTAAGTACACGGGTGTTTTCGCCCCCATCGAAATGCGGCCGCCGTAGCCGGGATTCGATCCCGCGACCTCGTGCTCAGCAGCCTAACACCATAGCCACTGAGCAACCACGGCGGGTTATGCATATATTACTCACATGCACACAGGTTGAAGTACAAAGACGAAACCTTTTGCACAACCTATATCAAATACACATACCTTTACATCCTGCTTTAATTTTAGGAGATGATTCGACAGTCCCGTTACCTGACCTGCGTAAATTCCTAGACGACACTGGCTTTTTACACAAAATGTAGATCAGCACAGCCTTAATCCTCTTAAATAGTATTATAGAACACCTCGATCGTGTTTGGCGCAGCATAGCCTTAGCTGCTTTTCAATCAATCAATCAATCAATATTTATTTTTGACAAAATCAAATACAAGATGGGTATAATTACACATTCGGAGGTGCCGAAGTAACAACTGTCGGGGGGACCTCCTAACAAAACATGAAAAGGGGATAGTAGGATCGTGGCAAACAGTGAGTCATGTCATATATTATACAATTTCTACATCGGAAATAAACGATAAGAGAGAGAAAAAAAATATGTTAACAATATCACAAGTATATGCACAGAGTTAAAAAGAAAAAAAAAATTAAGAAATCTTAAAAATAACATGCAACAATTCAAACGAGGATAAATGGCACGTAAAGCTAACAACGAGGAGAAGTATCAATTAAGGCAAAATTTAGTAACTCGGTAATTGAAAAGTACATTGCGTAATGGTAAAGTGAACAAGATCTAATTAATTCTAGGTTTGTTAAATTATGCTACGTGTCAGATAAAGTGTTCATGAAATGCTCCTTCGTTCTACGCTTGAATGATAATAATGTAGATGTCTTCATGTCAGATGGTATAGAATTCCAAACAGAAATGCCTGAAAACGCGACGGCAAATTTCCCATAGTTAGTTCTTGCTTTTGGAAGGAGAAGATTGAGTTGTGCTGAAAATCTTGTGTTGTTATAATTGATGAGGCTAGAGCGACTAAAACCTGGAATATTAAACTCGGTATTTATAAGACGAAACATAAGTAGCGACAGCTTATGATTGAATAACATGCGTAAAGGTAAAACATTTAGGGAACGGAATATTGAAGCAGAGGGAGATGTATGCGATTGGAATGCAATTAATCGTAATGCCTGCTTTTGCAAAACTTCTAACTGATGAAGATGTGTGGTATATGTATTACCCCAAGATGACAGGCAGTATGAGAGATGACTGTGTATATACGCGTAATATAAAGACATGAGAATGGTTTGCTGAAAAAAAGAGCGAGTTTTTATTATGATGTGAATACCAAATAAGATTTTTTGAATAAGTGATTGAATATGGCACTGGAACTTTAGGTTCTCATCTAGTACTACATCAAGAAATTTAGTAGACGTGGATCTTGCAAAGACATTATTATTTAGAGACACTACAATGGAGTCAATGTGTAAAGTTTTTGAAGAATGGAATACCATAAATGTTGTCTTAGATGAGTTAATGGTTAGCTTGTTTTTTACACACCATGAATGAACATTCGTTAGGTCAGCGTTAAGTTTATCCTGCAATGCAAATAAATTTTTATCAGATGCGAAAATAGTGGTGTCATCAGCGTAAAGAAGGCAGTGCGCATGTGTTAATATTTCTGGCAAGTCATTAATGAATATGAGAAATAAAAGTGGCCCAAGTATTGATCCCTGAGGGACACCTGTATTTACAGTTTTTGATGAGGACAAGACACCACTAAACTCCACTATATATTGTCGGTCAATTAGGTAGTTGCGAAGTAATTGTAAAGGCGGCCCAGAAGTGCCATATGATTCAAGTTTACTTAAAAGAATACGATGGTTAATTGTATTGTGGTTAAACGCCTTGGTGGTTAAACGCCTTGGTGAAATCAATAAAGAGAGCACCAACTAAGAGGCCTTGATCGATGGCTAATTTAACCCTCTCAATAAAAGTAATAAGCGCTAATTCAGTTGAAAAATTGTCACGAAAACCAAATTGATTAGGAGTTAAAAGATTAAATTATGATAAGTTTTTAGTTAAGTGATTATGTATAAGTTTTTCGATGACCTTACTAAAGAAAGACAAAATGCAGATAGGACGATAATTACTCGTGCACTTATGGTCACCTTTTTTTGCGCCACTAAACCACATTTAACTAACTGACTTAAACTAGTTGTGCAGTAGCATATACAAGAACTCCAGGCGGTGACGTTTAGCTCGACTTTCGAGTGAGTGCAAACCTGCACGGCGTAGCAATTCTGTCGAGGAATCAAGGTGTCGATATCGGTTAAAAATAAATCTAATCGCTTTGCGCTGCACGTTTTCAAGCACGCTGATACCGCTGCTTGTGAAGGGGAACCAGATTATATTGACGTATTCTAGAATCGGTCTTACAAGTGTGGTGTACGCTAAAAGCTTAGTGTCACGGTCAGCGTGCCGCAGCGTCCGCTTAAGAAAAAATTTTTTCATTGCTTTCGCGGTTATAGCTTCCGTGTGAACTTGCCAACTGAGATCAGAAGTTATTATTAAACCAAGATATTTGTACTGGCTTACATTTCAGAGCGTGACGTTATTAAAACCATAAGGAAATGCTAAGCTTCTTTTATTTTTTTGTTATTGACATTGCAACTGTTTTCTCTGAATCAATCACCATTTGCCAGTTAGAGCACCAACTTACTACTTCATTCCGCGCCTGCGCGTGTTGCTGCCGCTGCCTGACTCAAGCGCTCGCCGCATCGCGATGCAATATGCTCCGAGTTTGTCTCTATGTGTGAAACAGACTGTATACCGTCCTTCGAAGAAAACGACCACGCACACACACGTAGGCACACACCGCGCGCGGTACGAAAGGCGCCCAAACACGCGCAGTGCAAGAGGCACTCTAGAGGACAAGCTACCCATAGGGCCCATGCATTGAAATCGGGAACCGCAAGAGCGCCGCCATGTTGCTACGCGCCGATGTTGCCAGCTCCTGAAACGCTTGCTAGACTTGGTGACAGTAGTCAGTTTTAATCTGGCAACCGTAGCCGCGTAGCAGCATGGCGTCTCACTTGTATTGTGATGATGTGGTGTGCGTGCAGCCGTGTGTTTGGGCTGTTTATTCTATGTTGCGAGATGGTGTGGGTGTGGTCGATGTTGGCCGTGCAGGTTGCAGTTGTGCAATCGCAGGATGGTCCTGTTGAAGTTTTCGGCGGTATGCGGTTTTCAGCGGTCACGCCTGTTGCAGGAGTGTCACTCGATGAGGTTACGAGTTTGGAGCTCAAAGCTGTGGTCAGATTCCTCGTTGGCGTTCCGTAATTCTCTTCGCACGGGCGCGGTATGTTGCAAAAGCCACTTTCGCGATCTATCGTCGCGACGATAGATCGGTTTTTTTTAATTACAAGTACTTATCCAGCTGTAGGGCACATGTAACCGACAAACGGAAGTCTCAGAAGAGCGTCTGAGATTATAATAAAGCAGGCGGCGCAGGAACACCAGGGCACCCAAGGGACGGTGTACCAGTGCATAAAAGCTCGAAGCAGAACCGTACGCAGGTTGGGGCCGCCGAAGCAGGTGTGTGCCAGGGAGTGCTTGCCCTGACAGCTCCTCTGGCACCCGCATCGGTGCCTCGCAAGGTCGAGATACATTAAAGGCACCTGCCCCCATGAGCGTTATTTGGCTCGGTGCAGTGAGCAAGATTAACCAGAATAATATGGAGGGCATCCGGTGCAGTCGTGAATGCGAGTCCTGGCAAATGTAGCTCGCGTCGCCTGGCGTGTGTAGTAATATCAAAGTTAGTTGTATGAACATTATGCATAATGCGCCTTGTTACGATACCTTAAAGCAATGGGTCTAGAGGGTGGTGTTGGTACCTTTTTTCGTACCGCCCTAATCTTATACCGCCCCCCCACACACACACATACCCCCTTTTTTCTATATGTATACATACAATTCCTTCCCATGATGTATTGACCAGTTCGAGTTGTCAACTTGTCAATAACTGTCAGGAATTACTGTAATAAACACAATTCCAGGATCGGATTGGAGGAGGAAATAACTTTATTGAGTCCTGAGGGACCCCTCCCCACCCACTCTTGGTTTAGTGTTCGGCAGGGGTCGCGGGCCACACCCACGTTGGGACGGGAAGCCCGTGAGCCTCCGCCCTTTCGTGAGCCCTCTGGACTGCCCGGAGGGCGTCCACCCAGTCTTCTTCTTTACTGAACACGGTGCCGCTTAACGCGGAGCATTGCCAGAGCATGTGCGCTAGCGAGCAGTACGATTCGCTACAATCCGGAAACTGCGGCTCTACCTCTGATGAATAAAGGCTCAGTCTGCCTCTCGAGGGGAACGACCCTGTCTGAAGCATTCTGAATATCGATGACTGTGGTCTATTGAGTTTAGCGTGGGGGAGCGGGAAGGTCCTCCTCGACAGCTGATAGTGCGTTGTTATTTCGTTGAAGGGGAGCAGCGGGTCTCGGTGCTCCCCTCCCTCCCCGCCGCTTCGCTCGCCACGATCGCTGCGGTCCTCGCGCGCGGCCGTGCGCCAGCCCCTTGGCGTTCGGTAAATCGGGGTGCACGTCTGCCCCCACGTGGGCCGGAAACCATTTGACGGTGTGATGACCCGCGGCTCACTCGTTGCCGAGGACGGCCGCTGCTTCCCGCGATATCGAGCCCGAATGCTCTGGCCGCCGATTGTTTACTTTTATTTTATTGTAACACAGAGAACTATATAGAACCTTATTTTGTATATGTGAGAGAAGTATAGGCCTTTTGCACATGTGGGTATCAAAAGCTTAATCCAATGTGCAATACGCAGACAAAGCAGCTGCTACAACGTGAACTGCATTGAGGGCCACACAACACATACGTTACTAAAGGTGCAAAGGTGAGGGAAGCCTCAAAATACGCTCTGTAGCACTACAACGTATAACATGTATGTGTACACTAAATTTTCAAAAAAGCAATGCATTAATGTCCAATTTGCCCTTTATTATTAAGTTCAAGTTTGCTGAAGTTTATTATGAGCATATGTGCAGCAGGAATCTGCTGATACACCCGCAGTCGAGGTAGCTTTTCGAGGTGTGCTGGCTGCCTCAGCGTAAGAAAATGAGAGAAATTGGGTGAATGTCAACACCAGTGCCACTGCTTCTTGCCTCTGACCTGCACGTGCCTCCGCGGCATCTTTGTTGGTAGAGTCTGCAGAAGTGAGCTGGCGTGGTGAGGCGTATGAGTCATCCCAGAGAAAGAGTATTGTTTACATGGAGAAGTGGCTGTTCACATTGCCTGTCGCTTTCCCTCGAATGCTTCCTTGGCAACTAGGGTGACACACCTGCAGTCAAGGTGGCTGTTCGAGGTGTGCTGGCTGCCTAAACGTAAGAAAAAGAAGTTAGATGAATGTCAATACCAGTGCTATTGCTTCTTGCCCCTTACCTGCATTTGCCTCCGCGGCCTCTTGGCTTGCGGAGTCTGCATGAGGGAGCTGCTGTAGCTAGGCGTAGGCATTGTCTAAGCAAAAAGAAAAGGCCATTCAAATGGGTAATTATGGAAACAAATGCAGTTCTTATGTCTGCTTTTTGCACTGTTCTTGTCTAAGTTTTCAAAGATAGTGTCCAGAATACACCAGCACTTTGTCTGCTTTTGCTTTTTACCTAAAGGTGTTGCTGTGAGATGCTTAGTATGGCTGCGTGCAGCATTGTAACACTTGGTGGAGGCATTTAAAGTGGTAGCCAAAAATATAATCATCCTTGTCTGCACGGATGCTTTCAATTTCTAAATGCAGTGGTAACTATCACTATTGGTGCAAGGCCCCCCACATCTATGCGGCAAGTGCCATAGCTCGAAACTGAATTTTTCCTTTAGTGTTTCACAAGGCGTCTGATATGTCCACATTAGATGAGATGTGTTTGTTTTTATTTATCCCAGTGTGGAGACAGCATCATTAAATTGTTTTTTTTTTGCGTGTCTTGTTCTTTGGTTTGTTTCTGAATTTATCAAGCAACAGTCTCATGATGCTTAAGTGACTTATGCAGTGACAATCATCAGCTTTATTTTCAGAAAAATAATTCATTTCCTGACCCATTGTTTGCCATCCCATCACACGCATAATTTTGCAGAGTATTCTACCTATATTGACTTGCTTGGCCTCCACTAAAGAGTCTTGCATTTTCAAATACCATTCTTTCCTTAAAATCATTCGACACTTCTCATAATTTCTGTACCTTGGGCTTCAATACTATGCATTCACCATTTTTGCTTGTTGTTTCTGACTAGAAATGTCTTCGTTAATTTAGAGCTTAAATTTTACCTTTAAGTGGAACACACAGAAGGGCTTGTCATTGCATATCTTCATAACAGGAAACATGTTTCATTAAACATTTGCAAAATCCAATAGAAGATTGATGAATGCAGCTTGTGTGTTTTGACTGAATGAGCCATAAAAGCAACTCATCTGACTTGGTAAATCAACGCACATATTAGTGTGATGTACAACATATGTTACACTAACGTGGTGGGTTCTCTTGCTTATACAGAAAAATAATTGGTTCGCGAGAAAAAAGTTATTTTTCATACCCCTTGTACACACTGATCTTAGGAAAATGAGCTGGAGCTGGTCCACATGATCTACCTATTTTACCTGCGAGTATACTCAACAAAAATGTGTCCCAGCTAGCTGCTTAGTGGTATTTGAGATTATGTCAGTATTGCATATATGTGCCTGATGTCTAAAATAATTGAGTTTTGAAAATGCTCGTAGGGATCTGATGTGCATATATGCAGTTTATGGATACATGTAAAAGACTCAGCATCAAGTGCAAGTGAATGGTCCCAAAGTCCCGGAGTCGATCATGTAAATAGATTCGCTGCACACATTTGTGACCAGAAAAGATATGTTACATGAAATGGCATGAAAGGAAGTATTGAAAATATTGCACAGTTAATAAAACACCTACGCTATTATTACGTGGGTTCATGCACTCGATTTCGTCCGTATTAGGCACTCGCCTCTTTATTGCTTCGTGGCACAAAATACTCGGCATCGGGCTGTTTTTCTGCTATGGCCTTTATAGAAGCATGATTGTTCAAAGTGCAACAATTAAACAGATTCCATGACTTGCTTGTGGATTCGCCATTACAATTCCGGTGCGCTGGCCCGCCTGTCCAGCAATTTCCTACTGAAGGGAAACCTGCAAATAAAAACATCGCTCCGCATGTAAACAAAAAAAAGTCTCTACTGTGACACTTCTCAAACGATTGTGATGCATCACAAAAGCTGTCTACTCGCGTGATGTTCTGAACAAGAAGATGCATTCGTTTACTTACGTGTGAAGGTATATGCCAGAGCACTTCGGAAATTTGGTGGCACAAAAGGCGCGAATGTGCCATAGCTTCCGACGTTGACGCGCGATCGCATGCCAAACCTAAACTGTACGAAACTACTACGCATCCAAAAAACAGAGATTCGAAACCGAAATTCGTGTCATCCTTTATTGCATGAATGTGTATATCGTGATTTACATAAGTCATGCACTTAGCAAGTGCTTTCCGTAAACATAATATTAACGCATCACCTTCATAAAGCCATCAGGTATGCGTTCTTAAATGACAAAGCATAAGGTGACCTGTACTTGTTTTCAGCCCTTTCAATAGTAACTGCGCTGGCCACATTGACCAGTAGCAACAGGGCGGCGCCCTAGCGGTTCCCACTCTGCATGCATGTCCGCGCACAATGTTTCGCTTTCGCTGCGTGCGCGTTTTCGCACCATGCTGTGAGATTTAGGCCGCAGAAGATGGGCAATTGACAGTACACTAGCAACCATTGTTGCGTGGAGGCTATCAGAGCTGTTCAAAAATAATTTCGTTGTACAGACTTCGACGCCTGCGGCGATGGTGATGTACCGTGGCGACGATTCAACCTTTCTTTTTTATTCTAAATTCTTGGACGTGTCAATATTATTTCTCAAGTTGCGCCGCGCTGTATGTTTATCGGTCTTCTCAGCGTGCGCTTTCCCACTGCTTCTTTTTCGTAATCCAGTGTATTTATTCATAACACAAACAGGACCTTATGCCATGCCTTTATTTAATGTCCTTTCAATTCTAGTGAACTTTCTAGTATCTAGCATCAACAAGTTCACACACCAAACCGTCATGACATTAGCGCGGCAGCGGGAGACCTTCAAAGGCAGCCACTACCTATTATAGTGCTTTCAAATGTTGTCAAGCAGGCACCCAAGGCGGGAAAGCCTCACCACTTAATCAGAACGGCAGCGCAGGAGGGACTTAAAACTTTCGTTTTCAGTTCGCTTCGGCGCTTCCGAAGCATCCGACGCGGCCGCTGTGTCCACGTGATCCATCATGCTACGTCACGCCGATGGTGGCGCCAGCTTTTCGTTAGGGTTGGCGTCTGGCACGACGTGTTGAAAGGAATTTCAACCGACCATCTCTCACTCTGCATCGCCGAAATGAGGCGCGGCTTCGCCTGCTACTGTTGGCGTCCCGCACCTCGTGCACAAAGAACTTTCTAACACCCGACCTTCTTCCACCAGGCCTCGTCGAAATGAAGCGTGACTTTCTAATTCGCCATGACCGTTTCGAGTGTCTGCCTGTCTGCCGGAAGCTCCGCAGTGTACATGCCTCTTTTGCGTGTGTATGTGTGTGTGCGGGTGTGCGAGTTTAGAGAGACCCTATTCTCGAATTGTACCTAGAGAAGAACTTCCGCGAACCCGCAACGCGCAGAAGAGGCGGACAGGCGTCTACAATTCCAGGAGGCGGGACGTCGTCTTCCTTTCAGCAGGCTCGCTATAACCAGAGGAAAAAGTGCTCTCTTTCGGTGCCGGTCACGTGACGTCGACGGAAGCAAGATCCCGCCCACGATTGTAGAGAGCCTATTTAAGGGGCTCCGAAATGTAGTTTTAATCACTTCATGCTCTTCTCATTTTCTTTCATCTACCTTTCAATAAACCGTGCAAGTTTCGCACTAGAAATCGTCTCGCCCTTGCTTGGTCGCCATCGTCTACCGGATGCCTGCAGCCCGCCGACAACGCCACGCTACCCAATAAGTAACGTCGGTGGAGCTTCGATAGGCAAGCGCCGCTACTTCTCGGCAGCAGTACGATACGCTACTCTGGAGTACGCAACAAACTGACTCGCCGCGATTGGGATACGGAACCCTGGAGACCCCAACTTGGACGAGAACTACGAGATCGTAGCCGCTTCGCCCTGGCGACAGCGTTTGATGGAAGGTGTCTGCATTCATGACTGCATATGGTGAGTGCACGGCTTTTCTTCACTGAGATATCACTTGGCTTTCACGTATTTTTTTGAAAAGTACAGTGCAGTGATTTTTCTTGAACCGTTGACGGAAGTTTGAGTACGTCAAGGTTGTTATAGAGTGAAGAGTTAACAGCACTGAGGGCAGCCATGAACTTGAAGGCACTAAAGAAGCCAGAATTGTTGAGCTTGGCCAAAGAATTGGGCCTCGAAATTGCCGAATCAAAGAGAAAGCCGGAGATCATTGAGGCGATCGAAGCGACCGGGGCAGACGACGATGAACTGACGGAATGCCTAGAGAGCATTACAGAGAAAGGAGAAGAACGTAAGCGCTTAGAAGGAAAAGAAGAGCGCGAGCGGGCAGCACGTGAGGCCAAAGAAGAGCGCGATCTCGAAATGAAGCGCCTAGAGATTGAGCTCTTGAAAGCTCAAAATTCTGAATTACCTAGCACAGAGGCACGCGAAAGCGAGCGCAGAATGACAGACTTGATGGCACCCTACGCAGTAGGAGGGGACATAGGTCTTTTTCTGGTACATTTTTAGCGCACGTGTGAGAAGGCAAAATTCGCGAGAAACACGTGGCCGCAACGCCTGCTTACGTTGCTGCCACGTGAGGTAGCTGATATCATTGCCCGCACGGGGAAAGAAGAAGCAGAGGACTTCGATGAAGTCAAAGCGAATGTGCTTAAAAAGTATAGGTTATCAGCAGAAGCATTCAGGCGAAAATTCAAGGAAGTCGAAAAGACCAAAAGCGAGTCACACTCAGATTTTGCATACACCTTGGAGGTAAACCTGAAGGAATGGCTCAGGGAAGAGGGTGCACTCGGGGACGCTGAAAAGACAATGCAGTGCATTGCTTTAGAACAGTTCTACCGCCGGCTGTCAGTAAACATCAAGTATTGAGTTCAGGATAGGCCAGGCGTAGACACTGTTACGAGAGCGGCCGATCTCGCTGAGGAGTACGTAACTCGCCGCGCGGACGAAGTCAACGAAGCTCCTAAGAAGGAGATGAATAAATACAGACCCGACAAGCCAAAGCGATGGTCAAAGTCGAGTCGGTATAAAACAATGGAAAGGTCAGATTCGGTGAAAACTAGTGACGAGGAAAGCGAGGGAGAAAAGGAGTCACCCGAACAGAGGGCAGAAAGGCAAAAGAAAAAGGCTTTCGAGGCCAAGAAACCAACAGTTTTCTACAACTGCCAGCAAACGGGGCATATCTCCGTGGGATGCAAAAATCCCAAACTAGTGTGGATGTCACTAACTAGTAACGAGGAAAATCCGAACTTGCTAGAACCATACATTCGAGACCTCGTGGTAAACGGCAAACCGTGTAGAGTGCTTCGCGACTCGGCAGCCACAATGGATGTAGTGCATCCATCGTACGTAGAGGAAGGCCAATTCACAGGAGAATGTGCTACGATAAGGCATGCCGTAGAGGCCTCCAGTGTTTGTCTCCCTGTGGCCAAGATTCGTATCGAAGGCCCTTTTGGAGTACTGTACACTGAAGCTGCCGTCTCGGTACATCTCCCGCCGCAGTATCCGTATTTGTTTTCTAACAAATCAGAGGATTTGCTACGACGTAAGGGAATCGGGTTTAGTGAGGTAACAGTGCAAGCCCTAACTCGTTCCAAGGCAAGGGAGCTCGCGGCCAAGGCGGTGTACGAATGTTCAGTGGTGAAGGAAACAGGTTTGACGGAGGGTTCGTCAACCAGCGCCAAAGAGGACATCCCTATAGGGGATAATGCGGAAAGTACACCAGCTAATGAAGAGGTCAGGAAAGCAGCGGAGCCTGAAATGTCTCGCGAGGCAGAATGCAGCAAGTTATTGAATGTAAGCCCTGCCACAATGATCGCTGAGCAGGAAATGCGGAACGCACAAAACAATGCTGAGCATTACTATGACAGGACGGCTCGCACGCGACGCTTTGAAGTTGGGGAAAGGTACTGATCCTGAAACCCTCGTTGAATAACCAACCTGAGGAAATGCCTGTCGTATTTCCAGACTTAACAGCAGTGACGGAGGCAAGAGACATTCACGAGACCATTGACAAGTTAGTAGAACAGGCGGAGTTGAATCCCAATCAAAGGGCCGAACTGCGGGAACTCGTGTTTGAGTTTAAAGAAGTATTTTCAGACACACCGGGCAGGACCACTGCGATCGTTCACGATATCGAGTTAACCTCGTCGGACCCAGTTCGTTCGAAAGCTCATCGCGTTTCGCCTCGTTAACGTGAAGTTATGACCGCTGAAATAAACAAGATGTTAGAGCTAGGTGTAATGGAGCCAGGAGAGAGTGATTATACCTCGCCTCTTATCTTAGTGGAGGTTCCAGGAAAGGAGCCTAGACCATGTATCGACTACCGTAGGCTCAATTTAATCATGAAGGACCAGACTTATCCAATACCGCATATCGAGGAAAGGCTTGAGAAAGTGAGCAGTGCTAATTTCATCTCTACGCTCGATTTAGTCAGAGGGTATTGGCAGGTTCCGTTGACCGAGAGGGCAAGTAGGCTTGCGGCATTTATTTCCCCGATGGGAACCTTTTGTCGGAAAGTCCTGAGCTTTGGATCGAAGAATGCGTCACATTGCTTCTCTAGCCTTATGGACCAGGTGTTACGAGGAATGGAGGACTTTGCACTTCCCTATCTCGATGACATAGCAATCTTTTCTTCATCATTGGCGGACCATATGCAACACCTGCGAACCGTGCTGTGTCGTCTACGAGAGGCCAGCTTAAGTGTTAAGGCTTCCAAATGCCAATTAGGGCGCCCGGAGGTAGCTTATCTAGGTCATGTGATAGGGCAAGGCCATCGTTGGCCTTCCGAGGTTAAACTGACCGCAATAGACAACTTCCCGCAACCACGCACCAAGCGGGACATCAGATCATTCCTTGGCTTGGCGGGTTATTACCAAAGATATATCCCGCGGTATTCCGAGATTGCGAGTCCTTTAACGGATGCTCTCAGAAAAACAGAACCACAAACGGTAAAGTGGGATGACGCAAAAGAAAATGCTTTTAGTATGCTGAAGAAAGCACTAATGAGTCAGCCAGTGTTGAACGCTTCCGACTACTCTAAGCCATTCATGCTTCAGTGTGATGCCAGTGACAGAGGTATGGGGGTGGTGCTCTGTCAAAAGGGAGATGACGAGAACGAACACCCTGTACTGTACGCCAGTAGAAAGCTTTCAGTTCTTGAGGAAGCATGCAGTGCATCAGAAAAAGAATGCGCCTGCGTAGTATGGGCGGTGCAGAAGCTAGCTTGCTATATCGCTGGTTCAAGGTTCACCATAGAGACTGACCACTGTCCCCTCACATGGCTGCAGTCCATGTCTACGAAAAACGGTCTTTTGCGCTGGAGCTTGGCTCGTCAACAGTACACCTTCGATATTCGCTACAAGAAGGGTAAGCTTAACGGCAATGCCGATGGTTTGAGTCGTTGCCCCTAGAGTAACGAAAGCCTCATGCTCATCCGGGTTTCCGTGGCTTTTTTACGTTCGTTCATACGTTTTTCCGAATTCATACGTTTTTCCGAAGTGAAGCCGATTGTTAGCTGATTTTAATAACCACGTCTTAAAGCTTTCAAAAAATGACTGTTTTTAGTGTTCAGGGGGGGGGGGGGGGAGGACGCGCGTAGGGAATGGGAAAGGTGTAGCGGGTTTTCTTTTTTTTTTAAAAAAAGCCGGGTGTGTCTTGGGGGAGGGTGGCCTTGTGCTCGCTGCTTTGTGGTTGTGGGTCCGGCACTGTTCTGGGGTGATTGCTTGCCCCGCAGGAGACGTAAAGTTGCGAGACCTGCTTGCAAAACCAATTTCACCGGACCGGACCAGGGAGAAAAGTCACAAGAGCGCCACGAGGACTGAGAACCACTCCCAGGAATGTACCTGCTACGAACTAAGGGTTGGTCACCTCTAAGGGGAATTCTGCTACCGAAACGCCGATCCCTCGTACAGCGGCTGCTGGCCCCTACACGTCGGGATTTTCCTCCCCCGCCGGAGATGCTGTTAGGGTTGGCGTCTGGCACCACGTGTTGAAAGGAATTTCAACCGACCATCTCTCACTCTGCATCGCCGAAATGAGGCGCGGCTTCGCCTGCTACTGTTGGCGTCCCGCACCTCGTGCACAAAGAACTTTCTCACACCCGACCTTCTTCCACCAGGCCTCGTCTAAATGAAGCATGACTTTCTAATTCGCCATGACCGTTTCGAGTGTCTGCCTGTCTGCCGGAAGCTCCGCAGTGTACAGGCCTCTTTTGCGTGTGTATGTGTGTGTGCAGGTGTGCGAGTTTAGACAGACCCTTTTCTCGAATTGTACCTAGAGAAGAACTTCCGCGAACCCGCAACGCACAGAAGAGGCGGACAGGCGTCCACCATTCCAGGAGGCGGGGCGACGTCTTCCTTTCAGCAGGCTCGGTATAACCAGAGGAGGAGGGGCCCTCTTTCGGTGCCGGCCACGTGACGTCGACGGAAGCAAGATCCTGCCCACGATTGTAGAGAGCCTATTTAAGGGGTTCCGAAATGTACTTTTAATCACTTCATGCTCTTCTTATTTTCTTTTATCTACCTTTGAATAAACCGTGCAAGTTTCGCACTAGAAATCGTCTCGCCCTTGCTTGGTCGCCATGGTCTACCGGATGCCTGCAGCCCGCCGACAACGCCACGCTACCCAATAAGTAACGTCGGTGGAGCTTCGATAGGCAGGCGCCGCTTCTTCTCTGCAGCAGTACGATACGCTACCCTGGAGTACGCAACATTTTCCAGTGGTGGAGCTCGCCCCTAATATACCCCTGGCATGCGCAGGCCTCAGCGAGTCCCAACCCACAGACCAGTCGGGGTTCTAGCTTTTGTGTCCCCGTTGCCGCTTTGGTGTCCTGGAGGCGCGGCCAATAATGCGAAATAATGACACGTTGTTTCAATTAGTAAAAAAAACACGATTGAATAAATTTAATTACGTCCAGCCGCCAAATATGAGGCTAAGTTCAGCACTACCGCGCCCCGCGACTTCTGCAACACTTGTCAGAACTTTGCCTCTGAAGGTTTGTCGGACAACTTTGTCGCGCCTGCGACGCTGGTGCTGATTCAGTCATTGTCACCGGTGGTCTATCAGCCACTTGCGTTCAACCGCGGTTGAACGCAAGTGGCTGATAGACCAAGTGGCTGATAGAATGGGTCGTGCCATCCCAAATGGCAGCTGCTCATGTGAGTTGTATTGCCTCCGTCAGGATCATCAGTGCGTGCACAGAACCATGTATTATTCTGGTTCAAGGAAGGATGCGCGAAATAACGAAGACGTAAGAAAACACTGGCATGACGAGCTGTTCCGTCAGATAGTGTTACAGCGCGCTTTTTTTCTAGGACCATCTCGCTCGAGCGAGATGATCTTAGAACACCATTACTACTGCTTTTTTACAGCTTTGCTGCAGCTCATTAAATCATCAGCTGCATTCTTATAATAAGACAAATGGCATCGCTGCGCGGAAGAGCGTCTCTTGAAGTTTTCCAACGAAAGCCAGTACCGCCGTGCCTGCTGCATACACGATTACTGTTCCTGACGCTGTTAAGACGCGGCATCAGCTCTACTACTGCGTGATGCAGCATCACTATGATAGAGAGAGAGAAATAAACTTTATTGTGAGACCAGGCTTCTTGAGCCCAAAGGGGGGTGGCCTCCTCAGTCCAGGTAGCCATGGCTCGCTGCCACCGCCCGAGCCCTGTTCACCAACCGCAGCTGGCTGTCAGAATCTTGCGTCACCAGCAGAGCCTCCCACTGGTCTTCCAATTCTTCTTCTGAATCCGCCTCTTTCTGCATGTTATCGCCTGGTGGTGCTTCTCGATTATTCCTGCACCCCAGCATCATATGGCGCTAGGTGTTGGGCGTGTCCGGCGGGCAGAACTTGCAGTCTCGCCCATAGGTGCCCGGATACATGGCGTGCAGCAGTGTTCCGTGTGGGTAGGTTCCAGCCTGTAGTCTTCTCCAGGTTACCGCTTGGTCCCTACTCATCGTCTTATCCGCGAGCTGGTAGCGCCAAGATATCCGAGTACTTCTTGGATATCCGTTCATCATCCTCGTTACAGTCGTTGGTCCGTGTTCTCTGCGTGTCGGAGATGGCTCGGCGTGCATAATCTCGAGCCACGGCGTGCGCCGTCTGGTTCCCCGCGAGAGACTCGTGTCCCGGTGTCCAGAGGATTTGTACTGCTTCTATCTCGGTGTTGTTCAAGACCTGAAGAGCTGCCTTTCCAATCCTTCCGTTCATATACCTTCTGCATGCCTCTTGCGAGTCCGTCACCACGGTAACCATGGTCTTCTTGCACGTTGCGATGGCCAGGGCTATGCCCAGCTCATCCGCTGTGCTCGCGTCCTTGGCACGTTTGGATGTGGCTGTAAGTTGTTCGCCCTTCTCGTCGACCACGCTGATTGCAAATTGGTCGTTTGTTCTGTACGCAGCTGCATCCGTATAGCTCACGTTTTCTTCTTTGCTGTTGGTGCGTTCGAGTAGGCGCTTGAGCGCCTGTATTCTCGCCTGTCTCCTTTCCTTGTGGTACTCGGGATGCATGTTTCTGGGAACGGTACTTATGTGTAGCTTGTCTCTGATCTCGTGTGGGATACGCTGAGGTAGGTGCCTTTCATACTCGACTTGGTAGCCCAGATCTTGGAGCAGGGCTCTTCCCGGCTTTGTCAGCTTTAGTCTCTCCAGTTGGTTGACGTTGTGCGCTTCCACGAGCCCTTCTCACGTATTGTGGACTCACATTTTGAGTAATTTCTCTGTGGACGTGGAGGGGGACAGGACCAAGGCAACCTTGTAGGATTTTCTGATGAGGGCGTTTACTTTGTCTCGTTGACTGTTCTTCATGTCAACATACGGGGTCCCGTAAGTGACGATGCTCGTGAGCAGCGCTTGTATCATTTTCGTGCAGTCTTCTTCCTTGAGTCCGTCACTTTTGCTCGTCACTCTTTTGATAAGGTGGGTTATTTGTTGCACTGTTCTTTGAATTTTTCCAGCTCTGCTCCCCCGGTCCCGTCCTTTTGAATCAGGAGGCCGAGGATGCGGAGCGTCGTAACCTGCGGAATCATGATGCCTCCCACCTTTACTACCGGGTCTGGTATCTGCTGCGGTTGTCGGCCTCTTGTGTGCTTTCTTAGTACCAAGTGCAACGACTTTTCAGGGGCGCACGTCAGTCCAAATGCTTCCAGGTACTTTTCCGTAGTGTCAACCGCTTCTTGCAGAGCGTCTTGCTGTTTACCTGTCGACCCTCCCGTAGTCCAGATGGTGAGTTCATCAGCATATATTGCGTGACCAATCCCTTCTATTTGCTTCAGTCGATTGGGCAGCGAACTCATCACCAGACTGAATAGCATCGGCGAAATAACGGAGCCTTGTGGCGCTCCCTTTCGCGGTATGTCAAATTTCTCAGAGCGTACGTTGCCTATCCCCACTGTGGCTGTCCGTTCTTTCAGAAAAGCTTTGATGTAGTTACATATTTTTTCGCCACAGTTATATACGTTGAGGTGTTGCAGTATGGCTTCGTGTGACACGTTGTCGAAAGCCCCTTTCACGTCAAGTGCGAGGATGGCTCTTTTGCTTTGCGTGTCCAGCTTGTCAATGACTTTTTCCTTGATCTGCAGCAACACGTCTTGCGTGGACAGGTGAGTTCTAAATCCGAACATAGTGTTTGGGACGTATCCGTTGTCTTCGAGATAGTCGATGATATTGTTGTGTACCATGTGCTCGTAGAGTTTTCCAGCACACGAGGTGAGGGACATAGGTCGAAGGTTCTGCACGCTGATGGGCTTGTTGGGTTTAGGTATCATGGTTACCTCGGCATGTTTCCATTCCAGTGGTACTTTACCGTGTTCCCAGCACTCGTTGATGTATTTTAAGAGCGCGTCTACAGAGGGTCCGTCAAGGTTCCGGAGTGTCTTGTTGTTTATTCTGTCGTACCCCGGGGCCGTGTTGCGCGTGAGCTTGCTCAAGGCCTTCTCGATTTCTGCCTCTGTGAAGGGCCGATCCAGTTCTATATTAGGGTTGCCTCAATGCTCGTCGAAGTGCGAATCTCCAGTTATGTTTCGCTCCGTACTGAGGAACTTCTCCTTCATTTTTTTGATAATGTCTACCTCTTTCCCCGGGTGGTCGTGTATGAGTCTCTGCGCTTTCTCTTTTGCGGCGTTCTTGTTCTCCTTCTTTCATAGGAGAGTCTTGAGCACCGCCCAAGTGCGCTTGATGCTTAAGGTACCTTGAAGCTTGTTACATGTTTCGCGCCAGTTCTTTTTTTCAAGTTGTTCAGAGTACTCTTGCGTTTGTCACATATAAGAGGGAGGCTAAAATAAAATTATAAACGAAGACAGGTTTCAAGAAGACAACGAGGATGGCGTTAAGGATGGCGTGGATTAACGAAAGACTAAAGAAGATAAAAAAGAAGTACTCAGTCAGGTGGCAAGAGATGATTGGGGGAGAAGAAGTATCCGATGAGGTGGAAAGCGATGAGTGGAGGAGAAGAGAAGAAAAAGACGAAGAGATAGATTACGTGGACTAACGTCAAGGCTATAAAACGGCGAGGAAGGGCGAGGCACGGGGGGAAGAACAAAGCAGCGGAGGCTCGGCGTGTCAGGGGCGGTTCGGCCAGAAGAGAGCGACGCCGGCTACTGCTCCGGTGAGCTCGCGTTCTACGGTTTCGCACCGCAGATTTCCTGCCGTTCCTGAGCCCGTTCCGGGGAGTCCACGGAGGACGCTACCACCTGCTACGGCCAGGGGTGTCTCCAGCGCTGTTTCCATTTATCCGGGTGGTGCCCCAACGCCAACATCATCGGCAACACCTCCACGGGCGTTTGGACCGGGAGCGTGTACGACGCAGCCAACGACGCCAGCCCTAGAACCTCGAACGCCACTTCGACGCCGGCTACGTGACTCATACCACGCCACATCCACACCGAACCAAACGTGAGCACGAACGCCAACCACTAACAGGAGAACGCTAGTAGTAGTGTTACCTGGTCGTGTGTACTGATAGCCTTTGTATTTTGTGTTAGTTTTGTTAGGTTTGTGTGCTGGTGTTTGTGTCGCATAGGTTGTATTAAATGTGCGTCTGTGTGGGTACAACTTTCGCCTAGTCCATTCTTTCGGTCAGAGTGTTCTCCGGAGGAGATCCGTGACAAAGATAAGTGGCGAACCTGCCAGGATACATTTCCTTGTTTCTGTTATGCTTTGTCTCGGATCTTTCCGATCTCTTGACGGTAGAAAGTATGGATTTGGCAAGAACGCTAGAACTTGCGCTCATACTAGGGTTAAGCAAGGAAGAGGTGATGCGTCTCTGTGACGAGGAGAAAGAAGCAAAAAGGCAGAGAGAGGAAAGGGCGCAAGCACGCGTAGACGCTCGCGAAGTAGAAGAGCGAGAGGCTAGAAGAGCTCGCGAGGCAGAAGAACAGGATAAAAGAAGGATAGAACGGGAGAAAGAGTTCATTTTGTGGAAACAGGCGCATATCGCAGGAGGCTATGAGGGAATCACGGAAAATTATCATCGTTCCTTAGCGGGCACCAAATCTCAATGAGAGCAGTATTCCGGGCAAGTTGGTAATCCATTGCTTAAATGATATTGCGCGACATAAAAACGACACGGACGTGAAAGAAGACGACACACCAAGCGCTTAGTTAATAAACTTAGTTGAAAGTTTGCGCTTGGTGTGTCGTCTTCTTTCACGTCCGTGTCGTTTTTATGTCGCGCAATATCATTTAAGCACCAAATCTCCTAGACCGGCCAGAGTTTGTCCAAGAAAGTTGATGGCTCCTTTTGATGACAGAAGAGATGATTTGGACGCGTATCTGCAACGATTCGAGCCGATAGCTTTGGGGCAAGGCTGGGAGCACAGTGAATGGGCCACGGCATTGAGTATGTGCTTAGTCGGGGAGGCGCTGAATGTGTTTGGAAGGATGCCGGCTGCTGAGTCCATGGACTTCGAGAAGGTTAAGAAAGCACTACTCCAAAGATTCAGGCTTACGGCAGTAGGTTTTCGGGAGAGATTTCGCAACGCCAAACCTGATGATTCTGAAACCGCTAAGCAGTTTTCCTGCATGCTGACCAACTATTTCGATAGGTGGATCGATATGTCCAACACAGAAAAGTGTTTTGAAGGGGTGCGTGACAAGCTGGTCACAGAGCAATTTTTAGAATGTTGCAGCTCAAAGCTGGCGCGATTCTTGAAAGAAAGGAAGTTGTGTTCATTAGAAGAGTTTCCCGACACTGCAGACCAATTCCTCGAGGCTCAGGGGCTGAGAAATATGAGTAAGGGGAGGGAGGAGACACAAAAGGTCCCAGAGACAGATGCGACAAAACCAAGAGCATATGGCGGTGCATCTAAGGCGCCAGTAAGGTGTTTTCTCCGCGGCAAGGTGGGACACCGTGCAGTTGACTGTCGGACCAGTAACGTCGCTCAAAAGACACAGGCTGTGTGTGTCAGGGTTGTAAGAGGAGAGGACACACTGTGGATGAGTGCCGGTATAGAACGCAAGACCGAGCTGCATGCGTTGTCGACTTTCGGGCAGAACTTGTCACACCACCTGTAGTTCCACTGCTGAAAGGAGAACAAACACCGCTGGGAAATGAGGTGGTGAGTGGAGCACCGAAGTCAAACGCAGCAATGCCGGTGGTGGTTGGGCAAATAGGGGGCCGTGCTGTATTGATGCTTAGAGACAGCGGAGCCAACACAGTTTTGGTTCGGAGAAGCCTGGTGAAGGACGAGGATCTTACAGGGGAAACGTCGGCCGTCAATCTTGTAGAGAGCACAGTAAGGTACCTTCCTGAAGCCAGGATTCTAGTGTCCACGCCATATTATACTGAACAGGTAGTGGCAAAATGCGTAGAGCAACCCATCTACGATCTCATCTTGGGAAACATTACGGGTGCAAGAAATGTCGAGGACCCTGATCCCGAGTGGAGGATGCTCGACGTTGAAGAACACGCAAAGGAGGAAAGGCCCACGACAGCTCAGGCGGGTGATGGGGCAGTCAGTTTCTCGTCGGCAGTGGAGACAATTGCTCAAGCGACAGCCAGAGCAACGCAGCGTCCGCTCTCTACTCCCGTTACGATGTGTCTGAGCTTAACACCGGGTGAAATTGCAACTAGGCAACGAGAAGACCCGAGCTTGAAAACCTGCTTCGATAGAATCGGGGAAAAAGTGGAAAGGAAGAGGAGTCGTACGTCATTCGAATATCTATTGGTAAGCGGTCTTCTGCACAGGGAATGCATATTGTCACGTGGTGGTGACGTTGAAGAACACAGTAGCAATACTGTGAACGACAAAACTAACTTTTATTGGGCGAACCTGTGCCCACAAAAACAGGCTACACTTATAGCAAAACGATAGCGGCGAACACGGTCGGCGATCGTCGGAAGTCTGATCAGCGGGTCCAGCGCGTCGGCTTTTATACAGTAGTCATCGAATGTTCCAGACTAATCGTTCGGACCCGCGTGCCTTCCACAAAGTTCTACACCATTCGCGTCACGTGATGAAATCAGATAACACAAGGTTCGGCGACAACAGACAGCCGGGTAGAAGCATCGATAACTTTCCAGAAACTTCGCATACATGCAGGCGCGTCCCGCGCTGTGCGATTACAGTTGTTAAGCGGCGAAACGTGGTCGCCCGATAAAGATAAGTACACGTGTCAATACCCCCCTCTTAAAAAGCATCGACCCGATGCTGCAAACAAACGAAAGTAATAAACAAAAGCACTTGTAGCACAGAAAACAAAAAAAATAAGGAAGTTCGTCAGCGTCCGTAAAAGGGTTTAAGGCGCACCACGTGGACCACTTCAGATCGTGCGCGGCGCCGCTGTGAATGCGAAATGCCGTCTGGCACGACCTCATAGTCCAGTGCGCCAATACGTCGGATGACCTTGTAGGGTCCGAAATAGCGTCGCAGTAGTTTCTCACTGAGTCCTCGTCGGCGTATCGGGGTTCATACCCAAACACGGTCGCCGGGCTGGTACTCGACGAAGCGTCGTCGGAGGTTGTAGTGTCGGCTGTCGGTCCTCTGCTGGTTCTTGATCTGCAGGCGGGCGAGCCGTTGGGCTTCTTCGGCGCGCTGGAGGTAGGTAGCGAGGTCAAGGTTCTCCTCGTCAGTGACGTGCGGCAGCATGGCGTCGAGCGTCGTCGTCGGATTCCTGCCGCAGACCAGCTTGAACGGCGTAATCTGTGTTGCTTCTTGCACCGCCATGTTGTAAGCGAATGTTACGTACGGCAGGACGGCATCCCAAGTCTTGTGTTCGACGTCGATGTACATCGCTAGCGTGTCGGCGAGGGTCTTATTCAGAGGCCGTTGTCCTCCTGTGCCTTGTCTGACTGTATTTCAGAATTTCTTGGGTGAGCTCCTCTGTAAAGGCCGTTCCTCTGTCGGTGATGAGGACTTCTGGGGCGCCATGTCGCAGCAGGATGTTTTCGACAAAGAATTTCGCCACTTCGGCTGCGCTACCTTTCGGCAGTGCTTTTGTTTCAGCGAAGCGGGTGAGGTAGTCCGTCGCCACGACGATCCACTTATTTCCTGTTATTGACGTCGGAAAGGGTCCCAGCAAGTCCATCCCGATCTGCTGGAATGGTCGGCAAGGAGGCTCGATTGGCTGTAGTAATCCGGCTGGCCTTGTCGGCGGTGTCTTGCGTCGCTGACAGTCTCGGCATGTTCTGACATAACGGGCGACGTCGGCAGTCAGGCGCGGCCAATAATACTTGTCTTGTATCCTCGATACTGTCCGGGAAAATCCGAGGTGTCCAGCGGTCGGATCGTCATGTAGGGCGTGCAATACTTCTGGACGAAGTCCTGACGGGACAACAAGAAGGTAATTGGCGCGGACTGGTGAGAAGTTCTTCTTCACGAGTAGATTGTTTTGAAGCGTGAAGGAAGATAATCCGCGCTTAAATGGCCTGGGGACAACGTCGTTGTGCCCTTCCAAATATTCGACGAGGCCTTTTAGCTCCGGGTCTGCCCGTTGCTGTTCAGCGAAGTCTTCCGCGCTTATCATTCCAAGGAAGCGTCATCATTCTCGTCATCTTGCGGCGGCGGGTCAATAGGTGCGCGTGATAGGCAATCGGCATCGGAGTGTTTTCGTCCGGACTTGTAGGTTACAGTGATGTCGTATTCTTGTAGTCTGAGGCTCCACCGCGTCAGTCGTCCTAAAGGATCCTTTATATTCGCTAGCCAACACAACGCGTGATGGTCACTGACGACTTTGAATGGCCTGCCATAAAGATAAGGGCGAAATTTAGCTGTAGCCCAAACGATGGCGAGGCATTCCTTTTCGGTCGTAGAATAGTTGCCTTCCGCTTTTGGCAGCGACCGGCTAGCGTAAGCTATCACCTGTTCAACTCCGTTTCTTCGCTGGACTAGAACGGCACCGAGGCCTAGGCTACTGGCGTCAGTGTGTATTTCGGTATCGGCGTGCTCGTCAAACTGCGCAAGTACGGGCGGCGACTGTATGCGTCGTTTGAGTTCTTGGAATGCGTCTGCCTACGGCGTTTCGCACTTGAACTCGACGTCACATTTAGTTAGCTTTGTCAGCGGCTCAGCGATGCGTGAAAAGTCCTTGACAAATCGCCTGTAGTAGGCACACATGCCAAGAAATCTACGCACTGCCTTCTTGTCAATGGGCTGCGGGAACTTTGCAATGGCAGCTGTCTTCTGCGGGTCGGGGCGGACTCCAGACTTGCTGATGACGTGGCCTAGGAACAGAAGCTCATCGTAAGCGAAGCGGCATTTTTCTGGCTTCAGAGTAAGCCCTGATGACTTGATGGCCTCTAGTACTGTTGCAAGCCGCTTGAGGTGATCGTCGAAATTTCCGGCGAAGACGACTACGTCATCCAAATAAACGAGACAGGTCTGCCACTTCAATCCTGCTAACACCGTGTCCATGACGCGCTGGAACGTTGCAGGCGCGGAGCACAGTCCGAATGGCATAACCTTGAACTCGTAGAGGCCGTCTGGGGTGATGAAGGCCGTCTTTTCGCGATCTCTTTCGTCGAGTTCTATTTGCCAATAGCCAGACTTGAGGTCCATCGACGAGAAGTATTTAGCGTTGCAGAGCCGATCCAATGCGTCGTCTATTCGTGGGAGGGGGTATACGTCCTTCTTCGTGATCTTGTTCAGACGACGATAATCGACGCAGAAACTTAGGGTTCCGTCCTTTTTCTTTACCAGGACAACAGGGGATGCCCACGGGCTTTTCGACGGCTGGATGATGTCGTTGCGCAGCATTTCGTCGACTTGTTCTCTTATAGCTGCACATTCTCGCGGCGAAACTCGGTAAGGGCTCTGGCGGAGTGGTCGAGCGCACTCCTCGGTGATTATGCGATGCTTGGCGACTGGTGTTTGTCGAATCCTCGATGACGTCGAAAAGCAGCCTTTGTATCGTCGGAGCAGACTTCTGAGCTGCTGTTGCTTAATCACGGTGAGACTTGGAATAATGTCGTAGTCTGGTTCGGGAACCATGGTCGTCGGGGTAGATGTGGCGGAATCCGAGAGGACAAACGCGTTACTGGTTTCCAGAATTTCTTAGATGTACGCAATCGTCATGCCCTTATTAATGTGCTTGAACTCTTGGCTGAAGTTTGTCAGCAACACTTCAGTTTTCCCTCCATGCAGTCGAGCGATCACTCTTTCGACACAAATTTCACGGTCTAGCAGTAGACGTTGGTCGCCTTCGATGACGCCTTCTACGTCAGCGGGTGTTTCGGTGCCGACCGAAATAACAATGCTCGAGCGAGGCAGGATGCTCACTTGATCTTCGAGAACACTCAAGGCGTGGTGACTACGAAAGCTCTCCGGCGGTATCGCTTGATCTTCCGACAGCGTTATCGATTTTGACTTCAGGCCTATGATTACGCCGTGTTGGTTCAGGAAGTCCATGCCGAGAATGACGTCTCGTGAACACTGTTGGAGGATAACGAAGGTGGCAGGGTAAGTCCGGTCATGAACGGTTATTGTTGCCGTGCAGATTCCAGTCGGCGTAATGAGGTGTCCTCCAGCGGTCCGAAGTTGGGGGCCCTCACATGCAGTCTTAACCTTCTTCAACTGGGCGGCGATGTGTTCACTCATTACGGAGTAATCGGCCCCTGTGTCGACTAAGGCAGTGACTGCGTGGCCGTCGAGAAGTACGTCGAGGTCGGTGGTTCTTTGTCTGGCGTTGCCGTTGAGTCTTGGCGTCGCATCACGGCTGCGTCGCGTCGAACTGAAGCTGGAACGTGGCGTCGTCAAGCCGTCTTTCGTCGGTGTAGTCTTGGCTTCCTGACTTCGTCGGGACGGCGGCGTGTTGTCATTAGGTCGTCGAGATGGTTTCTTCGTCGTCTTCGTCGGCGGCGGAGGATCTTCGTCAGTTCGACGAACAGCAACCGCACCTCCATCGGTTGCTGCTTTTAGTTTTCCGGATATGGGCTCGCTGACCGGCCCCGGGCTGGGCCAGTGTATGGTCGACGCTGCGGCGAAAGGTAGCGCGCTGGTGATGGCGAACGCGACGGTCGTCGAGAGCTCCACTGAGTAGCGGCGAGGTAATCGGCGATATCGACAGGGCGTTCACCTTGCTGCGGGCGCGGAGCGTTGACGGCGAAACCTCGCAGTCCCATCTCTCGGTATGGGCATCGGCGATACACATGGCCGGCTTCTCCGCAGTGATAGCAGAGCGGGCGGTGGTCGGGGGCTCGCCAAATGTCCGTCTTCCTCGCGTGGGGCGACGGGTGGGCGTGCTGGCGGTGGCGGCGGCGGACGACGGAATTGCGTCGTTGCACGGCCCTGGCGTGATCGCGGCGTGGGACCTTGACGGCGTGTGACGGCGGCGTATGTCATCGCTTCTGGCTGGGGCCGCGGTAATTGTGGTTGCAGCTCGGGAACTCCAAGCGATCAGTGCACCTATTCTTTCACGATGTCGGCGATCTAAGCCACTTGGGGCTACGACGAAGGCAGGACTTTGCGCAGTTCTTCGCGCACAATGGCCCTGATGGTCTTCTGAAGGTCGTCCGAATCGAGTCCTTGGTTGGCGTACGGCGGCGTGAGCCCCTGGCGGTTATATTGCCGGGTGCGCATCTCCAGAGTTTCCTCGATCATCGATGCCTCTACAGAAAACTGAGCTACGGTCTTCGGCGGGTTATGAATAAGTCCGGCGAAAAGCTTTTGCTTGACACCCCGCATCAGCAAGCGGACTTTTTTCTCCTCTGACATTTCCGGGCCGGCGTGCCGGAAAAGACGGGCCATCTCCTCCGTGAAGATCGCGATCCTCTCGTTTGGCAGCTGCACTCTGGTTTCTAGTAGTGCTTGGGCTCGCTCTTTTCGCACGACGCTTGTCAACGTTTGCAAGAAGCCGCTTCGGAACAGGTCCCACATCGTTAAGGTGGCTTCTCGATTCTCGAACCAGGTCCTGGCGGCGTCTTCCAGTGCGAAATAGACATGCCGCATCTTGTCGTCGCTGTCCCAACTGTTAAACGTAGCGACCCTCTCATACGTCTCGAGCCAGGTTTCCGGGTCCTCGAATGTTGATCCACGGAACGTCGGAGGTTCCCTGGGCTGCTGCAGCACTATCGGGGACGCTGGGGCTGCCATTGGGGTTGCCTTGGCCACAATCTTCTTGGTCTTCTCAGGTAGAAGTCCGTGCTCCGGGGGCAGCTGTTGAAGACGGCGGCTTGCTCGATGCTCCGGGACTACGTTGGTGTTTTCTTTGCGGTCCGGGCTTGGATCACGGCTTGTCGGGGGCGTCCGCTACATGAACGAAAAGCACCTCCACCAGATGTGACGTGGTGGTGACGTTGAAGAACACAGTAGCAATAGTGTGAACGACAAAACTAACTCTTATTGGGCGAACCTGTGCCCACAAAAACAAGCTACACTTATAGCAAAACCATAGCGGCGAACACGGTCGGCAATCGTCGGAAATCTGATCACCGGGTCCAGCGCGTCGGCTTTTATACAGTAGTCATCGAATGTTCCAGACTAATCGTTCGGACCCGCGTGCCTTCCACAAAGTTCTACACCATTCGCGACGCGACGATGAAATCAGATAACAGAAGGTTCGGCGACAACAGACAGCCGGGTAGAAGCATCGATAACTTTCCAGAAACTTCGCATACATGCAGGCGCGTCCCGCGCTGTGCGATTACAGTTGTTAAGCTGCGAAACGTGGTCGCCCGATAAAGATAAGTACACGTGTCAATATTTACATCAGGAAGGCGAGTCCAACAGCTGGTGCTACCGAAAGATATGAGATAGAAAGTGTTACGCTTAGGACACGACGCAATCATGGCAGGACACCAGCGTGTCCAAAAGACGTTGTCTAGAATAACCGAGGAGTTCTTCTGGCCAGGTGGCCAGAGTGAAAGGTGAAAGGGTGTGAAACACTTTATTCGCTCATGTGACGTGTGCAGCGGTGGCGTATAGGCAGAACACCCGCCTCGCGTGGAAGAGGTCCGTGGTTCGAATCCCGCTGCCGCGCAATTTTCCACCGGATTAAAAAAATCCGCGTGTGTATAAAATTGCACAAACAGGCCTGGAGTGTGGCCTGATCCCGGTGACCAGAACCGGTAACGCACTCACACACCAGAACAGGATTGGCCACACTGGTGCAGTACTTGGCCACAACCTCCTATATGAACACAAAAATCAAACCCCTGCCCTCCGTCCTCAGCAGCTGCGAAGGAACTGACCACGGCGGCGGTCAGACCTGCGACGCAGCAGAGGGTGCTAAAAATCCCTGGCTCCGGACAGGCCGCCATTGAAATATGAACCTGGCAACGTTTAACGCTAGAACGTTATCTAGTGAGGCGAGTCTAGCAGTGCTATTGGAGGAATTAGAGGGCAGTAAATGGGATATAATAGGGTTCAGTGAAGTTAGGAGGCCAAAAGGAGCATATACAGTGCTAAAAAGCGGGCACGTCCTGTGCTACTGGGGCTTAGCGGAGAGGCGAGAACTAGGAGTCGGATTCCTGATTAATGAGGATATAGCTGATAATATATAGAAATTCTATAGCATTAACGAGAGGGGGGCAGGCCTTGTTGTGAAACTTAAGAGGTACAAAATGAAGGTTGTGCAGGTCTACGCCCCTACATCCAGTCATGATGACCAGGAAGTTGACAGCTTCTATGAAGACGCAGAATCGGAGATGGGTACAGTGAAAACAAAATACACTACTGATGGGCGACTTCAATGCCAAGGTAGGGAAGAAGCAGGCTGGAGACAAGGCAGTGGGGGAATATGGCATAGGCACTAGGAATAGCAGGGGAGAGTTATTAGTAGAGTTTGCGGAACAGAATAATATGCTCTCAGGAACGGAGGAAGCATAAAAGCAGTGCAAAAGAACCTAGGAATAGGCAAGATTCAGATGTATGCGTTAAGAGACAAAGCCGGCAATATCATTACTAATATGAATGAGATCGTTCACGTGGGTGAGGAGTTCTATAGAGATTTATACAGTACCAGTCGCATCCACGACGATTATGGAAGAGAGAATAATCTAGAGGAATTTGAAATCCCACAACTAACGCCGGAAGAAGAAAGCCTTGAGAGCTATGCAAAGGGGGAAAGCAGCTGGGGAGGATCAGGTAACAGCAGATTTGTTGAAAGATGGTGGGCAGATTGTTCTAGAGAAACTGGCCACCCTGTATACGCAATGCCTCATGACCTCGAGCGTACCGGAATCTTGGAAGAACGCTAACATAATCCTAATCCATGAGAAAGGGGACGTCAAAGAATTGAAAAATTATAGACCGATCAGCTTACTGTTCGTTGCCTACAAAGTATTGACTAAGGTAATTGCAAATAGAATCAGGAACACCTTAGACTTCCGTCAACCAAAGGACCACGCAGGATTCTGTAAAGGCTACTCAACAATAGACCATATTCACACTATCAATCAGGTGATAGGGAAATGTGCGAAATATAACCAACCCTTAGGTATAGCTTTCATTGATTACGAGAAAGCGTTTGATTCTGTCGAAACCTCAGCAGTCATGGAGGCATTACGGAATCAGGGTGTAGACGAGCCGTATGTAGAAATACTGAAAGATATCTATAGCGGCTCCACAGCCACCGTAGTCCTCCATAAAGAAAGCAACAAAATCCCAATAAAGAAAGGCGTCAGGCAGGGAGATACGATCCTTCGAATGCTGTTCATAGCTTGTTTACAGGAGGTATTCAGAGCCCTGGATTGGGAAGAATTGGGGGTTAAAGTTAATGGAGAATACCTTAGTAATTGCGATTCGCTGATGATATTGCCTTGCTTAGTAACTCAGGGGACCAATTGCAATGTTTGCTCACTGACCTGGAGAGGCAAAGCAGAAGAGTGGGTCTAAAAATCAATCTCCAGAAAACTAATGTTTAACAGTCTCGGAAGAGAACAGCAATTTACATTAGATAGCAAGGCACTGGAAGTGGTAAGGGAATACATCTACTTAGGGCAGGTAGCGACGGCGGATCCGGATCATGAGACGGAAATAATCGGAAGAATAAGAATGAGCTGGGGTACTTTTGGCAGGCATTCTCAGATTATGAACAGTAGGTTGCCATTATCCCTCAAGAGAAAAGTGTATAGTAGCTGTGTCTTACCAGTACTAACCTACGGGGCAGAAACCTGGAGGCTTACGAAAAGGTTCTACTTAAATTGAGGACGACGCAATGAGCTATGGAAAGAAGAATGACGGGTGTAACGTTAAGGGACAAGAAAAGAACAGATTGGGTGAGGGAACAAACGCGACTTAATGACATCTTAGTTGAAATCAAGAAAAAGAAATGGGGGGGGGGCATGGGCAGGACATGTAATAAGGAGGGAAGATAACCGATGGTCATTAAGGGTGACGGACTGGATTCCAAGGGAAGGGAAGCGTAGGAGGGGGCGGCAGAAAGTTAGGTGGGCGGATGAGAT
Organism: Dermacentor variabilis; assembly: GCF_050947875.1. Classification (NCBI taxonomy): domain Eukaryota; kingdom Metazoa; phylum Arthropoda; class Arachnida; order Ixodida; family Ixodidae; genus Dermacentor; species Dermacentor variabilis. The sequence goes on from NW_027460280.1 coordinate 12,745,838, forward strand.
AAAGAAGTTTGCAGGGACGACATGGCCACAATTAGTACATGACCGGGGTTGAAGTATGGGAGAGGCCTTTGCCCTGCAGTGGGCGTAACCAGGCTGATGATGTTGATGATGATGTTACGTGTGCCAGCGCACCGTTCCGAAGGGTAGAGTTGGTCCCGTACCTCTGGGCAAGATGCCAGCCATCGACCTGCCATTTGAAAGAGTAGCCATTGACATTGTGGGGCAATCTCTCCAGTATCCGCCAGAGGCAATAGATATGTGCTTAGTCTGGTTGATATAGCCACTCGTTATCCTGGAGCCATTCCATTGAAATCTATTGACAGTATCCAAGTGGCGGAGGGTCTTGTGGAGATGTTCTCGCGTTATGGGTTCCCGAAGGAAATTTTGAGTGACCGGTGCTCGAATTTCACGTCGGAGCTGATGAAGGAGGTTAGCCACCTTTTGTCTATAAGGCAGTTACTGACAACATCTTACCATCCCATGTGTGATGGGCCTGTAGAGCAGTTCAACGGCACCCTCAAACGTATGATTAAGAAAATGTGCCAGGAAAGACATCAGGATTGGGGTAGATATCTCCCAGCTCTTTTGTTCGCTTACCGCGAAGTGCCGCAAATGAGTCTTGGTTTCTCGCCCTTCGAGATGTTCTATGGGAGAACCATTAGAGGTCCACTTACAATACTCAGAGAGATGTAGGCCAATAAAGCGATCGCGTCAGATCTCAAGACAACCTACACATACGTTGCTGAGTTGAGAGAGAAGTTGGAGGAGACATGTAGGCTTGCACATCAAGGCTTGGAAAGGGCGCGCGAACGCTATAAGGGCTACTGTGGCAAGAAAGCCACGCACAGGAATCTGAAGCCGGGCGACAGGGTTCTCATCCTGCTACCCACGGATTATAATAAGCTACTGATGCAGCGGAAGGGCCCTTACCTTGTGACTTAGAAGAAAAACGACATGAATTATGAGTTATTGATAAATAACACCATGAAGGTTTTCCACGCGAACATGTTGAAAAAGTACGAAGAAAAAGTTCCCGTACGGTGCGCCGCCTAGGTAGCATGCGCGGTAGTGGCAGAGGAGAGAGATGATGTTGCCGAGGTGCCCACGTGCAGTGGAAAGAAAACTGTAGGATGGGATAAGGTGGTAATAAACCCCGATTTGAATGAAGAGAAAAGATCACAGATAAAGGCCCTACTTCAAACCAAGGGGGATGTGTTTTCGGATGCGCCGGGAAAAACGGATCTCATAAGTTGCAAACTAGATCTTTCTTCGGATAGACCAATCAGCGTGAAACGATATCCACTCCCTCTAGTAGTTGAAGAGTCCATTGAAAATGAGGTGCGGGATATGTTGGAGCTTTGTGTGATTGAGGGGTCGTGGTCAGCATACAATGCGCCTCTCGTGGTTGTCAAAAAACCCGATGGTGCTAACCGACTCTGTGTAGATTTTCGTCGGCTAAATGACATCATAGTACCCGACGCCGAACCTATACCAAGAGCGGACGTGGATTTCGCTAAGGCGGCTCACAAAAGGTTTTTCACGAAATTTGACTTAGCTAAAGGGTATTGGCAAATACCAATGGAAGGTTCGTCTAAAGAAAAGACTGCCTTTTCTTGCTCGGCAGGTTTATTCCAGTTTAAATTCATGCTTTTTGGTTTGAAGACAGCGTCCGCAATAATCGCGAAGCTGATGAGGAAGGTTTTGGAGGGGATCCAAAATGTAGAACATTATATTGACGATATCCTTGTGGCAACAGATACATGGGAAAAGCATGCAATTAGGCTGGAAAAATTATTTGATAGAATTCAACAAGCCAGGTTGACCATAAAACCGGCAAAATGTGAGGTGGGCTTTGAAGCCATTTCTTTTCTCGGACACAAGCTGGGGATGGGCCGCATAGCGACAAAAGACGACATTCTGGTCAAAATACAGCAAGCCCAGACACCAACGACCAAGAAAGAAGTACAGTCGTTCCTGGGTTTAACGGGTTACTACAGGGACTTTATTCGCGATTATGCCCACATAGCCGATCCGCTTGTGGAACTTACTAAGAAGGGGGCAAGCAATAAACTGAATTGGACTGCTGAACACGATAACGCTTTCGTGATGTTAAAATGTCATATGGCAAAACCGCCCGTTCTGCTTGCTCCGAATTTGAATAAAGAGTTTGTGCTGCGCACTGATGCATCTGACCGAGCTTTAGGAGCCGTACTCTTGCAAGAAGAAAATCACGTGCTGCATCCGGTATTTTTTGCAAGTAAGAGACTATCGGCTACTGAACGCAACTATTCCACTGTTGAGAAGGAATGCTTGGTGGTGGTGTGGGCGATAAAGAAATTTCACATTTATCTTTATGGGAGACATTTCAGAATTCAAACGGATCATCAGCCGCTTGAATACTTAACCAAGGCCAAAATGAACAATAGTAAAGTCATGAGATGGAGTTTGGCTTTAAAAGAATACTCATTTCAGGTGGAATGTATTAAAGGCAGAGATAACGGTGGAGCGGACTTCATGAGTAGAGCCAACTGAACAGCTCTAGGTATCTCTGGGATGTATCTTATTGTTGCTGCTGTGCTATGTATTTCAGGGATGTATCGTGTTGTTGGTGTTGTGCTTGTTACGTGATTATACAAAGGAGTGTGTTGTGGACATCAACATGTTTATTAAGGACACCGTATGGACAACGGCAGTGACGTATTAGTGTTCCGAAAACGCAGTTTGGTGGGATGTGTTAGTGGTGTGCTTTTGGTGTGTGCTGGTCATCCGCGGTGTGTTGTGTTGTGTGCTGGGTCCAGAATCGCCACAGAAGATATTCGGTTGGCTGGATGGCTTGAAGGTGAAGATGAAGTGAGCAGTTTTTCATGGAAAAACTCTTGAGAGTGGAGGCCCTTGTCACATATAAGAGGGAGGCTAAAATAAAGTTATAAACGAAGAAAAGTTTCAAGAAGACGACGAGGATGGCGTTAAGGATGACGGGGATTAACCGAAGACTAAAGAAGATAAAGAAGTAGTACTCAGTGAGGGGGCAAGAGATTATTGGTGTAGAAGAGAAGAAGAAGTATCCGGTGAGGTGGAAAGCGATGAGTGGAGGAGAAGAAGAAGAAGATGAAGAGAAGGATTACGTGGACTAACGTCAAGGCTAAAAGGGGGGGAAGGGCGAGGCATGGGGGGAAGAACAATGCAGCGGAGGCTCGGCGGGTCAGGGACGGTTCGGCCGGAAGAGAGTGACGCCAGCTACTGCTCCGGTGAGCTCGCCTTCTACGGCTTCGCACCGCAGATTTCCTGCCGTTCCTGAACCCGTTCCGGGGAGTCCACGGAGGACGCTACCACCTGCTACGGCCAGGGGTGTCTCCAGCGCTGTTGCCACTCATCCGGGTGGTGTCCTAACGCCAACATCATCGGCAACACCTTCACGGGCGTTTGGACCGGGAGCGTGTACGATGCAGCCAACGACGCCAGCCCTAGAACGTCGAACGCCACTTCGACGCCGGCTACGGGACCCATGCCACGCCAAATCCGCACCGAACCAAACGTGAGCACGAAAGCCAACCACTAACAGGAGAACGCTAGTAGTAGTGTTACCTGGTCGTGTGTACTGATAGCCTTTGTATTTTGTGTTAGTTTTGTTAGGTTTGTGTGGTGGTGTTTGTGTCGCGTAGGTTGTTTTAAATGTCCGTCTGTGTGGGTACACCTGCCGCCTAGTCCATTCTTTCTGTCAGAGTGTTCTCCGGAGGAGATCCGTGACAGTGTCCTTGATCAGCTTGGAGATTCGAATTTTAAGTTTCCAGTTGCACTTGTTACGCTGCCAGCGTTTCGCGAGACCTCTCCGCGCCTCCCACAGGTGGAGTAAGTGGAGGTCGACCACGGAGGTGACTTGCGACAGCTGGATTGTCCTCGTATGCTTCTGGGCTCTTTCCACGACTCCTCTGATCCATATATTTATGTCGTCTATCGTGGAATTAATGGCACTCTCGTCTTTGCGAAAGGCCTGCTAGTCCGTGATATTGGCTTTTCCGATCTTCATCGTTGCTTTGTGGTGTGGAATGATCGTTTGCACTATATAATGGTCGCTACCCAGATTTTCGTCGATGCAGCTCCACTCATACTGTTTGAGTCCGTGTACGAATGTGAGGTCGGTACTGGTGTTTCTAGACACACTGTTGCCGATGCGCGTGGGTGTCTGCGGGTTGTTGAGTAGCGTGAGGAGGTGTTGTTGGGCTACGTTGTGCACGTCTTCTCCTTTTTGCTTTGAGGCCGCATAATCCCAGGCCACATGGGGAGCATTAAAATCTCCAACGACTATCAGCCCGTTACCCTTGGTCAGCTTCTTCACCTCTCTCATTAGCTTGTCTAGATCCTTTAGGTGGTCCTTTGGTGGGCTGTACACGTTTAACACAAAGAGGCTTTGCTGCTGTTTTTTCTCAGGTACGATTTCGACGAAGGTGTGTTCGATGCGGTGTTGGATGTCGTGTCGTTGAGCGTTCATGGCCTTCTTGGTCAGGATTGCTGTCCTCGTTTTACCGTCGGTGAGTTCAGTGAGGTAACCACAGACCTTGAAGTCTTCAGCTTCGGTTTCTTGTAAGGCTATAATATCTGGGTCAATCTGCGGGCAGAATTGTAAAAGGTTGCTTCTCTAACTTGTGATAGAATGACAGTTCCATTGCTAAATTTTGAGCCGTGGGTGTTGCTTGTAGTCATCTTTCCCTTTATTTAGCCTCGCCATCTTGTTCATTTAGAGTCTGCATTATCTTGGCTTCTCTCGCAGGGTACTTAGGTTTCTTGGGAGCATTATTTCTTTTTTCTAGCACGTGGATGCGTTGACTGAAACTTTCTCCGGATTGTGTCATTTTGGTCTGTAGAGCCTGAATCTGGTTCTCTATTTCGCTCTTGAGAGATTGGAACTCAGTCTGTATCATCTGTGTTACCGTGGTTTGCATAACCTGCATTGCTGTGGACAGTGTGGTTTCCATCATGACGGTCATGTTGGCGTTGATGCGCTTTTCAAGTGTCTTGAGTTCGTTCTGGGTTATCACCGCTTGGTTCGACAGTGTTGAGGGCTCTGGTCGTGTTGGTGATGATGGTGGTGGTGGGGTGAAGGTCGCGGTAGGGGTGTTTGCAATTGCTGGGTCTGTTCTCTCCGTAGTTCTAGTTCTCGCATCAGATATTCGAGCTGTTTTTCTGTGCTGGCTTCCTTGTCTTGTGTCTTGTTCTTTTGCTGTTCCAGCTCTCGCTTCAATTCATCGTTCTGTCTTCGGAGAATCATTATCCTGTCTTCGTACCTCGAGTGTCTTGTGGTTTGAACGCCACTATTTTCCCTCGACGTATGATTGTGCCCTGTGACGACGTTGGCCCAGCTTACCTTGCGCTGGGTGTTGTCGTGTTCCATGCCCGTTGCCATTGTCCGGGGTCGTTCTGTTGTCTTTCCCTCGATCGCAATCCCGACTTGGATTTGGATCTTTTTGTCTGCTCGGCCTCATTCGCTGACTGTGGCAATGGTGACATGGTCATCATGTGCTCGTTGTCGTTGGTAGCGACTACACTGGCCTGGTACCAGAAGCGTCTCTGTCTCGATCTTTACCGCTCCCCGACTCTCAACGGTGGCGGGGCCGGTTTCAGCTTCCTTCGACAGTCTCTACTCGCCGTTTCATGGGGCATTCCGCAGAGCTTACATTTCGGTTCGCATTGGTGGTTATTTGGATCAGCGTTGTGTTCTCCGCAGTTGTCACATGGTTCATCGTTTGGATTAGGGCAGACGTCTGTGTCCTATCTCGCCGCAAGATCTGCAGTACTGGACTGACTTTCTGTAGGGTCTGCAGCGGGTGAGCGTGCATCCAACTTTAACGTAGAACGGAACGTGCGGGCCCTCGAAGGTGATCACTGCCGACGGCGATTTTCCCAGCATTCTAGTGTACAGGATTTGGCACTTGTTGGTCGTTGCTAGTAGATCTACTAGCTACTCGTTGGTGGTGCCTTCCTCTATTCCGTGAACGACGCCACGTACAGTGCCCGGAATTGGCTTGAGGTACGGTGTTACTTGGTATTTTGCGTGTCCTATTTCGATGTTTGTTATTTCTGCTAGTTTAAGTGCGCAATCCTCTTCTTCGGTACTTACCAGAATTAAGTTTTGTTGCCACTGTGTCTGTATGATCACCTAGGCGTAGAGCTCCTGGGGTGTGACTCCGCATGATTGGGCTAATCTTCTTGCTTCTTCCTCTTGATCCTCTTGGGCTAATCCTCTTGATCCGTCTTTCTAGTTTGACACTTTCACACCGGCTTTAGGTCTGTAAAGAATCTTGTAACGGTTTTCTGGTAGCGATGGAGTCGTTGGCAAGCGAGGCCGTGGCTTGCTTGCGTTCTTGTGTCCCCATGGCTTTTGAGGGGCTTGTTGCCGTTTTCTGTCATTCGTGTTCTGCCCCGTGCTGTGTTCGTATGAGAACTCCTTCTGCGTCTTCGACGTTGCGATGGATTCTTTCTTCTGATGTCGCGCTAGTAGCATCACCCACGGTCCGGTCTTGCATGGTGTTTTTCCGCTGTTGCTGTCGAACGTCGGCTCCGTGTCGTTCATCTCTGCTTTATTATTTGTTATTCCTGTTAAGGTACGGACACACTGGCGTCAAAACGCGCGCGGCACGCCGCCGGCGGCGCGCCGCGTGCCGCGGAAGCGGTTTGGTCTGTCGCGCAGTGGATGGGTCGAGGAGCCATTTCCGGCGGCTTGCCGCGTGCCGCGAACCAATGAGAGACGTCCGGGCTTTCTCCTAAGCGCCACCTCTTGGCTACTGCCGAAGTTAACTTCCAGCGGCGGCTGCGGAACCACGATCGACGACCGAGCGCTCCGAGCCAGCCGCGACAAACAGCGCTAGTGCTTTATGTGCATCCACGTGCTCGTGTGCATCCACGTTGAAAAATGAATTTGAGCCGACAGAACATGATGGAGCAATTTCTGGAGACTGTTCGGTTGTTCCCCTTTCTATATGATAAAACTCACTCAGAGTATAAAGTTAAGGACGCCAAAATGAACCGGTGGGCGATCATCGGCAGAACATTCGATCTGACTGGTGAGTTGTTTTCATTCTTTATCTGAGCTTCCGCTGAATGTTCAGGTCGGCAGGAATGTGCGGGGGTGAGCACACTTGTTTAGAGTGCTCTAGCGGTGTGCTGCGGAGCAAATGAGATGGAATCTCGGTTTCCTACGGGCATGGTGATTTTGCCTGAGCGGTTCGCATGTCGTATCAGGCTGCGCGCTTCGTACAGCGCCGCTTGAGCACTCAAACAAGTTGCTTATCTTTTCATTTTGCAACCTTTCTTGGTGATAAACAGTGGCATTTCTGTAGGACCGCAAGCAGCCGCAAAATTTAAAAATGTGAAGGATCGATGGCTCAAAATTGTGTCGGCGTCGGAGGGGGCCCGGAAAAGTGGCGCCGGAGGAGAGGCCGGAAAGGTCCACACGAAGTGGACACTTTTCGACATCGTGGATGGCATGCTGAGGCACACACCACATTATGCGGAAAGGTAAAAAAAAGGCAACTTAGTTGCGTAGCCATCTGCGCCAACTCAAGCCTGGCATTGATAACTTCACTACTGTCACCTGTCCTACCACTCTTTTCTAAGCCGCTTTCTTCGTGTTTAATATCTTTTTACCTGCTTTGACTGCCCAAGCATCTGTGTTTTTAAGAGTTTATTCCCTTCAGCTGCGCTGGTAGCTTCGCTATTGTAATTTTCACATTACCTTTTTCCTGGCGAGAAATCTGCAGGGATTGCATCACAACACCTCAAATTTTATACTTCAGGTCTTCATCAAATGTGCCCCCAGAAGAGGACGTGCACGTTAAGTCTTGTTTCCATAAGTGTAACTTCAGTTTATAAAGCTTCAAGTGATTTAACTTGTTATGCATCTGTGCTTTTGTGCAGCTCCATTCTGCCATCTCCACTGTCATCCAACAGCCCTTCCAGTCCAAGTCTGGTGACCAGGTGTGCACCTCATTGTTTGCTTATCATAACGGTTACTGCAGTGAAACAGTTTATGTACAACATTGTCATTTCATTCACCTGTGCAGCTGTATATCAAGCCCGGCTGCTACGCTTTTTCAAGAAATGTAAGCTGTACTAATTGTGGTGTCATTATCCACCAATAGTAGTAACATCCTATGTCTTTATATAATGCAGGTACTCTGATAGCCCCAATGACTTTACTGATGAAGACGATTTGAGGTGGGTGGTGATTTTAAGTTTTCCTAGCTATGGTGCATCACAGGTTCCATATCAATACACCCTTTCCACAAGCCTTTCACGTATAAGAGTGGGTCCACTCTATTATGCACTGTTATGCTGCACTCCCATAGAAATTGATTAGTTTTATGTGCATACAGATCTTGGCTTAGTTGCTGTCATGACTCGCCGCAGGTGTGCAGTTCCAAGTGAATCACGCACTCAACACTGCATTGCAATGTGCTGGGAAAAACGTTTAAGTGTCCTATTTAATGACTGCATGTCTAAAAACTGCAACAAGGTGTGAAACCAAGCTTTAGGGTACTAGATGAGTGTGATTTGCCTTGCTCCTTTTCATAGCATTGCAAGTAGACAACATGTTTTTTGCACGGCATAAATGGCAGCATATTTATTTTTTTTATAGGCTCCCCAGCACATCAGAAGGTGCGGCATCTGCTGCTGACTCTTCAGGGTAAGTTAGTGTTCACTTCCTTGTGTCGGAATATGACACCATAACAAACATTTTTTTGAGGCAGGTTGTCAACTTCACAAGCAGGAGCCGCTGCCCCAGATCCAGGGTAAGAAAGCTGTGCGCACTTTCTTTGATTGGAAGCAGACATACTTTTCCAGTGCATTTCTTGAGTGTAATGATGTGGCCTGTCCTGCAGGTCTGCCAAAAGGCGAGCATCCAATGGACCTTCCTCTCGGCACTGGCATGGTTCACATTTCCTGCAGTATTTGAATGATAATCAGTGATTGCAAGAAAACATTGCGCTGATATATTTATGTGCAGGACCAAAAGAAGGCAGTCTGACAGCTTCGACGAAGCGGTGAAAGATGTCTTGGGCAGCTGCTCAGCTACGCTGTTAGAACTAAAAAAAAAATGAAATGCCTGCACCGACAGATGACAGTCAGGAGGCAGCAAACTGGATAGCTGCTAAGCTGAGGATGCTACCACACAAAAAAAGATGCGAGGTAACATTCCAAAACCACAAGCTGCTATATGAAGCCGAAATGGAGCAGTATGAATGAATGAAATGTAAAGTGCAAGCAATCGATAATATTTTTGAATGAAAGCAAGCAATTTCGGCTTTCTTTTGACATGATAGTGTTTGTGCATGCTGACAAGTAGTTGCCTGTTATCGGAAATTACCTGCCGTCCTGCACGAGTCACGACACTTTCCTGCCATGGCACCTGGCCGTCACTCATGAAGTAGGATGCCAGTCTATCCCTTACTTCCAATGCAGCCCTGTAAGAGAGAAAAGCACGAGATGTTCAACCTTTTCCTTCAGCTTATTCTGCCTGTCGGACTGAGGTCACAGTTCTAATGGGTGTTTTACTCCTCGTCGTTAGCTGTACCCACTGACTTTGTTGAAAACATGCACTACGCATGTATTTTTGCACTGTTACAACTCTTAACGCAAACTCTAATGAACAAGATCTTATGTCATGTGTTAAATGATCAAGTTAAATGAAATGTTTTGAAGGTTTCGCTGTTTGTTATTGATGAGCTTCAATTGCTTTAATGTAAATAAAACAGGAAATGCAAACTATTACTGATTTCATGCCTTCATGGAAATAATAATTACCGAGCAGAGTGGTACCCCTGGTTTGTCCATCCAGGAAGGGCACTACTGTCGTTCCTCCATGCCCCATTTGTGACATTTCCCTGCCAGTCGTCATGGTCAACAAATCCAGGAGGGTTGTACGATCTTTCATCAGGAAATTGTGAAGCGCCATACATGCCCTTACAATGTTCTCAGTGGTTTCTTCTGACGCTCGAAAAGGTCTCTTCAGTATTCGCCACCTACTAGCCAGGATACCAAAACTGTTTTCTATGAGCCTCGTTGCACGACTCAGCCGGTAATTGAACACTGCCCTCTTCAAGTACTCGCTGTACTGGCTGATCCTGTAGGCATGAATAGCTAGAAAAAAACAAAAGGTCAGGGCATTAAAATTACAGCATACATGTACATACTTAGATGAAAAATGCAATAGCACTAATTTCAAATCATTGAAATAACTGGCAGCTGTGGCACCCGCTGAATACAACTTGAAAAGAAAAAAAACTTCCTACATCTAATGTCCTCTGGGTGCCTCTTTCCAGTGCAGCCAATTTGAAATGCTACATAAAATGATATTATACGGGTTTTTATTCATTTTTGCATGCTTAAGTTGTGCTAAAGAAATGCTACATAGAGCCACCTTTGGCTGCATTGCACAACTTGTGATTTTCAGTATGTTATCCTGTCAGAAAAACAGGTTAAAGGTGCTCATGCATTTGCTTACAATCATGCAATTAAACCTTGTATGTCAGCATTACACTTTATTACTGCATCATACTATTGCTTTCACACAAAATGCAACATAACATGTAAATTATCAGTAATAAAAGTATTTTAATACACTAATATTGCACTGCATACACGAAATTTAGTCCTCTGCACCATTTCTTTTTCCATGCAGAAACAACCTTTCCTTGTAACACTTGCTATGTACATGCACGCAGGCTAGACTACATTTGTAAATGTTTTGTAGAAATTGTTTGACCATTTTTGCTGTATGCATGCATTGCACGAAATTGTATCTGCTATGGAAAACAGTGGCAGCAGTAACACAGTACAGCTGCATTGATATTTCATCTCGGCAATCAGAGGAACATGTCAGCGTTAAAAGTAATTGAAGCAACTTGCCACGTCGAGGATAAGGCCGCATGAGGTAAGGCTTCAATGGAAAGGCCTCGTCGCCCACCATCAAGTATGGTGTCAGTACCGCTGAGCCAACTGTTGCTGCTGGGGGGATCCCAAATCTGCACTCGCCCAATATGCGCATCAACTTCGTTCTTAAGAAAACTCCTCCATCGCTTTCTCCCCCGTAGTGGCCAACGTCCACATACACAAATCTGAAATGAAGCAAGAAGTTTCAGTGTAGCCCATTTGGCATCTGATGTAGCACATGACTTTCACCTTGCTCCTTCTGAAGTCACTACTGCGTTCAAGTCTCGTAAAAGTGATATCTGCGCTGCATTATAGTTGGACTAAATATACATGCCACACACAATCACAACTCAGATTACCATCTTAACATCTGCTGCTATTTGTGCAGAACCAAATATGTTTACTGTCAACCTGCGTGAGCAAACCATTGTAATCACACACCTGTCTACGCTATGCTCCTTAATTCGTCATGTAACTTACACCATTGAACTGTCCTCTTTTCTTTCAGTGCATACAATAGCACTCTCTTTCAATGAATATAATACACTGTGTTCATGATTCACAAGAAAAATGCACCATTAACGAGTAGTTTAACAAAAGTTTTGTTTTGCCATGAATGCACCATACCTATAATGGGCATCGCATGTTGCCATGAGGACTGTGCTGAACGACTTCTTGTTTTTCAAGCTTCGTGACCCTGAATTTGCAGGACATTCAATGCTCACATGCTTTCCATCATTACATCCAATGCAGTTGGGAAAATTCCAGTCGACAAGCATGTCTGTGGCAATCTGAAAGAGTGATCGGGAGGCAATATAATATGAGACTGTGACAAAACAATAGCGTAGTAATGCATAAGGGAACCTTTAGTTGTCTTATGCGTTATGAGATGCCGGAGTTCAACACATTTGAAAAGTCGGTACGCAGGGGGCATTGGGAAAGTCAGTAACTTAACAAATGAGGTAAAGAAAGGCAAGCTGGACGCTTGCCAACACTATAAACTCTCTGCGCAGTAACAAAACGGACTGCAGTGCACTTACTTTTTTCCATTCTTCTGCTGTTTGTGGAAATCTTACATAGATTGGCTGAAGTATTTCCCATAATGCAGCACAAGTTTCTCTTACGATCATTCCAGCACAAGTTTCTCTTACGATCATTCCAGATTCCAGCCGTTGATCGTCCTGTCAGGAAGTTGAACGACAAACTTCTCATTGTGTCGCCGTTTGCGAGAAATCTGAAAAGCGTATTCTCATCACATACGTCTCAAAGGATAAACGAGGAGGAGAGGGGGTGAGTTGCATCACACAGTGCTCATGCGGTATGTTTTACACAATATTTTCCGAGGGACTGCTGATCAGGCACTGTCACGGGACAGTACCGGGTCACGGACTTTCGAGTTACCTTACTGTCATTGCAAGTCGATCGTGTGCGAATATCGACCGCCTGAACGGAGTGTCCTGCCGCTCAATCACAGGCCGAACTAGGTGGAGCAGTGTGTCGAACGAGCTCGGCGGCATCCGAAGGAAGCTATAATCAAGAATCAAAGACAACATCACTATCACGTCACACACACGGCACACTACGCGTTTAAAAAGGTTATAATCACTCACTCTCGGAAGAAGCCTTCATCTCGGGCGCGCAGCCGGGGAAGCAAAACATTCGCTTGCCCCTCAACGTCTCGGTAGCGCCAGCAGGGGTGCACCCAAAACCTTCGTCTGCGTGCCTTTTGCGCGCGCCGCCGTCGCAACAACAGAGAACACACAATGACCAAAACGCTCATCGTCGTCAGAACATCGTCGTCTGCATCTGCCATTGCAGGAGTCAACGCGATCAGCGCGGTAGATGACGAGGGACGAGGAGCTGGTATCTGCTAATCGAGCAAGGAAAAAGCGCGCGACAACCGCGATATCGCGCCTATGCTCGCGCAGTTCGAGACAAGGCGAGATCAGCGCTGTCACGTGACTCCGCGGCGGCCGCCGCGCGCACAACCGATGTGGCCTTTCTGCCACGCGACGTTCTTGCCACCGGCGGCGTGCCGCGCGTGTCCTGCCGCCAGTATGTCCGTACCTTTATGGAGTTCGCTCGGTCAACTTCCATAACGCTATGTTGCGGCTACGTTTGAAGAGAGAAAAAAACATTAAAAAAAGCAGTTGTCGGGCGGCCCGGCGTGCACGTGGACTTCGAGGCGCGAGGAGCGTGGCCTCAGGCAGCAGGGCTCGGTGGTCGTGAGTAGACTTAGCTGGGCACGGCCGTCACCTTGGAAGTTTCAGGATTAGTACTTGCGTGAAGAATAAACTCACGTCGGTGTGCGTGGTCTGTCTGAATGGCGTTTCTTGAGCTGAGTCGAATGCTGCGGACAGTCAAGCGTTGCGAGGGGGCGATCCGCAGGAATTGCAAGCTGAATGATAAGAAAATTAAAAAGAACAAGCGAAATTAATGCAGTACGTGTGGTCAAATGTTGCGAAGCGTGATAAACGGACCTGCCTCGCTAGATAGGTGGAACAAATCGGCATCCCGAATTCGCAGTGTACTTGTGTTACGTGGTGAAGCACACCCAAGAGTATCGCAGTGAAGCATGTCAAAAGTAAAGAGGGGCCACTGTCACGGAACGTATCATCATCATCAGCAGCAGCAGCGGCGGGCGGCGGCGGCAGCAGCAGCAGCAGCAGCCCCCTGCTACGCTTCCCTACCCCTTGGAATCCAGTCCGCAACCCTTAATGACCTACGGACACACGGAACATATATGTGTTCCTGAATGATGTACGCGCGCAACCGCCGTGGCCTTCAGAGCTATTTCGGACGTGGCTGTGACGGTTTCAACCGTTGGTTTGCCGGCCTCGTAAGCCAATGTTTACATAGTAATTTTTTCTGAACTGTTGATATCTTCCATAATAGCCACGCAATTTCGTAGTTTTCTGTTAAACTGCTTTGGCCATATGCAAGTCAAGGTGTTCTTCTTAGCCGAGCGCAGTTTTCGAAAGCGAAACGATGCTTTTGCTCCAGTAATGCCGTCGCCCATTTACAATTACACTGTCAATGAAAGTCATTTTGTATGTCACTGGGAGACCACCGAACGCGGGGAACTCACTCGAACGCGTGGAACTGCATAACTCGCCGTGAGATCAGCGTGCCTCTTGAGAAGCTGCTTTGTATTGAAAGCCAGACACCCTTGCTATTCTTCACCGCAAGACATTCTGTATGTCTAACCGCTTAATATATTTGTACCGCACTGAAGCTAACCTTAAGAATCCGAATTTTGCAACGCTTTTTAGTCTCCTGCCTGGCTACCAGCCACTGCGAAACGCTTGTCGGTACGTCACTTGGCAAATATCTTACCAGCTGAATCTCTCCTGCTGGGAGTGGGGGAGACTCACATATATGAAAACTGCCAAGGAAAGCAGTTGCCTTGATGAAGGCAAGCTCCCCTGTCGAAACATTTACACCAGCGAAGTTTTGTGTCTTTTTTCTTCTTTCGCCTCAGTGCTTCCTTCAGTTGATAGCGTTCGTGTTGTCCACTTCTCTAGTGTCCGTGTATGCACGCCTTACCCCTTCTTTGCATTATGAATCCTTACCAACTAGCTCAGCTTTCCGTCGTTCTATGCACCAGCCTGTTCGACCACCGTTATCACCGCAACGTATTTGTGTGTTGCGGTGAAGCATGCCGATAGTGGGAAGAATTTACGCGAATCGGTAATGTAGGGTTTCAGTCAGCGACGAACCTAATGTTTTAATCTCAACAAAGCAAATTTTCGCGGCAGGATGATGTTTTGGCAACTTTTGTTGGCTAAAGCCATACATGCCAGGTTAGCTCTTGTCACTATCAATACGCTTTACCGCAACAGAGAAGATGCCTCACTGCAGGACACGCCTGCCGTAGTTACCCGAAACCTTACGTGACCGTTCACTGCAAAACATATCCTGTATTGCGGTGAAACGTACTAAAGCACATTTTTCAGTTTAGAATGTAAATATTCTTGCCCTTCGCTTTCCCTAAATATGACACTCAGTTTAATGAGAACACGTATTCACTGCTAAAACATCCACATTCAAATGGAGACATCAACACTGATTGCAGCATGTGTGGTGTTTTATCCCTTTGCTTTGTTGTGTACCTGTCATGTTGACATTATTAAATTTTCCTGTACTTTGTAAGGTGCTGACGTACATAACATTACATCGCAACGAGTCACTGTGTAATAGTGTTCAAGGACCAGTGGCTTTTCTCAAGAAAGGTTGGGGTTACTTTGTTGTGAAGGTCAGATGCGTGGCAGTTTGGGCGAGTTGGCATGTCATGACTGTTTTAGGCTTGTAGCGCAGCTCAGAAAGAACAAAAAAGGAAGGAGGTAGGGGTAATCAAAGGGAACGGAAAACAGAATGAGCGCTATATCGCAATAGCGTTGTGAAGGTTTTTTAGAGAGGTAGTTTTCTGAAAAGAAAGCAGATGTCAGGAAATAGACCTCAGACCCCTTCCCACTACGTCGACCGGGTCGCAGCATTGGCGGCCCATAAATAACGTAACTTCTCCAACTACACTCAGAGTTCCTGTCTTGTTAATCACTTTACCGCCGCCTATTTAAAATAACCTATTTAATATACTAAACCAAGTCAAATCATTATTTAGCGTTTATTTTGGTACGCTGTAATTTGGGTGAACTAGAGTGTACTAGAATAGGGTTGAGTGGGACGAGCGGCGCATGCTTTGCAGTGAGGCGCGCGACGACGCACGCTGCGATCGAAGTGGGCCGGTCGCGCCGCCGGAAACTGCTGGCGGTGCTTCTCGGAAGGGTCATTCCTACTGCTTCGCACGCTGGTATAAGGTGTTTATAATTGCATATGACATGCATTTATGCCCGAGGAATAGATGCATTTCTTTCTTTATTTTTTTTTTTAATGTCGCTTGGTGATTGCGCCTGCATTGCGGCCGCAGTGTCGGCTTTTTTTCTATTAAAAATAATATTCCAAGACAAATCATTATTTAGCGTCTATTTGGGTGAACGTAGCGCTTTCGGGCCTATAAGCGTTAGAACGATCCGGGTAAAATAACGCTTACCTCCCCTTTTCCACTCCGTCGACCTTTGGCGGCCTTTATTCTATGTTGTTGCACGGTTCCCTTTGGAGAACAAATATATTTCTTGTTCTCCAAGCTGCGTGTATTCATGGTGTATCTCTTGTGTGTATATTTGCGCATATTCGCACTTTGCAGCACCTATAGGTGGCGCGGAGAACGTTTCCATATGGCGGGGATAGAGGTGATGGAGGCGATACGAAAGCGTGCGCATCTCCAGAAGTAGGTGGTTTACGGGCCTCTGGTATCTCTAAGCGCGTTCCTTGACATTGCTAAGGAAACGCAGAGATGTGTTGTAGAGGGAGAGGCTACTTTTAACGCTGGCCATATAATATGGTGTGAAATACGAGAGACGACAAGCTCGGCTGTCCAGGTCGAGTCACTCTGCCTGCAGACAAGCGCAGTAGGAGGCCCGCCGCATACTGTGAAAGTTCATGTCTGCACTGTAACCAGCACCGTAAAGGTCACTATTTCTCATTACGTTTCGTAATCTAGACGCGGTGTACAAGAATTGACACCAAGCACTTAATCGGCAGCGCTCGGATGTAAACAAAGCGCAGTGCCCCCAATGACGCTGCATAAAATAAACATTTTGTGCATTCAGGACGAGATAAATGGCTCCGCGCACCGGCTTAGTTGCATAATACTAATGATGCCAGATAACATGTAAACATTTCAGTAGTGCCGATTTACAATATATGAGCGAGACGATGTGAGGTGTGCCACAGCGCGCCCCGTTTCCAGCACGCGTTTTTGCGTGCTGTAGGGAAGCTCGCATGCGCAGTGTTCATTAGTGACCGCCTTATGTATGTAGTCCTGGCCCTCGTTTTCTGAAACATTGTTATAGAAAAGATGCTTTAAGACCAAACAAAAATACAAAATCAGAAACGCGTGCTCTCGACCTCCGATCGGTAGACACCTTTCACTACGGCAAAATAAATAAAAGCGTGCGCCTTGTGCATAGACTGCCTGCTTCATTCTCGCACAAAACGACTAAGAACAGTTGCGGAATAGGTTCTCTAGTTTGCAATGCTCGCGACTCAGCGTCAGGCACAGTCGCAGAGAATTTGCCGTAACAGCGCGAGTGTAGGCAGAAAACTTAATAAATGGTGACACTTTCGTACTTAAATTTACTTTGGGAATCTGTAGAGGGCGTTCTTAGGCCAACCCTAAGTCTCACTCTTTCTTGCTTCGTGGGACCGCAGCGGGATCTTTTGCGAATCCACGGCGTTTCTCTTCAACCGCTTTCATAAGGGCTCGCCACAAAAATAAAATGAAATCATTGAGCAACAGTCACTTACACTCACAAAGGTGGCCCGAAAGGAAGTCGTATTTGTTGAAATGTTAGCTACATATGACCATTTCTTCGCTCATTTGCTTCCCGATGCGGAGCTTGATCGCCCACAACTTCCTCTGTTCTTTTTTGAAAAGTGGTGTAGGCTTACTTTTCC
Organism: Dermacentor variabilis; assembly: GCF_050947875.1. NCBI lineage: Eukaryota > Metazoa > Arthropoda > Arachnida > Ixodida > Ixodidae > Dermacentor > Dermacentor variabilis. Next base: position 12,763,280 of record NW_027460280.1, read on the forward strand.
CAATATTGCAAGATTCGTGCATTGTGGCACAATGCACATGCGGTTGCTCTTCGCTCGTCGACAGTTTTCTTTTTCTTCCATATCGAAGAGTACCACAACGCCAACACAGCTGCAGAGACGGCGGGAGCGGGAAATCCATCACCCCATCCCGGGTTCCGGAAAAATCCGCACGGCGGCGCTAGCGCATCTGGAAAGCGCGAATAGTTTTCCATCAGTAGGTCTTCCGAAACGCAAACAGAAAAACAAATGTAAACTTCCTGGTTGCCGCTTCAAACAAATAAAACAAATCTTCCCCATCCGGCGCCCTGTACTCAGATTTACGGGAAGTATTGTTATAGAAAAACAAAAAAGATATGCAGATCCCACGCACTGTGGCAATCGATGTAAGCGACGCTTTCCGTGCTGGATGCATTGATTGACGATAGGGCTAAAGCTTAATTTCTTCAACGTTTAGTCTAACACGAGAGTGGTGAGTTGATGTTAAACGTTATATCTTGCGTGCACCACTGCTGTTTGTCTGCGTAGTGCACAGAACACACAGGGCGAGGTGTTTGCTTGAGGCGTTGTTGTGCGCCATATTTCATAACGTCGATCTGAGAGTGTTGAGCATTGTCATTGCCTCACATGGCACATCGCATAGTGGCAGAAGTATTAAACTTGAGTTGGATTATGGGGCTGTACGTGCCAAAATCACAATGGGATTATGAGGTACGCCGTAGTGACGGACTCCGAATTAATTATGCCACCGTGATGTTCTTTAACGTGTCCCAAAATCTAAGCGCACGTGCGTTTTCTATTTCGCCCTCGTCGAAATGCGGCTGCTGCTGTTGGGATCAAATCCGCAACCTCTAGCAATGCCATAGCCGCAAAGCTACTGCGGCAGTCACAGAAGTGTTGATTTGACGGTCGACCGCTTCTGTGGTGTCGCCTAGAACCTGCGGTGTGCTTTAATCCATTGGACCACGAATATTCTCTGCACATCCCGATTAGATCCGAACGTCCGAGGCCCGCTTAGGACATCCAGTGGATAACATGAGAACATTACCTTCTGGATGTCCTATTTAAGACATCCTTCGGACACCCACACGATTGAACGGATCTAAAAAAGTGTTAAAACTTTAATCCTATGGATGTCCGAAGGATGTTTTCAACGGGATGTCTAATACCGGCCGTATGTAGGACCAACACGCACAATCCAACGCGTACTAAGTGATCATATCGCGGAATGTTAAGTCTCTTCCACGGCTGACTTCAGCGCACCCTCTTCCGAAAAGACATGTCAGCCAGCAACGTGAAGCTGCTGCCCTCAGGATGAAACTTCCGATGCAGACGATAAATGGAGAAGTTGCAATGAACGACCGAAACTGCACAAGTATATCGGGAGGAAACGTCACAAAGTCGTAGGCAGAGCGCCGGAACAGCTGCGCATTACCACCTACCCCAAGGAGCAACCGAATCAATCGTGTCCTACCTTATATAAGTGTTCAGTGGTCCTACGCTCCTATGCCCTCCGAACATGTCGAGAAAGCCGAGTACTGCAACCTCTGCAACGGTTGCAACCACTGCCGTAGAACCGAGCAGTGACTGCCCATAGAATAAGACTGCCTTTACCCAGTCAAATCGCCACTGTCTGTTGCATGCGTGCTTTGCGCTGATTTGCGCGTAGTCGGTCACATGACTTTACGCCACCCTTTCATTGGATATCTTCGCCCTAGGTTCGGAATGCCTGAAGGTTGTTGGGTTGGGTGCGCACCGTGCTCTCACGCGCTCAGTTAGCGCCTTTTCTCTGAACATGGTGGTTGTGGCTCATGAGTTCCAGCGTGAACCTTTGTCAGTTCTAGGCAAACGTTTTCGACGTGCGTTTTGGAGCTCCATTTCCGCGGCGCCTGTACGTCTTACGCCTATCAAGAGGTAAGCGACAGTTCATGAAGTCAGTGTTTTTCTATTAGCAGCTCTGCAATCTTTTTCGACTAAAGTGCGGTCATGTCTGCGCCTAATAGAATAACGGGCAGTGTACATCCCCATGGTTTGCGGCGACGGTAACATCAATCGGCGACTTAACATGTGTTGTGCTGCGTTTGGTATCATCGTACTGCTTTTGTGCCAACTTCCGAGCTTACTCTGTGCTATATTGTTTCTGCACAGCGCTGAGGTCCGCCGAAATGTCTGAATTCGAAACTTTAGACCGTTAACTCCCATGTAGCCCACAGGATGGGTCGGCGAGAGTTATCGTCGTGTCTTCCCTGAATAGTGCTGAAATATAACAAAAATATTAATAACAACTATTCTCGCATAATAACAACTATTATAGCAATAATAACAACAATTCGCACTGTCCGGAATAGCCTTGCTTGGGCTTCGTTTGCTTGTTGTTTGCGTGAACGCGATTGCGAGAGAAATCGGTACAACCGCGTACGGTTGTAATAGCTGAAATTTTGTACACATTTGTATCACGGTCGGGGCACTTGCTGCACATTATGACCAGCAACACTGCTAAATTTTAACATGCCTGTTTTTAGGGCTGCTATATTGTTCTTGCCAAACAGTGCCATGTACGTTTCTTGGAATAACGAAACTTTTGGGCGACTTGTTAGATTTCTGCTTACTTGATCGAATGCTAGTATGGGGGTGAAATCAAGGGCAGTTTACTCCTCAGCTTTCTGTGACGAGCGAAACGTTTTCGCCAACTTAATTGCTCGTTCGCACGTGGTCGTATTTTTTAGTATGTAACATTGAAACCTTTTCTCAGTTGACTGTTTCTTTCGCGCACTCGTAGTGATAACCGTGTCGCTTAAACTTCGGTACGTGTGCTGATGGCGTTTTGTTTGCATAACCGCAAGTGCTAAAATAATCGTAAAACAGCGTACGTTTGGAATAACAGAACTTTGGTGCCTTTGTATCGGAATCTGAGAATTTGCTGCCCGTCAAGGCCAGTCGCGCTGCTTAATTTAACCACGCGTGTATTTAAGGCTGATATTGTTCTTGCCTAACAGTGTCGTGCACGTTGTCGTAATGACAAAACATCTGGGTGACTTGTTAGACTTCTGTTAGACGTGAACCGGATGCATGCTAGTATGCGTTAAGGTCAACTTCAGGTCTCAGCTCTGTAACTACAAAACGTGTGCACTGATTAGCTCGTTCGCACGTCGACGAATTTTTTTGTTATGAGAGCTTGTCAGAGTTGATTGTCATGCGCTCGTAGGGACTAAGCATGTCGCTTGAGCTTCGTCTGCCATTCGCATTTTGTTTGCGTAACGATCGCGATAGCAATCGTAAAAACGGCGTAAGGATGGATTGACAGAATTTCCTTTACTTATTAATTTCAATACCCTGAATGTCACGTATAGGTCGTTACAAAGAGTGGTGGGATTCTATATAATAAGTGGAAATCGAGGTTTTGAAGGATGATGGAACAGCTTGTCGCTGTCCTTGGAATGAAGGAATAAGCGTGCGCGTTTGTACGTGAACTTGGGACGTGGAATACATATGTAGGTATCTGTATCACGATCGGAGCACTTGCTGCGCGTGATGGTTAATTGGCTGGCCGTACTGCTGAACTTTACCACGCTTGTTTTTACGGATACCAGCAGTATAGACAAGCGTCGTAAAGTTCAGCAGTGCGGCCGGCCAATTAACCATCACGTACAGCATATACAGAGTGTTTCAGCTAACTTTAGCCAGAGTTTAAAAATATGCCGATGCACTCTAAAGGCACGTTCACACCGAAGGCGGAGCGGGCAAGCGGATCCGGCCAAGCGGCCGCGGATTTTACGCTTTGCGGAAAATACGCGGCCGCTTGGCCGGATCGCGCCCGGACCGATTTTTTCCGCGCGGATAAGTTGGCCGCTTTGACCGCAGCCAATCAGAACCCGACACTGCGGAAGCGCTGGTGAACGAATGTAAACGAATGCCTTTCTCTGGGCTGTTCGCTTCTGCTCTTGAAAAGCGTAAAAAGGGCAAGTTGGGCCAGTTGATTGGGATTTATAGCAAGGTTTGTTACAGCGCAACACAAGACAAGGACAAATGGAGGTATAAAACGACGACACGGCGCCGTGTCGTCGCTTTATACCTTCTTTCGTCCTTGTCTTGTGTTGCGCTATAACAAATCTTGAAAATCGACTAGACAAGTAGCGAGTAAAATGCCAACGATCTCGTCTTCTTCGTCTGAGCTCATCATTTTGCAGAAGTAGATAGCGGACGGGAGCGCGCCGACCCACGACGAAAAAAATATCGAAAGTGCGCGCACAAACCCAAAGTGCCGCGAGATGGCGGCACGTCCCTGAAATTGCTAAAGAAATTGCGAAATGCCCCGCCTTCCCGGCAGTGCGGATAGCCAGACAACGCGGCTGGTCTGAACAGGTGCGGGCGCTCGCCGCCTCGCCGCTTTGAAAATCCGCTTGTCCACTTAGACGCTTTCGGTGTGAATGTGCCTTAAGACGACGCGACCAAATGCATGTTGCTCACTTTGGATGCAGTGTGTCACACTAGTTCTTGTATTTTGCTTAATTAGATAATTAGTGTAGATTAATCAACCATAGTCTGAAGCAACGAAGCTAGGAAAAAAATTCCAATTAGAAAGTTGTAGAGCGGTTTGTGAAACGTCCGGATAAACAGTTTCTGTCTTTCTATTCATTAAGTATTAGTGTGTTTCAGCTTAGTAGGGATGCCCGCGAAATAAAAAAAAAAGCCCCTTGACATGCCCGCTTGCGCGTCGTGATTGCACCACCGGGGTGAATCTCCGCATGGCTGCCATTCGCTGTTTTCGAGCAGACGCTCTTTTGACGCTAGCGCCAAGGTCCCCTTCAGTTATGGCCCTAACAGCAGGGTGATGCAGAAGCAAAATGGCGGCGCACACGATTGTTTACGTTGTCATCGCAACAGGAAAAGCAGCTGCACGGCGCCTCGCCTCCTCTTCCAAACGTTTTTCTTTTCTGTTTGTTTTTATTATGCCGACCCGCTCCGCTCTGCTCCGCTCCCTTTCTCCCACTACGCACGCGCCGCTTACTTTTTTGTTGTTTTTACCTGTACGCGGCGCGTTCTGCTTTTTTTTTTTTTAAATCGCGCGCTGCGGCACATCACGCGCCAGTTCGCAAGCAATGCGCGCGCAAGCCGCGCATTTTCATTGCTTACGAGCTGGCGCGTGGTGCGCCGTGGGCTATGCGTTGGCACGCACGCAGTCTTGCCCATACTTATATTATACCAGCATTTGCCGGGACATAAAAAAATTGCACTTCCAACACAGCAGATCTTTGGTCTCGCTTTATGGACTTCGTTTCCAAAAACTATAACGTGGTGTGATATACGCTCAAAAAATGAGCAAAAGTGAAAGGTGCATGACATATACAAGAGTACTAAACAGAAAAGTTCACAGACGGTGAAATAGCAAAAAAAGCGCTAGAAAACGGGAAGGCCGTTTCATGCACACACATATAAAAAAATAAAAACTAGATTTTTATATAACGCCCTCAAGACCGAAATGTAGACGAGCTTCTGATATATGCAATAAGATATTGCACAAAACTGGACGACGTGTATGACATAGTCATGACAACTATAGAAAGGGAAAACTCACTGGTAATGGCAAAACTACTGGCAATACTAAAAACTGAAATACACATTATCACATTATTTTGCATTTGGCCACAACTTGAGTAACGGTGGCAAGGGGGAACAGAAGGTAGTCGGCTTTTGCAGCAGCACATAGAAAACATTCGCAGAAAGAAAGGCTTATTCCTCAATGAAAGACCAGGTAAAATAAGCCAACAACACGACTTTTCTTTCGCCCCGAATGCAATCAATGCTTAGCTGTAAAATTAAATCACTTAAGGCACTAAGTCGTACCTACCGGGCACTCCTTTGTATAATAAACACGAACTCCAAAAACCTGCGTGTAGGACACTTGCAATGCTCAAGCTTTCCAGAAGGAAAAAAAAGCGTATCATGCCTACACATGAAGGTTGTTCGCGCGGTTTTCCCATCGGCGATTGCTGAGACAGTACACAAACACGAACAGTAATTTTTCAGCTGTTAGTACGTTTGTAGAACGTGACACACAGAAAAAGCACTGAGGGCGGAATGTAAAGCTGAGCAAGTTACTGAAGTTGCAGAATGAGACTTGGCACAGAAAAACACAAGTCACAGACCAGGTGACAACGAGGAGGAACATCTATTTGTCAGCTTTCTCTACCGGCAAGAGGGAAGTATAGCACAATCGAGGCGCAACGACGTCCGGAGGCTCATTAAGCACACACATGGACAGGGCTGTGTTCGTGTACTATCGGCCAAAAAAGTAAACGGACCACGGCACCGCTGGCCGGAGCGGCTGCGGGGCCGCACCGGGGCGTTGCTTTCTCGCTCCGCGTAGAGTTACTGTATGTGCTACCGCAGGTAGCAGAGTTGCGCGTATGTTTTATCACGCCGCTAGCGCCTCTATTGGCAGAACGTCATCACGTAGTAGCCAAGCAACCGTGCATTGCGGAGAAGCAGATGTTAGGGCCAATTTTTGTATTTCCCGACGCCACCGCTGCAGCGAACTGGATTGACACAAGTTATCGCCAGTCAAATTCAAATCCAATCCGGCCGATGTTGCCGTTCGCTGTTCACGTGCGTGCTAGCTGCGTAGCAACAACGCAACGTGCACAGCGCATCTCACGTTTGTTTCGTCGGCCTGCCTCGTTACAACTTACTGCAGTAATTGTTTTTCTTCCTTTGTAAAACTATTGTGAAGGGCGTTCAGGTAAAGACACCTGAACAAACAAATTTTCAGTCAACTGCCTATTGCGTCAAGTGTGTATGAGATGAAATTGCTTGACTAACAGCTACGTGCTTTTTTGGGCTGTGCTAAAAAATTCACAGCTGGAATATTAAAAGCTACTGCAAGTCTGGATTTTGTAAAAAATAATGGAAGCACGTAGAGTTATACAGGAGATTTAGCTGGAATTACAAGTTTTCTGCATGTGATGCACCACACTGCTTTCACAGAAGTGTCGTAAAAAAGCCAGCTCACATTTTCATGATTGTGCACTGCTTGGGTTGTTTCTGAATATGAAAGAGGTTACTACTAAGTAAATATATTTAATCTACTACAGCTTATGTGAAGCAGGATGCAAGAGGAATGAATGTCGTCATTTAACATACGGTAAGGGCCTAACTGTGTTCTGAATTATTCCCTATAATGTAGCTATGTCAATCTTGTGAGAAAAACTTTCGCTACACTCCCACAGAAGGCTACTTTTGGAATCCCTGCAGTGAAAAGGCACATAATGAAATCACACTTGCAGGTGTAGCTGATATCCATTGCTTGCTGGTAGATGGATATGTTCCTACACAAGATCTAATGGGGTACCAGAGTCGAAATATCAATGGTTGGTCATTGATTGACCAGTAATATTTTAGACTGGCTACATGTTGAGAGCTATGGCACATAAGCAAGTATGGGCCTCATTATATTTAGTACAGTTCCCTTTGTGAAAGAGCACCACTTGATAAAGCTCACTACATCAAAATATTTGCACGCACATACACTAGTGTTTTTTTTTTCTCTGAAATTCGCATTGTGATTTTATTGCCAAAAAAAGAGGCAGTTGCGGCTCGGTGCTTCTTGTTACTGTTTACATGCTAAAAGAGCACTGCACTGCTCTTAGTAGCGTATTTATCTCTGTTGATAACAAAACCCGAGTGCCAAGCAGTATTCAAGCGAATGAAAGTTATTAACGTATCTGATTGTTCACCTCAATTACTAACGTTTGTCCAGCTTTTAATACGCTATGTTATTTCGAACCTTATACTACTTTGTGAAGTAGCTTTCTCGCACGAAAATTTTGTAGCATTTCCGGAATCTATAAAATAACATCACCATATTCCTGAGTTTATTCGGTGCGATCTAATCGTTACCGTCGCGGTTCACGAATGCTGCATCTGATCGGCTTATATAGAATACACAATCTATTCTAGATACGCGAGTGCCCATGCGTTATTAGGGCGGAGAAAGTGCACATGGGAATGCAAGCCCAAAAAACAACTAATATACGCGCTGCATCTTACGCCGCGCGCTAAAAAAGGGCAGCGCCTTTTTCTTCACAATCTAATCCAGTCAGCTGTTTCGATGCGCTTTGTTTGCGATTAGGCGGAAAAGCGGTGCACAGCGATGCAAAAGCGCCCACGGTCGATCGACGATACGCTAGGCATGTCGCCTGCAAAAACGGAGTGCGGCTTCGCCGCATAGACTTGGTTGCTTCTCAGGCAAGATGGCGGACCTACGCGCAACTCTGCTACCTACGGTAGCATATACAGTAGTTCTAGCTCCGCGCGCTGACGGCGAGAGTGCCCCGAGTGACGCCAGACTTCGCCCTCTCTCTCTTACGGATCCTTGTCACGCTTGATAAATTTCTAGTGCGCCGTTCGGTTGCTCTGCTGCTGACGGTCGCGACGAAGGGGACTGAGCATCGCCGGTAGTTTAGCACATGGCGCTGTCGAACAGTAGTGGACGGCCGCGCGGCGTCAAACCGCGCCACTGAGAAGGAACGAAGACTCGTTCTTAATGTTGTTTTGCTTATAATCACCATACCTCTCATATGAGTGCATTTCGCTGGCGTCCACCGCTGCTCGATTTTAGACAACACAACGAAAGCAGCCGCAACGGCGGGTACGGTGACGCGCGCTTGCAGGTGCCAAGCTTTACTGCCGGCGGGGGTTCTCTGTCGATATTACTTTTCCGGCATTGTCTCCAGCAGTGGGTTTATTAACTATAGCAGTGCGCCTCTCCACACTGCTTTAGTTCGCTACTACAATACACAGTCCGTTATGAAACTTTCTTTACAAAAGTACCGTCAGAAAGAGATGATTGGAAAGACTAATCGGAAAGACAAGTCGCTCGTGAAAGTTTATTCACGGAAGAAAATAAAAATTGGGGTTCCATGCGTTGAAGAGGTCCTTAATGGGATGAAAATTCGCCGTCGTCCGCGATTACTTGGCCTACTCGCCTTGGCATCGAGTCATAGAGCGCGGCCACTAGCTCCGGACGTCCGCGTAGTGCTTCCCACCCTTCTTTCGCGGTATGATGCAGCTGATCCGCGGTGCCACAGCAAAGGGGCCAATAGGACACCGGCGTTCAATATTTCCTTTTTATTCTCTGGAACGGTGTCGGCGACGCGCTTTGTAGTGCGCGCGGCTATCCAGATATGGTTGTGTCCAGCCATTGGACACTGGAAGACTAGGAAATGTTTAAAAACGAGAACGGTCGCATTCGTTTCGTCGCAAAAATGCCATCCCGGGTGCCGATCGAGGAGAGAAGGCGCATCGTGCGGCTTAGCATAGAACGTGTCCTTCAGCGTGAAATCTGCCGCCGCACTAGGAGGAGCAGAACATCGGTGAACCGCATTATTCAAGCCTATAGGGATGAATACGGCAGAATTGCTGATGCTCAGCGCAGTGGACGGCCAAGGCTTACAACGTTGGAAGAGGACCAACAGATAGTTGCTGCCGCTGTTGTTGACCCCTTTCTGAACGCCAGGGAAATTCGCGACGCACTGGACCTCAGTTGCTGCAGCGAGACTATCAGGAGCAGACTACGAGAGGCAGGTCTCATGAACTGCGTTGCCGCTCAGAAGCCGCACCTGACGACGAAGCAGAGGGAAGAGCGACTGAATTTTGCCCGAGCGTTCGAGCAATGGACTGCAGAGGAGTGGCGGGAGGTCATCTTCACGGATGAGTCAACGTTCAGCACACGCTGGGACCAACAGCAGCGTCTGTGGCGTCCGTTGAACAGCAGGTACGACCTGTCATCCTTGCAGCTGAGGGAAGTTGCGGGTAAAGTTTGCATAGCTAGTCAGTGCTAAAAAATAGGGATTGTTTGCAACGCATACTAGCCTTAAGAATGCTGTACAGCCTCATTTCTCGTCTTACTGCATGACAACACGTAGGCGCAGTATTGACTACGAAGTGTTTCTTTTGCGTCATTGCATATCAGCGAGCTGAATGTTAGACAGGGTATGATTTAAGCCTTCATTATTTTCTTTTCTACAGCAGAGTGAGGTGGCTGCGCGTTAAGTTTTGTACCCGACATATGTTAATGACTGCTCTCTCATATGCCCAGATATGACCCCGGCCACATCCACAGCGTGCTCAGCAGCGGCCGCTGCTCGGTTAGTGTTTGGGGCGCCATCAGTAAGGACGGCCTTGGCCCACTCGTGCGGATTGAGGGCTCGTTCGCTGGGTCGAAGTACTGCGAACTGCTCGTCAAGTACTTGATTCCATACGTTCTGGGCGGGCCATTCCGGGACGGGTGCTACATGTTCCAGCACGACCGCAGCTCTGTGCACAAAGCCCGCGCTGTGAGTGCACTTCTGGAGAGCTACGCCGTGCGTCAGCTTCCGTGGCCGCCTAACGGGGCTGATCTTAACCCCATCGAGAACATCTGGGCAATGTTGAAGAAGACTCTTGCCTCACGGCGCCTGTGTGGTGGCACCGCGGATCAGCTGCATCATACCGCGAAAGAAGGGTGGGAAGCACTACGCGGACGTCCGGAGCTAGTGGCCGCGCTCTATGACTCGATGCCAAGGCGAGTAGGCCAAGTCATCGCAGTCGACGGCGAATTTTCATCCCATTGAGGACCTCTTCAACGCATGGAACCCCAATTTTTATTTTCTTCCGTGAATAAACTTTCACGAGCGACTTGTCTTTCCGATTAGTCTTTCCAATCATCTCTTTCTGACGGTACTTTTGTAAAGAAAGTTTCATAACGGACTGTGTATTGTAGTAGCGAATTAAAGCGGTGTGAAGAGGCGCACTGCTATAGTTGATAAACCCACTGCTGGAGACAATGCCGGAAAAGTAATATCGACAGAGAACCCGCGCCGGCAGTAAAGCTTGGGACCTGCAAGCGCGCGTCACCGTACCCGCCGTTGCGGCTGCTTTCGTTGTGTTGTCTAAAATCGAACAGCGGTGGACGCCAGCGAAATGCACTCGTATGAGAGGTATGGTGATTATAAGCAAAACAACATTAAGAACGAGTCTTCGTTCCTTCTCAGTGGCGCGGTTTGACGCCCCGCGGCCGTCCACTACTGTTCGACAGCGCCATGTGCTAAACTACCGGCGATGCTCAGTCCCCTTCGTCGCGACCGTCAGCAGCAGAGCAACCGAACGGCGCACTAGAAATTTATCAAGCGTGACAAGGATCCGTAAGAGAGAGAGGGCGAAGTCTGGCGTCACTCGGGGCACTCTCGCCGTCAGCGCGCGGAGCGAGATAGCAGCGCCCCGGTGCGGCCCCGCAGCCGCTCCGGCCAGCGGTGCCGTGGTCCGTTTACTTTTTTGGCCGATAGTACATGCGCCTTCTGATGTGCTTGGGTCTGCGCGCTCACCTGTTGTCGTGACGCACCCGGAACAACCTTGCAGGGCTTGTTTTTGAGGTATTCGTGCATGATGCACGAGCGGTACGAGCCGTGAAACGGGTAAAACATCGCGGAGCACAAGCACATAGCTACCGAGGACCACGAAACTGACGAAACGTCCCAGGCCGGTCAACGCATAGCAGCGCACGCTTCCCGATAACAGCAGATACCGGAACATGAAACGTCTGAACATGGTCCGGCGGCCCCGCCGGACCGGCTGGGCCGCACGGCGCGCGCGCGCGGAGACAATCGAAGGTGAGGGAGTTGCGAGAGAGTGACAAGGGAGGGGAGGGGAGAGGATTTGGGGGGGGAAGGCTCGGCCACCTAGATCGGCGCGCGTGTCGCGCGACGATCTACGAGGCCATGCAAGGGAAGTGAATTTTCGGCTTCGCCCTCCTCATAGATGGCGCCAATTACCTCTGCCAGCGAAGCCTGGGAGTTTCCCACCGTGGATTGCACTGCTCCCAAGCCTTCCGCGCACAAACGAAGATACCATTTAGCGGGGCGTGTTGCCGCTGCGTCTGCTTATCATGAACGGCCGCGAGGGAAGCGCATCGCTGGTGTAAATTGCCCAGCCACTACCCTGTCGCCTCTTAGGCGGCAGCACGCCCTGCTAGATGTTCGTTTGTGCGTGGACAGCTTGGGAGCGCTGCAATGCACGGCGCGCAAATGTCGCGTAGCATCTTTTTGTATTTCGCGGGCATCCGCACTAAGCTGGAGAACACTAATACTTAATAGATAGAAAGTTCGAACCTGCCTAATGGGATGTTTTGCAAAGCACAGCATTCTAATTGGAATTTTTTGCATTCTTCGTTGCTTCAGAAGTTGGTTAATTAATATTGAGTAATTATCTAATTAAGCCAAATACAGAAAATAGCGTGACGCACTACATGCAAAAGTGAGCAACACGCATTTGGTCACGTCATCTTAGAGTGCATCGGCATATGTTTAAACTCTGGCTAAATTTAGTTGAAACACACTCTATATATTCGTGCCAAACAGTGTCATGTACATTTTTCGAACTAAATTTTTGGGCGACTTGTTAGGCTTCTGCCTATTTGTATGTGATCGGATGCATGCTATTACGATAGTAATAAGATCTAGCTTAGGTCTCAGCTTCCTGTAACGATCAACATTTACGCTACTTAGACTACAGCTCGTTCGCACGGGGTCGTATTGTTTCGTGTTAGTAACGGGGAACATTTATTGATCTTTGTTGACTGCTAAATTCCTGTCACGCGCCCGCCCTCACTGATTAACCGAGTCGCTTGAGCTTCGTCTTCCGTTTGAGTCTTCTTTTGCGCAACCGTGAGTGCGAGAGGGATGGTAAAACGGCATAGCTTTGAAATAACAAAACATTTGTGGGAACTTGTATCACGATCGCAGCACTTGTTGCACGTGATGGTTGGCCGGCCGCGCTGGTGAATTTTCTCATGCGTTTCTGTCAAATAATGCCGTACACGTTCGTTTCTGGGAATAACAAAACTGGGGGACGACTTCTTGTGAACTGCTGCTTATTTGCACGTAGTCGGGTGCATGCCAGTATGATTGTGAGGTCAAGCTTACGTCTCAGCTGTCTGTTAAGAGCGAAACGTTTACGCTATTTATTAGACTATTGCTCGCTCACACGCTGTCATATTTTTATTAATGGGGAACGTTTGTGTTTGTTCGTCGTCATCATCATCAGCCTGTTTTACGTCCACTGCAGGACGAGGGCCTCTCCCTGCGATCTCCAATCACCCCCTGTTCCACGCCGATTCCAACTAGCGCCCGCGAATTTCCTCATTTCGTCGCTCCGCCTCCTGCCGTCCTCGACTGCGTTTCCCTTCTCTTGGTACCCATTCTGTAACCCTAATGCTCCAACGGTGGTCTCGCCTGCGCATTACGTGACTTGCCCAGCTCCATTTTTTTTCTCTTAATGTCAATTAGAATATCGGCTATTCCTGTCTGCTCTCTGATCCACACCGCTCTCTTCCTGTCTCTTAATGTTACGCTTACCCGCCGTGGTTGCTCAGTGGCTATGGTGTTGGGCTGCTGAGCACGAGGTCGCGGGATCGAATCCCGGCCACGGCGACCGCATTTCAATGGGGGCGAAAACACCGTACTTCGACTTAGGTGCAGGTTAAAGAACCCCAGGTGGTCGAAATTTCCGGAGTCCTCCACTACGGCGTGCCTCATAATCAGAAAGTGGTTTTGGCACGTAAAACCCCAGAATTTAATTTTTTATGTTTTATTTAATTTTTTTATGTTTTTATGTTGTTTTTTATTTTTTAATAATTTAATTTTTTATTTAATTTTTTTAACATTTTTCGTTCCATCGCTCGTTGCGAGGTCCTTAACTCGTTTTCGAATGTCTTTGTCAGTCTCCAAGTTTCTGCCCCATATGTCAGCACCAGTAGAATGCATTGATTGTACACCTTCCTTCTTAATGATAATGGAAAGCTTCCAGTCAGATCTGACAATGTATGCCGAATGCAGTCCAACCCATTTTTATTCTTCTGTAAATTTCCTTCTCATGATCAGGGTCCCCTGTGAGTAATTGACCTAGGTAAACGCACTCCTTCACAAGACTCTAGAGAGTGACTGGCGATCCTGAACTCTTGTTTCCTTGCCAGGCTATTGATCATTATCTTCTCGATGTTAATCTTCAACCCCTCTCTTATACTCTCTCTGTTCAGGTCCTCAATCATCTGTTGTAGCTCGCCCCAATGTTGCTGGACAGGAGAACCACTCTTTCACTGTTAAGTTTCTGTCACGCCACTTCGCTAGTGAATCGTGTCGCTTAAGCTTCGTCTGCTGTTTGAGATTACTTTGCGTAACCGCCCGATTGCGAGAGCAATCGTAAAACAACGTAAGGTTGGTGTGACTAAATTTTTGTAGCTATCTTTATCACGATCCGAGCGCTTTCTGCACGTGATGGTTGAACGGCCAAGCTGCTGAATTCTCACGTTACTTCTAGGCCGGTATATTACTTGTGCCAGAAAATGCCGTACACTTGCCTTTCTGGAAATAACGAAACTTTTGGGCGACTTGTGAAATTGCTGCTTATTTAGATGTTATCGGGTACATGCTAGTATGATGGTGAGGTCATGCCTACGTACGTCTCAGCTGTCTGTAACGATCGTAACGCTTACGCTTCTTATTAGACTATTGCACCTTCTCACGTTGTCGTATCTTTAGTATTTTTAGTAATGGAGTCCCGACCGCGGCGTCCGAATTTCAATGGGGGCGAAATGCGAAAACATCCGTGTACTTGGATTTAGTTGAAGGTTAAGAACCCCAGCTGGTCCAAATTATTCCGGAGTCCCCCACTATGGCGTGCCTCATAATCAGATCGTGCTTTTGGCACGTAAAGCCCAATAATTTAATTTTTTAGTAATGGAAAACGTTTGTCATTTTTGACTGTTAATTAAATTTCTGTCAGGTGATTTACCGTGTCGCTTTAGCTTTGTAGCGCAGGTCAGCCTCTAGAGTCTGTGGAGGAGTACGTTTACCTAGTTCAACTAGTCACAGGGAACCCGGACCATGAGAAGGACATTCACAGAAGAATAAAAATGGGTTGGATCGCATACGGCAGACATCGTGAGCTCCTGAATGGGAGCTTACCGTTGAAAAGGAAAGTATACAATCAGTGCATTTTACCGGTGCTGACATACAGCGCAGGGACTTGGAACCTGACAAAGAAGCTTGAGAACAAATTAAGGACCGCGCAAAGAGCGATGAAACGAAGAATGCTAGGCTTAACTTTAAGAGACAGAAAGCGAGCAGTTTGGATCAGAGGGCAAACGGGCATAGACGATATTCTCGATATCCTCCTGGGCCAGTGCTTGCGAAAAATCCAATCTATAGTCGCAACGAAAAAAAGCGACCCACGACTTACGCAACACCAGTCAGAACCTTGCCCCTTCAGACACAGCGATCACCAAATGGGGCGTCCGCGCCCACTGCCTCACCGCGTGGGCAGCCAGTAGCGGTGCGTAAACTTGACCGCACTCTGCAATCCTGGCATGTCTAGGAGAAAAATGCATTCAACACGAGCTCAGAAACCTCCTCCGTAGCGCCTAGGCAGAGTCATATATTCAGGAGCAAAAGCCCTCACATTTTCTCTCTCGCGCCTGCGCGTCCATTTGAGGGATTGCCTCCCGTTTGTGCAAATACCATTAGATTAGACTTTATGTTTGTACTGCATTTTGCCTGCTGGTATAGGCGGAGAGTTTTCATTTTTCTCGCGGGGGGGGGGGAGGGAGGAGGAGGGGCTAGAGCCCGACCAGCTTTCCGAACCCGATATATATATATATATATATATATATATATATATATATATATATATATATATATATATCATGCTCCAAAACTGAAAGAACAGCTGCGTTACTCGAAGAAAACCTCGTGCATATTGTTTCCAGTACAGTGGACTAGAAGCCAGTAATTCGTTCGTTACTCAGGCTTAATTCGGCCGTTGCAATTAATTATCTGACTTGAGAAGTACTGTCCTAATTATCAAAGTGTGAATGAGTCATTTGTAGGCACCACCAAATGACATCTAACTGCAGTGTTTTCAGTGACGTACTAATTGCGTACAATTTTTCCGACTGGCAACGGAACCTCCAAAATATGAAAAATAACACGCGACTGTGCTCCCACCCGCATCATAAAGCAGCGCCCTAAAATAAGCTCTTTCAAAGCAACTGCACTGCCTGGCGGCAAACCCGAAGACAGCGCATGACATTGATACGATACGGAAGGAGCACCAACAGCAGGTTTCGCAGTTCCGCAGCTATTCCTTCCTCTACGTCACACTTATTATCCGTCTCTCGAGGTCAGGTGATCACACTGATAACAAAAACCCCTTGATAACACGGCCGAAGCGCCGCTCTGACTCCGCACGAAACGCGAAAAGCAATGCAATGGGCACGGAATGTTTCAAAATCCCGGCTTTGCTTGCACCGCACCGAAAGGGTGCGCGTGAAGCTATATTTTGCGCGAGAAACTTCCTTCGGACCAAAGCCAAATTAATGTGACCGCTTTCTTTTTCATGAAAGTGTATACGTGCTGCAAAAACAGGTTCGTGTCAAAAAATAAAACCGAAATAAACGTACCGTGGAAGCGACCAACGGGTAGAGAAAACACAAAACCGATGAGCTTAAGAAAGTAAACATACCACGTCTAAATGAGCCGAATTGGCAATCAGGATGTCTGCACAAAAAAGAAAAAAGAGAAAAAAAAACCCACCAGATTTCACTGTGCCCTTACTATATATGAATTCGTAAGCTCCGTTGGACACCAGCCTAAAGGACTTGCTCGAATAGGTTTCCTTTTCTGCAGCTACGCAGCACTGCATCCGTTTATCACATCTTCAGTAGCTTTCTTGATGACTGACGCCGGAATTATGCGGCAGGCATCCGTTATCCTTGCCTTGAACTGTTCTCACATTCGCCTCGATTGTGTATAAGCACGATCTTTCACATAACCCCAAAGAAACAAATCGAGTGGGGAGAAGTCGCGTGACTTAGCCGGCCAAAGTACAGGCCCATGCCTTTCGATCTATTGCGCATTGTTAAGAACGGCCAGCTGCAGTGCAAGTTTTGCCGGCCGATTGCGACAGTGGCGGCAACTTTCCTGGAGCGCCGCCGCAAACCTCTATCCACGGCGTGACTAAGTCGACTGTGCGTCGAGAACAATACACGCGTCCTCAACTCTCCGTCGCTGGAGCCGAGTTCGACGAACCAGGCTTTGTGCCTGCACTCGCCACTGCCGCCCTGGTCTGCCGCGAGCGGGGATGTGCCGCGGGAACGTGGACGAAGACCCCTTCCCACGCACCGTTCTGGAAGTAAGCCCCCAGTTCTGCGAAGACAGTCGGACGGCGGCGGGCTCCGTGAACCTGTGTGTGTGTGTGTATGTGTGCGTGTGCGTGTGTGTGTGTGTGTGTGTATGTGTGTGTGTGTGTGTGTGTGTGCGTGTGTGTGTGTGTGCGTGTAAGCCCTCGCGCAATGACGCGGCCGTTTCCGCCCCTGGGTATCGGGGGAGGACCGAGTGTTTATAAACCGCTGTTGTGCGGATGCTCAGGACACTCTCTCAAGCAGTCATGTTAGAATGACGTACTTTCTTTTGCAGTCAATCTAGACTGATGAACTGCATGTAAATAGTGTAAATAAACCCATATTCCTCGTTCTCGATGAGAAGCAGTCCTTCCCTTCATCAACGTCCCCAGCGTGGATAAGTTGGACGACGGCATGGGCCAGCTACCTTCTAATTCATGCCGGACTCCAATCTTGACAGCTGATTACGAGCGATGGGTTTGAGCCCCCAATCCTAACAGCATGAAAAATCGCATCCAGCCAGTTTCGTGCTCGGCTGCTGCTGTGTACGGGTGCCCCATCTTGATGATAACACAGAAGTGCAAGACGTGAAAGCGGGACTTCGCTGATAGATTAATCCACCACTCGTTCAAGGATTTCGTTGAAGTAAAGCTGTCCAGTTCAGTGTGTGATCAAAGAAGATCGGACCGATTAATTAGCCGGGCAAGGGAACAAGAGTTCAAGATCGCCAGTCAGCCTCTAGAGCCTGTGAAGCAGTACGTTCACCTGGGTCAATTAATCAGAGGGAACCCTGATCATGAGAAGGAAATTCATACAAGAATAAAAATGGGTTGGATTGCATATGGCAGACATTGTCAGCTCCTGACTGGAAGCTTACCATTTTCATTGAAAAGGAAGGTGTACAATCAGTGCATTTTACCAGTGGCGACATATGGGGCAGAGACTTGGAGACCGACAAAGAAGCTTGAGAATAAGTTAAGGACCGCGCAAAGAGCGATGGAACAAAGATTGCTAGGCATAACGTCAAAAGACAGAAAGATAGTGGTTTGGATCAGAGAGCAAACGGGTATAGCGGATATTCTAATTGACATGAAGAGAAAAAGAAATGGCGCTGGACAGGTCATGTAATGCGCCGGTTAGATAACCGTTGGCCCATTAGGGTTACAGAATGGGTACCAAGAGAAGGAAACGCAGTCGAGGATGGCAGAAGACAAGGTGGAGCAATGAAATTAGGAAATTCGCGGGCGCTTGTTGGCATCGGTTGGCGCAAGACAGGGATAATTGGCGATCGCAGGGAGAGGCCTTCGTGCTGCAGTGGACGTAAAACAGGCTGCTGATGATGATGATAGCACCGGCGCAAATTCCGAACCACACATTGAACGACCACTGGTGCTGGTGCGAATGCGCTTTATCCAGTGTAGATTGGAATCCCTCCAATAGTGTGCTTTATGCAAATTTCCGTAGGCGTTTCTACGAAAATTGACTTCATGTGTGCACATGATGTTGCTCAAAAAGTTCGGTGACTCATCGGCTCATCGGTGACCCAATTCGAGAAACCTAGAGGATTCTAGAGGTCCCTATCCTGTAAACATTGGTGCTGGTTAAGGTGGTACGGGTGAAAGGCCGTCATTTAGAATCCTCCAACCTGATGACTTGGAAATTGGTACCTGGGCGACCACGTCCAGCACGCGAGCATGAGGTGTTGAGGCCATAAATGCTAGAACATCGGTGCGTAGGCTAGGACTCAAAGATGGAGTCCTCCGCCGCAGTTTCTTGAAGCTGCCGGTTTGCCTCAGGTTTTCATAAGTGCTGATTAGATGGGTTTGGTCTACTGCCACACTTCCAGGACTGATATATCTATATATATTGACACGTGTACTTATCTTTATCGGGCGACCACGTTTCGCGCCTAACAAATGTAATCGCACAGCGCGGGACGCGCCTGCATGTATCCGAAGTTTCTGGAAAGTTATCGATGCTTCTATCCGGCTGTCTGTTGTCGCCGAACGTTGTGTTATCTGATTTCATCGTGTGACGCGAATGGTGTAGAACTTTGTGGAAGGCACGCGGGTCCGAACGATTAGTCTGGAACATTCGACGACTACTGTATAAAAGCGGACGCGCTTGACCCGCTGATCAGATTTTCGACGATCGCCGACCGTGCTCGCAGCTATCGTTGTGCTATAAGCGCAGCCTGCTTTTGTGGGCACAGGTTTGCCCAATAAAAGTTAGTTTTGTCTTTCACACTATTTGCTACTGTGTTCTTCAACGTCACCACCACGTGACATATGGTCGAGGTGCTGGGTAATTGAGTTTGCACCTCAGGAACCCCAAGCGATCGCTGAACCTCATCTTTCACGATGTCGGCGATCGAGGCCACTTGAGGCTGCGACGAAGGCAGGACCTTGCGCAGTTCTTCGCGCACAATGGCCCTGATGGTCTCTTGAAGGTCGTCCGAACCCAGTCCTTGGATGGCGTACTGCGGCGTGAGCCCCTGGTGGTTATATTGCCGGGTGCGCATCTCCAGAGTTTTCTCGATCATCGATGCCTCCGCAGAAAACTCAGCCACAGTCTTCGGTGGGTTACGAATAAGTCCGGCGAAAAGTTCTTGCTTGACGCCCCGCATCAGGAAGCGGACTTTTTTCTCCTCCGACATTTCCGGGTCGGCGTGCCGGAAAAGACGGGCCATCTCCTCCGTGAAGATCGCGATCGTCTCATTTGGCAGCTGCGCTCTGGTTTCTAGTAGAGCTTGGGCTCGCTTTTTTCGCACCACGCTTGTGAATGTTTGCAAGATGCCGCTTCGGAACAGGTCCCACATCGTTAAGGTGGCTTCTCGATTCTCGAACCACGTCCTGGCAGCGTCTTCCAATGCGAAGAAGACATGTCGCAGTTTGTCGTCGCTGGTCCAGCTGTTAAATGCAGCGACCCTCTCATATGTCTCGAGGCAGGTTTCCGGGTCCTCAAATGTTGATCCGCGGAACGTCGGAGGTTCCCTGGGCTGGTGCAGCACGATGGGGGACGCTGGGGCTGCCATTGGGGTTTTGGCTGCAATCTTCTTGGTCTTCTCAGGTAGAAGTCCGTGCTCCGGGGGCAGCTGTTGAAGACGGTGGCTTGCTCGATGCTCCGGGACTACGTTGGTGTTCTCTTTGCGGTCCGAATTTGAGGGCCTTCCCATGCAGTCTTAACCTTCTTCAACTGGGCGGCGATGTGTCCACTCATGACGGAGTAATCGGCCTCTGTGTCGACTAAGGCGGTGACTGCGTGGTCGTCGAGAAGCACGTCGAGGCCACGGAGCCACAACTCGGAGTACGCCCTGAATCGCTACAGCCTCAGCCGCAAGCAATGACTTACGCCGCTGTAGCCCGCCGTCACGTTCCCCCTCCGCGCCCACAGCAGGGCCCAGTGACGACACAGTTCCGTCGTCCACCACCACCCCCGCCGCCAGCACGCCAAGCCGGGACCTTACGCGGCGTTCCAAGGAAGACTGACGTTTGGCGCGCCCCCGACCACCGCCTGCTTTGCTATCACTGCGGAGAAGCCGGGCACATCTACCGCCGATGCCCGTACCGGGAGATGGGACTCCGGGGGTTCGCCGTTCACGCGCCACGACCACAGATTGGCGAACGACCTCGCGATATCGCCGACTACCTGGCCGCCACTCAATGGAGACCTCGACGTCCCGTTCGCCGTCACCAGGCCGCTACCTGTCGCCGCAGCGCCGACCATACACCAGCCCAGCCCGGGGCCGCTCTGGCAGCCCATATCCGGAAAACTAAAAGCAGCAACCGATGGAGGTGCGGTTGCTGTTCGTCGAACTGACGAAGATCCTCAGCCGCCGACGAACTTCAGTTCAGCACGACGCAGCCGTGATCCGACGCCAAGACCTATATAACGCCAGAAAAAGAAACTACTCCGACGCTATTTCGGACCCTACAAGGTCATCCGACGTATTGGCGCTCTAGACTATGAGGTCGTGCGAGACGGCATTTCGCATTCACAGCGGCGCCGCGCACGATCTGAAGTGGTCCACGTGGTGCGCCTTAAACCCTTTTACGGACGCTGACGAACTTCCTTATCTTTGTTGTTTTCTTTCCTACGAGTGCTTTTGTTTATTACTTTCGTTTGTTTGCAGCATCGGGTCGATGCTTTTTAAGAGGGGGGTAATGACACGTGTACTTATCTTTATCGGGCGACCCCGTTTTGCCGCCTAAGAAATGTAATCGCACAGCGCGGGACGCGCCTGCATGTATCCGAAGTTTCTGGAAAGTTATCGATGCTTCTATCCGGCTGTCTGTTGTCGCCGAACCTTGTGTTATCTGATGTCATCGCGTGACGCGAATGGTGTAGAACTTTGTGGAAGGCACGCGGGTCCGAACGATTAGTCTGGAACATTCGACGACTGCTCTATAAAAGCTGACGCGCTTGACCCGCTGATCAGATTTTCGACGATCGCCGACCGTTTTCGCCGCTGTCGTTGTGCTATAAGCGCAGCCTGTTTTTGTAGGCGCAGGTTCGCCCAATAAAAGTTAGTTTGTCTTTCACAGTATTTGCCACTGTGTTCTTCAACGTCACCACCACGTGACAATATATATATATATATATATATATATATATATATATATATATATAATTTCTGTAGTAATTTCCCCGGTGTTGTATGTATGCACTGATGTGTGCACTGACATATAAGCAGGGTAGTATCATCAGCAATCTCGAAGGTATAGTAAAAGCACCAGCAGAATTCTATACTGACCTGTACAGTACCCAGAGGAGTCAGAAAACCTCAACTGGAAACAGTAAGAACAGGATACAGAAACTCCTCCTATAACTAGCGGTGAGGATAGAAGGGCCTAGCAAGACATGAAACGAGGAAGAGCGGCAGGAGAAGATGGAATATCAGTCGGTTTACTCAAAGATGGAGGAGACATAGTGCTCGGAAAACCCGCTGCTCTATATAGGAAGTGTCTATCGACTGCAAGGGTCCCAGAAACCTGGAAGAATGCAAACATTATATTAATCCACAAAAAGGGAGACGTTAAAGAATAGAAAAATTGTAGACCCATTAGCTTACTCCCAGTATTATATAAAATATTTACTAAAATAATCTCCAATAGATTAAGGGCAACACTGGACTTTAGTCAACCAACGGAACAAGCTGGCTTCAGGAAGGGATATTCTGCACTGGATCACATCCATGTTATTAATCAGGCTATCGAGAAATCCGCAGAGTACAATAAGCCTCTCTTTATGGCTTTCATAGATTACGAAAAGGCATTTGATTCAGTAGAGATACCAGCAGTCGTTAGAGGCATTACGTAAACAAGGAGCACAGACTGCTTACGTAAATATGTAGGAAAATATCTACAGAGAGTCCACAGCTACGTTAATTCTACACAAGAAAAGTAAGACGATACCTTTAAAGAAAGGGGTCAGACAGGGCGACACAATATCTCCAATGGTATTCACTGCGTGCCTCGAAGAATTATTCAAGCTATTAAACTGGGAAGGCTTGGGAGTAAGGATCGACGGCGAATATCTCAGCAACCTTCGGTTTGCCGACAACATTGTTCTATTCAGCAACACTGCCGGCGAGTTGCAACAAATGATTGAGGACCTTAAGAGAGAGGGAGCAAGAGTAGGGTTGAAGATTAACATGCAGGAGGCAAAGATTATTGTGAATAGATTGGCAAGGAAACAAGATTTCAGGATCGCCAGTCAGCCTCTACAGTCTGTGAAGGAGTACGTTTACCTAGTTCAACTAATCATAGTGAACGCTGTTAAGAACGGCCAGCTGCAGTGCAAGTTTGCCAGCCATTTACGCAACGGGAGCAACCTCATCTTGGAATCCCGCCGCCAACCTCTAGCCGCGGCGTGACTAAATTGACTTTGTGTCGGGGGACAATACGCGCATCCTCCACTCTCCGTCGCTTCAGCTAGGATGCGTTGTGACTGAAGGAGTTCGACGAAGCAGGCTTTGTGCGCAACACGACAAAGTGGACCTGATCTCCTATGGGCGGGGGAGCTGCCGCGGGGACGCCGACGGACACTCCTTCCCACGCACCGACCAAGACGCAAGACAACGCGCTACCCGGAACGGCTCCGAGTTCTATGAAATTCGTGTGGTGTCGGTTTCGGACCGTAAACACGTGTGTGTGTGTGCATGTGTGTGTGTAAACCGTCTTGCGGAGAGGCGGCTAGTTTGCGATGACTAAACGAACGTTCGCATCGCCTTGTATCGCGGGAGGACCGAGTGTTTAAAAACTGCTGTTGTGCGGATGCTCGACAGACTTTTCTCAAGCGGTCAGGTTAGACCAATGCCTCCTTTACTAGATGCCAGCCGCGTTGTCCGTAAACTCGGTTCCTGGCCCTCTCCCTTTTCTCTCCTCCGCGAAAAGGCAACGAGCGCCACTTGTGGCGGACGTCTGCAACCTAGATCACGTGCTGCAGCCTCTGAGATTACCATGGCGTCTGTTGCCATCTCGGAGGCCCGCGATAACGCTCGCTAACAGACGCCCGCGCATTTAAAGCGCCGGCGGAGCATTCAGCCGCCGCTGCCACATCCGCCGGAAGTTGAAAAGGCAACGAGCGCCGCCTCACGGAATTTATGCTGAACTAACTTCAACTAAGGGAACCGCCGCCTCAATGGGAAAGCGAGCAACGCGGCTGGCATCTAGTAAAGGAGGCATTGGTTAGACTGATGTACTTTCTCAAGCAGTCATGTTAGACTGATATAAATACTGTAAATAAACCCATATTCCTCGTTCTCGATGAGAAGCAGTCCTTCCCTTCATCAACGTCCTCAGCGTGGATGAGTTGGACGACGGCATGGGCCAGCTATCTTCGAATTCATGCCGGACTCCAATCTTGACAACGGATCACGAGGGTTAGGATTGAGCCCCCAATCCTGACAACGCTGATCATGAGATGGTAATTCATAGAGGAATAAAAATGTGTTGGATCGCATACGGCAGTCATTGTCAGCTGCTGACTGGAAGCTTACCATTCTCACTGAAAAGGAAGGTGTACAATCAATG
The DNA here is from genome assembly GCF_050947875.1 of Dermacentor variabilis. Lineage (NCBI taxonomy): Eukaryota > Metazoa > Arthropoda > Arachnida > Ixodida > Ixodidae > Dermacentor > Dermacentor variabilis. The sequence goes on from NW_027460280.1 coordinate 12,787,520, forward strand.
CATTTTACCACCGGTGCTTACATATGGGGTAGAGACTTGGAGATTGATAGAGAAGCTTGAGCGCAAGGAACGCGCAAAGAGCGATGGAACGAAGTATGCTAGGCATAACGTTAAGAGACAGGAAGAGAACGGTTTAGATCACAGAGCGAACGAGTATAGCTGACATTCTTATTGACATTAAGAGAAGAAAATGGAGCTGGCAGGTCATGTAATGCGCCGGTTAGATAACCGTTGGATCATTAGGGTTACAGAATGGGTACCAAGAGAAGGGAAACGCAGTCGAGGACGGCAGAAGACTAGGTGGTGCGATGAAATTAGGAAATTTGCGGGCGCTAGTTGGAATCGGTTGGCGCAGGACAGGGGTAATTGGAGATCGCAGGGGGAGGCCTTTGTCCTGCAGTGGACGTAAAATATTCTGCTGCTGCTGAGGATGATATAATTAATAAAAAAACGTGCGCAGCTTGCACTAGAAGCACAAGACTGAAGTCAACAGCGGAGCTTGTGATCACTTCTAAGATTGCCTCTAGGTTTTGCTAAGTTGTTGGTAGGTTTGGCTAAGTCATTTCTAGGTTTTGCGAGATTATGGTAGCCTTGGGGGGCTGAGTTGTTTCTAGGTTTTACGAGGTTTTGCTAGGCTTGGTAAGTTGTTATCTAGGCGGGCTTGACACTGGAATTTTTCGAGGAGTCGCAGGCCGGCATCGCTTTCTCGGTGACGTCGAGCGTTCAGGCGCGGTCTCTCGCGTTCTCTGGACTGAAACTCGGGATCCTCGACCCGGCGTCACCTCTTCTCAGTCGCAGCTTCGACGTGGTGTTCCGAATCAGCTCGGCGGCGACGCATCGCTTCTCGCTAGGCAGTACGGCGCTCTTCCTGGTAAGCAGGTTCTTCTTCGGGCGTCCGGACTTTCTTCGGTCTTCCCATGGCAGCAGCACGTACGCACGGAGTACAGGAAGCGAGAGGTTTATCTCCGCGCCACAGAACAGCTGTATAAGCCGCGCCAGCTGTCCGAGCTTTTTTATTCGCCTGTGGCGTAACTACTCCACCCTACGCCCGTGGGGTGCGAGGTAGTTACGTGGCTCGGTGCTTTCGCATGTGGTTGCTAGGCAACACGAGGCGGCGCACAGCTAGGCTGAATTTTCTGGTAACGCTCCACGGCGGAACTAACGCTTAAACAGCTCCGCTGTTTCTTTCCCTTTCTTCTCGTTCATTACATAACGAGGGTCTGGAATCCGACAACATTGATGCCTTCGGCACCGTGAACTAGAAGGGGCAGTGCAGCGCGCGGAGGCAGCGAGACACATACGTGACGCCACTGCAGGGAGCGGGCGCGCTGCAATCGCTCGCTTGCATGCTGTGCCTGTTGTGTGTCTCGAAAGCGTTTTGGTTGTTAAGACAGACGTTTGGGCGAGTTGGTAAGACATATTTGAAACAGAACAGCGCGATTTTCACGTTTTCACGCTTGTCCCCGTGAAAACGGTGCTGTTCTGTTTCAAATATGTTTCGGTTGTGTTTCGCTCGCTTTCTCTGAAATACTGCTGCTTTTAAATTCTTGAACATTTCAGCTCTTTGCTGATATTGTGAGGCATTATTAATTTGTGCAGTTCTTATTTTCCAGGGCCTCACTGAAAGGGAACCTGAAACGATTTTGACGATTTTCTACAAACGTACTAAGTCGTTAGAGTAGGTCCTTCTGATCATTAATTGACGCATCTAAGTGCTCCGCGTAAAGCTTGTAATTTATTATAAGGTTCTTAAAATGCACATCGCTGCCGATCGCAGCACACTGCTCGGCGGAATTTTCAGCTGCCCCTACCCATATGACGTAAATCACCCAATTGACGTCATGTGGGCGAGTTATCCGATTAGCTGCCCAGGGCGCGTCATCTGTAATTTTTCCACCTTTGTGGTGAACAAATGATGTTCGTAATAGTTGAAATGTTACTTAATTTGTTTCTGTAAGAAGAAAGTAACAAACAGAATGCACATGAACAATTTCTCACTACACTTAAGCACTTCCGGCACGCATCAAGCGTTGTCTGCTTGTGTTACAACGTGCTCCATTTTGACGAGAGCTCCGCGGTCAGAGTCGGTCTCAGTTTTTTCGCGAGCACTATGATTAGACTTTGCTGCGTTGTGGACTGCAAATGTAACGACTGGTAGTATGTCAAGCTGCGACATTGTGTCCCTCTGCAAGGTAGCAGACGAGCGGACTGGCTGCAGCGCATCGGACTGTCACTATCCGATAGGCGCCAGGATTGACACGTTTGCGGCCGTCACTTTACAACGGAAGATTACTAACGCAATAGCGTTTCGCGAGTTGGGTATTAGGGTAAACGCAAACGCAAGGGGACATGGCCTGGCTGTTTGACTGAGTGGGTGAGTGAAGTAACTTTATTTTGGTCCAGAGAAGACGCAGGGAAGACCCCGCGCCACCCGGCTAGTCCCACGTAGGGACCGCCAAGCCCAGCTTGACGGCCCGATCGCGGGCACTCTGGACGGCCAGGGTTTGGTCGTTGAGTTCGGGGCTGCCCAAGAGCGCAGCCTACCTATCCTCGCTGAAGGAGGAGCCGATGGCTTCACACTCCCACAACACATGGTCCAATGTTGCCCTTAGTCCACAGGCAGGGCAGTCCGCACTGGTATATCTTTCAGGGTATATGGCATGAAGAACCGCGAGGTTAGGGTATGCACGGGCTTGTAGAAGTCGAAGGGTAACCGCCCGCGCCCTACATAAGGCGGGGTGCGGGAGGGGGAAGACCCGTCGTGACAGATAGTAGTGCGTGGTGATCTCATTAAACGTAAGCAAGGGTTCCCCGCGGGGCTGGGCGACTGCTGAGGCGGCGCGGTCAGTGAGTCCTCGTGCGGCCTCGTGTGCGCCCTCGTTAGGGTTAGAGGGAGAACCCTCAATCGACCCCAAGTGAGCGGGAAACCAAATGAGAGAATGCGGAGAGATACTTTTGGCGCTTTGGAGAATGCGGAGGGCCTGGGGGGCGACCATGCCGGTTTGGTAGGCCTTAATGGCTGCCTTGGAATCACTATATATTGCCTCTCTGCGACCATCGAGCACAGCCAGCGCGATTGCAACCTGTTCGGCTACCACGGGCCTCGAAGTGCGTACCGTAGCGCAGCAAGTGAGCCTTGAATTGGAGTCTACGATGGAGACGGCGAATGCCTCTTGTTGGACATATGCCGCGGCATCCACGAAGCTTGCCTCAATGTGGTTATTGCGGACATGCTCGAGTAGAGCTGTACCCCTGGCCCGACGTCTGCCGACGTTGTTTGCGGGGTGCATATTGCGGGGAAGGGGCGCGATGTGCAGGTGAGACCTGATGTCGCTGGGAATCCGCACGGCGTCGGGGCACTGGTCGACAGGATTGAGGCCCATCTCGCCGAGTAACTTGCGGCCCGTCGGGGTGCCGGATAGCCTGAGCAGCTGTGAGTACTCTTGTGCCTCGATAATTTCTTCGAGCGTGTTGTGGACTCCGAGCTTCAACAGGTTTTCGGTGTGAGTGCTTGCAGGTAAGCCGAGGGCGAGCTTAAAGACCTTTCTGATGAGTGAATTGAGCTTGTTCTTCTGTGCAACATGCCAATTATGCATGGCCGCCGAGTATGAAAGGTGGCAGAGAACAAAAGCATGTATAATACGGATGAGGTTGTCTTCCTTGATTCCCCGGTGCCTGTTGGCGATCCTCCGAATGAGGCCGAGAGCACTCTCCGTCTTAAATAATGTTGGCGAGATGACTGAGCCCTGAGGCGTGCCGCGTGAACCAAGGGTGATCTCTTGCGAAAGGTATCCTTCGATCATGAGCTTGGCAGTTCTCTGGCTAAGGAAGGATCGGACGAAGTCGTAGGTCCTCTTCCCGAGTCCGAGGCCGGCAATAGACTGGAGAATGAACTCGTGTGAGATATTGTCGAACGCCTTCTGCAGGTCTAATCCAAGGATGGCTCTGGTATCACCCGTGCTCCGGTCGATGATCTGATGCTTTATCAGCTTCATGGCGTCCTGTGTCGAGAGGCCGGCTCTGAAACCAATCATATTGTGGGTGTACATGTCATTGGCCTCGATGTGCACCTTGAGCCGGTTGAGCAGGGCATGCTCTGCAACCTTACCGACACACGACGTCAGGGAAATTGGTCTTAGATTCTCTATTCCTGGTGCTTTACCGGGTTTGGGGATGAGTACCGTGCAGGCCGCCTTCCACTGTGTGGGGACCTGTCCACTACGCCAGACTTCATTAATCCTCTCAGTGAGGAAGTCGATCGACTCATCACCGAGATTCCTCAGCATCCTGTTAGTGACGCCATCTGGGCCAGGCGCAGATTTGACGTTCAGTGAGAAGAGGACATCTCGGATCTCGGCCGCGGTAAAGTCCTGGTCCAACTCCGGCACCGCACACCCCGCGTAGTCCGGGAACTGGGTAGGGGCAGAGCTATCCGCGACCGGCAGGTACGTGTCTATGAGCCTGTCGACAATCAACTCGTCCGGGGTGGAGTCCGTAACGAGGTGGATGGCTCGCGCGAGGGATCGTCTCTGGCTGGATCTGGTGCTGCCCTCATCGAGAAAGTGTTTGAGCAGACCCCAGCTCTTGCCTGATCTGAGCTGACCCTCGACGGATTCGCAGAGCTCATCCCATTGTTGCTTACAGAGGTTCTTGCAGTGATGTTCGATCTCCCTGTTAACCTCCGAAACCTTCTTGCGGAGCCTCCTGTTATGCTTCTGCCCCTTCCATCTCGTGAGGAGGGCTTGCTTGGCTTCCAACAGGTGCGCCAACCTGCTATCCATCTTGTCGACGTCGAGTTCAGTGACGACCTCCTTGGTTGCCGCCGTGGCGTCATCCCTGATCCCTTTGCACCAACCTTCAAAATCTGTCCCGGCCATCGGTGCGCGCTCGGCTCTGATCTTGCGGAAAACGTCCCAGTCGATCAGCTTGAATTTCCTTGTCTTATAGCGGGCAATCGGGAGGGAGACTTCGATGACGTAGTGGTCACTTCCAAGGTCTAGAGCCGTGTTTACCCACTTGACCTCCCCTACGTTCTTGACAAAAGAGAGGTCTGGGGTAGTATCCCGGCATGCGGAGTTACCTCTCCTAGTGGGGAAATCCTTATCGGTGATAAGGGTCAAGTCCACTTCCATCGCAGTCTGCCACAGTTCGCGTCCCTTGGGCGTGTCATGGGTGTACCCCCACACCCTATGTGGGGCGTTGAAATCCCCGACGACTACAAGGGGGTGCCCACCGGCCAGGCTGACGGCTCTCTTGAGGAGGGAGTTCACCCTCGCCCTGCGGTAGCTGGGGCTGCAGTATACGTTGAGGATAAAGAGGCTGTTTCTTCTGAGGCCCTTTCTGGGTGGGTTCATGAGGATTTCAGTCATGACGTACTCGATGCCATCACCAACTGTGCCGAGGTCGCGAGAGAGGCAATTGTACCTTCTGTTGACGAGGGTAGCAACTCCCCTACCTCCTGAATGTGAGGATGCTACCAGATAACCTGCGAGTTTGATAGGAGTACTAGTTGCAACTTCCTGAATAGCGATGATTTGGGGCTTAACCGTGAGAGTTCTTAAATATTGCTGCAGAAGCGGCTTCTTATTGGGAAACCCTCCGCAGTTCCATTGCCAGATACTAAAGTTCTCGTCCGCACTATCCATGGCTAGGCTGAGAGCAGGCTTGAACGGCTCTGAGAATCGCGCCCTCCGTCGGTGGTGCCAGTACATGACGTCGTGCTGCGACCTGCGAAGGAGCGGGGCTGGGTTCTCTCCTGGCATCGACCTCCTCTAATTTGCTTATTCGTTCACTGAGTGCACCTAAGCCCATTTTTGGGTGCGCTATAGCTTCCTCGACCTTTGCTAAGCTAGCCTGCATGCTGGCGAAGGCATTCTTGAGTTCTGAGAGCAATTTTATTTTCTCGTCTTCCTCTCTGTTTTCTACCGCTCGACGCTTGGGCGCACGAGCCGCGTGGGATGTCTCGGACGTATCCATGGCGACCGGGGCCAAAGCGGGTTGCGGCGAGGAGGGTGAAAGCGCGAGCTTCCTAATCTCCGCCATCTCCGCAGCTAGCCTGCGCATTTCTTGTTTAACCTGCGCGTTTTCTTTCCTCAACTGCTCATTAACTCGTCGCAACTCCTCGAGCTCGTGTGCGTGGTGCGAATCGCGAGGCGGGTCGTCACCTCTTGGACCTTCACGTCCCCCTCGAACCTTGTCGGCCCAGGAGAGCGTGAACTTGCTTCTAAGGGCGGTGGGCGTGCGGGAGCGGGACCTGGTCCGCCTCGACGTGTCGCGCCCCGGCCTGGAGCTGGAGCGAGGCCGAGAACCGGAGCGTCCCCGGGAACAGGCCCGTCCTTTGGACCCACGGCTGGAGCCGGAACGTGCCCTGGAGGTGGAGTGGCCCCTGGATACGGAACGGACTCTCGAGCGGCCCCTGGAACGGGAGCGTCCTCTGCGCTGAGTACCCGGAGTGGACGAAGCCTGGACGAGTTCCGCAGTGTCCGAGCGACGCTGAGGGGACGGTGACGCGGCATCGGCCACCTTGGCGCGCTCACTGCGACGACGACGCACGATGTATGGGATCTTGAACCTTTGAGCACAGTCCTTATTAGCCGTGAGATGCTGGCCACCACAGATTTTACACTTGGGGGTACACTGATGCTGCTCATCGGGACTAGGGACACCACAGCCACGGCAAATAGCGTCACCTGGATTGGGACACACGTCGGCGCGATGACCGAGGCGGCCGCACGTATAGCACACGTCGATTTGCTTGCGGTAGAGTGAGCACTGCATGAGTAGCGGTCCATACCTGACAAAGTTCGGTACACGATGCCCGTCGAACGCGACGATGACCGTGCCGGTTTGAGCTATTCTCTTCGCTGCTAAGGCGAGTGGATTATTGGCGTTGACAATCTTGGCATCGATTACGTCAGGGCCGTCTTGAAGAGGGATGTTGCGGATCACCCCCTTGCACGTGGAGTGCGGGGCCGTCTCATAGGCACTGAGCTCATATACCTTGCCCGAGATGAGCATCTGCCTCATCCGGACGTAGCGGTTCGCATTCTCGCGCTTGGGAGTACTGGCAACCATAATATTTTGCTGTAGATTCGGGCATAGAGTATCTTGGCATAGATCTTCCTGACTGATGCCAGCGGCGGCGAGTATTGCGTCAGCCACCGTAACAACGCCAATCTTAAAGATATTGAGTCCACCTCGCGGCCTGATCACAATCTTGATGTCATCTCGAGGAAGTGAGGGCATTCGTCCCGCTGTATAACTTTGGATTTTAGCGCAGCACCGCCTGATTTGCCATGGCGCGCTCCCGGCTGGGGCGATGGCGCATTAGTGTCAGCCGTGCGCGTTTTGGCGCTAACTCTTCTGGCCCCCGCAGACTGCCAGCCTTGATCTTGGGTAACCTCCTCCGGGGAGATATCCTCCCCCGCCACTTGATACTCCATCTTGAGTATGAAGCGTACCCCGCCTTCAAAGGGCCAGTACACGGCGGGCAGATGCTTCACGAGGCGAAAAGCTCTGTCTCAAAGCTCGGGCACGGGCAGGAGGCTCGTGGCCGTGGCGCGAGGCGCGTGGTCTCCGGGAGCAAAGCTTGGCAATCCTCCGTAGGCTTAGCTTGGCGGCCGCCGCTTTGCTGCTGTCGAAGCGTGTAAATCTGTGAAAAATGAACTCACAGCGCTGCGGATGGTCTCTCTGAATGCCGCTTTTCGAGTTGCGTCGAATGATGCAGATGTTCTGGCGCTTCCAGGTTGCAGTCCGCAAGAAGTACACGTTGAATCGGGAGCTCATGTGGAACAAGTCCGCTGAGTTGGCCCCCTTGCGGTCTGGCTGTTTGACTGTGTCGTTTTTCGGGATGAACAGAAGCGCAAATGTGAATGGTCTGCACGGTGCAGCTACCTGTTGGCACAGAGCTCGACCACACACAGTAGCAGTAACGAAATGTATTCTTCTTTGCTGCTGGTGTAAATTTTTCGCAGGAGTGTAATCATTAACACATTCTTTTTGTAAATGTTTAAAACGTTTTACACTTGGTTAGAGCAATATTACCCCTTTGTTTGGCTGGTTAAGCTCTGCGCCGACTAGTGGCTGGACCGTGCAGACCGATCAGGCCGCTCACGCACGTCTATGCTAAAGTTCCTTCATCAGTTTGAGTTTATGCCTCCACTGTTCCGTCGAAATGCCCAGCTCGTCTGTGGTTAGCAGAATACCAGACACGTTCGGCGCTGCGAGAGAATGCTCGCAACGCATGCTGCTTCGCTAGCTCTCACTGGGGGTCGACTGCCAAGAAGCTAGCGGAGAGTTTGGAGAGGCTTCGCGCGCTGGCTCCCAGAGAACCGGAAGTCGACGATACGACTCTCAGAAAATATGCAAACTGCTATATGACCGCTGCAGTTGAAGTGACCACTGATTTGACTCTACGTAGAGGCTCTGGATTGGACTTGTCCTGAAAGTGCCGGTCGCGAGACAGATATCCAGATGGTGAACGTGGTCAAGGATTTTTAAAGCAATTGGTGTTGCAGAATTATATATTATTGCTCCGTAATCAAGGCCCGGAGCGGACAAGACTATTATATGAGTTCAGAAGGCACTTTCGATTACTACCCACGTAGTGCGTGACAGAAGTTTGAGAACCTTCATTGTTTTCAGACATCTTATTTTCAGATTTTGAATATTGTGAATAAGCGGGATCTTTCAGTCTAAAGTGATTCCCAGGAATTTATGTTATCTGCTTACAGAGAGTTGGTATGCCTTGATCATAATACTGGGCATTTTCATAAGTTCTTTTACTGTTCCTTATTTAATGAGCGATATATCACACCACCCGCACGCTTATCACTACGAACTGGGCACCCATTACAAGTCTTACGCCCACGCTCCCACACAACTACTTTTTCCTCTTTTTTGCCCCGCACCAGATTGGAACGCCCTTCCCCACCACGTCGCTGCAATCACTAGCCCGACATCGTTTTTCAAAAATGTATCTTTGTTGGCTAATCAATAACTTGCTTTTTCACGCGTTATTCTTTCTGTTTTTAAGCACTTGCGAAAATGTAGCTTTCTTGTATAAATTTATCTGTATACCTGTGTTTATGTTTGCATTATCAACTGTACCCACCCCTTATGTAATACCCCTAGCAAAGGGGTCTTTAAGGAAATAAAACTGAACTGAACAGTGGTACTACATCTCTCTTGTTTGACAAGAGTTCGCAGGTACTTTTTTGGGTGTTTATTTTGAAACCGTTCTCATCCGCCCATTTGGACAATTTGTTTATCCCAAGCTGCACTTGTAGTTCGCAGATAGCAATATTGCATGATTTTAAACTTACTTGTACATCATCGACATAAACGGAATAAAACATTGCGCATGGAGCGACTGTATGCAAGCTGTTCATTTTTACAATAAGTAGTGTGCAGCTAAGCGTGCCCCCTTGGGGAACACCAGTTTCTTAGGCGAATAATTTAGATAAAGCATTGTCCACTTTTACGCGAAAAGTGCGGTTAGACAGATAGCCTTCCATTGTGTTCAGCACGAACGCCCATCGCAGAAAGATCGCGGAGGATCCCGAATCGCCATTTCGTGTCGTACGCTTCCTCTAGATCTTGAAATGCTGAAAGCAAAAATTGCTTCTGAATGAATTCATCTCTAATGTTTGCCTCAAGGCGGACAAGGTGGTCTATTGTCGGCCTTCCCTCTCGGAAACCACATTGAAGGGGGTCTAGTTTGTTGTTACATTCTAGGAAGCTGATTAAGCGCCCGTTTACCATTTGTTCAAAAGCACTATTGGCCTGTAGCTGCTGGCTAAGGCCGGCTCTTTCCCTTGTTTAAGTACCGGGATGACTATAGCTTCTTTCCAGGACGATGGAATATACCCAGCCGCCCACATGGTTTTGAAAAGAGATAGGAGTGTTTCCAGTGTTTCAGGGTGTAGGTGGCTAATCATTTCGTATATGATACGGTCGCCACCCGGCGCCGAGTTGTTGCAAGAAACGAGATACGCCTTAAGTTCCGCCATACAAATGGGCAATTGTAAACATCACTCGATGACCCTTTGCGGTTGAGGTGATGCCGCTACTCGCGTTGAGCCTGAGAAATGCTTCTGTACAGCGCGATGCACTCGAGATATATTGAAAGTGTTCGCCTACACAATCCGCCTGATTTTCCAAGCTAACACATTGGTTACTTACTAGTGGTGTGACTCCCGACCTATTAACTTATTTACGCTATTCCATACTGTTGTTACATCAGTGTACTAATTTATACTAGAGACGTACCTATCCCAACTTTCTCTCTTTGCACGTCGACGTGTTCTCGAGCCTTGTGACTTGGCTCATTTGAAATTAATAAGGTTTTCGGCGGTTGGATAATTTCAAATCAATCTCCAGGCTTTAGTTTGATTTTGTCGTGCTTTCCGACATTCGTTGTTCAACCATGGGATGTGACATTTACTTGCCAGTCCGTTAGTTTGCTTGATACATTTAGTTGCAGCGTCAATAATAAAGCCTGTTAAATATGCCACAGCGTCGTCAACATTAAAACCAGCTATGTTATCTCCGCCTAAATACGTCAGCTTTCGGAACAGTTCCCAGTGGGCTGAGCTCACGTTCCATCGCGGAAAATGTGGCAAGCATCTATCCTGTTTCGTTAGGTTTAAAATAATAGGAAAGTGGTCGCTCCCAAAGGGGTTCTTCAGAACGGTCGACTCAAGATACGGAATTAGTGTACTCGATACTATACTTAAGTCTATGGATGAGTACGTGTTATGTGTCACACTGTAGTGCGTTGGATCTTTCTCATTAATTATATATGCTCCTGCGGAAAAGAGAAAGTTTTCAATGAGTCGACCTCTCGCGTCGCATCGTGAGTCTCCCCACATCGTGTTATGAGCGTTAAAATCTCCCACGTGTATGTACGGCTCGGGAAGCTGACCAATGAGGTTATAAAAGTCTGTTTTTTCGAGATGCTGGTTCGGCGGTTTATAAATGGCACATACAGTGACAAACCTATTAAAAGGAATTGCCCGAATTGACACTGCCTCAAGGGGTGTCTGAAGGGCGGCGTGTCGGCAAGCTACCGCCTTGTCGGCTACCATTGCTACACTGCCGGAGGCATGAGCCTCGTCACGGTCTTTTTGGAAGATGGTGTAGTTTCGAAGAAAATTTGTGTTGGTAGGTTTGAGATGTATCTCTTGAACACAGAGCAAGTTGGGATTGTGCTTGTGTAGTAGTTCTCTAATGTCGTCGAGGTTATGTAGAAGTCCTCGTATATTCCACTGTAGTATTTGTGTTTCCATTATGATAAATGTGTTGGGTGCAGTGTGTTTAAGAGACTGAGATTAGTTCACGGGCCCTTTGGAGGCGCCGTGACGCGGGTTTTGTCTTTTTTGGAGCGATGGAAAAAGGTTCGCAGCTCCTTAGGCGCTGGTGGCGACGTCTGGCTGGTGGTTGTGCCCATCGCTTCTTGCGAGGCGTTGGACACGCGCTGTGTTTGATGTGAAGGCCTCGGTACGTTCGACGAGACCTTTGAGGCCACCGGCCCGGAAGTGGATGGCCCCTTCTGCTGGGGTGACGGAGCAGCGCTAGCTGCAACCGCCGCGGGGGCAGATGGCGTAACTGCTGTCTTACTGCTTGTGGGTCGGACAGCCACCGGAAGCCTTTGTGTCGCTGCCCCCTGACACGTCACATCGGCAAGTGTTCTTGGGCAGGTAGGATACCCGCCTGCGTGCCTCCTTGAAACTTATATTTTCCTGTACTTTAATAGTTACAATTTCCTTTTCTTTTTTCCAGGATGGGCACGACCGCGAGTATGCAGCGTGCTCCCCATCACAGTTTACACAGTGGAGAGAGTTCTCGCAAGCTTCAGAGGTGTAGTCATGGGCACTACATTTCCCACAAGTTTGGCGGCCTCGACAGCTCTGCGAACTGTGGCCGAAACGCTGTCATTTGAAACATCTGAGGGGATTTGGCACGTGTGACCTAACAGGGAGCTTAATGTACCCGCCCTAGATGGACTCGGGCAGAGCACTTGAACCAAAGGTGAGTATTAGGTACTTGGTTTCAATTTCTTTGCCATCCCGCCTCATCTTAATTCTCTTGACATCGACATCATTCTGCTCACTGAAGCCCTCCAAGAGCTCAGCCTCTGTCAGCTGGAGCAAATCATCGTTCGAGACAACGCCGCGGGTGGTGTTAACAGTGCGGTGCGGTGTTACTGTAACTTGACAATCCCCAAATGAGACCAAAGTGGGCAACTTTTCGTATTGTTTCTGATCATGCAGCTCTAAGAGGAGATCACCACTTGCCATCCTTGATGCCTTGTAGCCTGGACCAAGGACATCAGTTAAAGACTTGGAAACTAGAAAAGGGGAGATTGTTCGTACTTGTTTATCTGATTTTTCCGAATCAATGACATGAAATAGTGGGAAGTTCGGCCTTTGACGGCCAAAGAACTGGAACACATCTTCGGTGCGCCTTCTTTTCTGAGGGCGATCAGGAAGGGGAGGGAAGGAACTAGCCATAGACAAATGTAATTTTCGGCAATAAAGCCAGCCGCCCACCGTGGAGCCCTACAAGGGGACGCTACAGGGACCTTAAAGCCAGGTCCTGGAAGCACCAGCTGTACGTTATCATTATAAACAAATATGAAATAACGTAGCTAGGTTGGCTATTCACACAAGGTTAACCCTTCACAAGGTAAATTGGAAGTAAGCGGAAACTAGGAGAAGACAGGAAAAGTTAAAGGTGAGAGAAAGATGAAGGCTGGAGGAAGAGAGAGGCAGGAAAAGGCAATTACCGATTTCCACCGGGTGGGTCAGTCCGGGGGTGCCGTCTACGTGAAGCCGAGGGCAAAGAGGTGTGTTGCCTCCGCCGAGGGGCCTCAAAGATCCTGACACTCAGCATCGGCTCAACCCCCTGGATCCCCTTTTCCCCGGACTCAGCTAAGCCACGCACGGTTAAACGCGAGAGGGTCCAACCCTCACGTGCCCAGGTACGTGGTATCGCAACACACCAAACGCCTGCTGATGCAGACGCCCCTGCGGGACAAAAGAAGCTCTTGCCGCATGATTCCGCCCATTAAAAGGTTGTAAAACGAAGTATTGTGAACATATATGCCTGGTATTATCACTGGAGAAATCGTGCGAACATGAAATGCAAACCAGCTTTAATAGTAAATGGGAAATATTTTTAGTTTCTGGTTACCCTCAGTCGGTCGTGACTGCTGTTGCCGAGACCCTCCTGAAAAAAAGTGAAGAAGCGCACGACGAGCCTGAAGACGAGGGAAGAAGCTTGTGACCGGAAGTGGTACACTACCTACACGAAATTTCGCACAATCTGAAGAAGGTTGCGGGCAGGCTTGGGGTACCGCTTGTTTTTTCCGCTCCGAAAAAGATATCCAAGATATGCCCTCGTACTTCCGGCAAGGAATCTGAAAAATGTGCATGTGGAAAAAAGCTTGCCAGGCCACATGTGCGGTGCGAATCAGGAGTGGTGTACGAGATACCGCTGTCCGGCGGAAAAGCCTATGTAGGCCAAACTGGCAGATCCTGAACGATCGGCTGAGGGAGCATCGAAGAGAACAGCGAAGACGTGCGCTTAGCACAGCACTGCAGTTCCTGCGAGAAGTGTTCACCGCATTTCGAGAGTGCGAATATATTAGAGGCGAAAGAATAGACTGCACGAGGGCTACCGGAAGCCTTCCATATAAAGAGAAACGGCAGTGATCGCATTAGTGATACATCAACTGTGTTATATAGTTTGGAATGTGACCTTTTCTCAGCAGGAAGATAAGATGTACTTTCAGGGGTGTTGGGGTGGCACGCGTTCTTTGTCTCCGAACGCGCATGCGCGACGCAGCCTGTATATTCAACTTCTTTTTATGGAATAAGATCAGCTTTGAGTGCAGCGATTGTCCGTATGTGTCAGTGTTGCTTTCTTTTGTGGGTGTTTTTTGACGCTGCTGTTATACCTGCAATAAGTGACCAACTCGCCTAAGGGCTAGTTTTCCTGCCGCATACTCCTCATTCTTCAAGGTCTTGCACCGAAGCGCAATTGCCTTATGGAACTACTTGAACTTTTTACAAAGTGAATTGCGACAGAAATTTCGTAGTACGACGTAAACACGATGTGCAGACGGGATAGCTTCGGACTGTAATTTGAACATGTGACAAAACATAATTCTGTTACGAGGAAACTCATGAGGCATAGCATCAATTGGAGAAAAAATATTCACGTGCACGTCGAAAGAAAAGGTCCATGTGGGATAACTTTGGGAGATTCTTAACAGAATATCCGAGAATGACGTCCAGCAGATGTCATGTTTGTATCCGAAATGGCGCATGGACATTGGGACATCATTCGGATGTCCTATGGACGAAGAGTTTTCACTAGGTCGTTAAACTGCTCGCCAAAGAATGGGAAAACAGATGGAAGGCGAGAGATGGAAATTCAAGACGATGAACAAAACGAGAACAAGGTAAAAGCGGGAGTCAACGTTTTGACAAGCGGACCTTGTTCGTATTGCTCATCACCAAAGCATGGTCGCCATAAATAGAACAATACGCTGCCTTTCCGTTTCAGGAAGTTCCCGCTTGGCTTCCAGCATCGTTGTTGTACTAGTCCTCTCCTTCTGCTAATTCGCGTTTACTCTGCAGGCGCGACATGATTGTTACAGATGAATTTCTGTGACTTTTAAAGAATAAATGGCTTTTGTGGGCGTTTGTGACTTCAATCCGTGCATGCAAGTTTTCTCTGCTGCTTTTCAATTCGTGAGCATTTCTGTTCGCGTCAGGAGCAACAAGTCCGGCTGTTTGACGTTATTCATAGGCGCAGTTAATATGTAGGTAAAAAGGTGCAAAATTCGTTATTTATGGCATCATAATTACCCTTATTGTATAAGACTACTGTTTTCTTGTGCGAGGGATCGGCAGTAGGGCAAAAACTGAAATCTACATGAATAACTTTATGGTCACTAATTTCACGGAGAATCGAAGACAGGCTATCGGGATGGGTTGTCAGCATTAAATCCAAAATGTTAGAGGAATCGCAAGTGACACGCGTTGGCTGAGTTACTAACTGCGTTAGGTTATAGTCAAGACAAACCTCAAGAAAATCTCTAGCTTCAATTGTGTTAGCAGTTGCAGTTTCTTCGCTCCAACGAATACCAGGAAAATTAAAATCGTCAAAAAGAACAAGATCGGCTCTAGGATATGTCAAGGTAAGCTGGTTTAGAATATTATTAAGTGCGCGAGAAAAGGTAGGATTGTTATATGGGGGCCTATAGCAAACACCCAATAATACATATTGTGGTAAAGCTTGAAATAATACTCATGAAATTTCTAAGTCGAAGTCGATGTTAAATACAGAACTTGGTATTTGTTTACTGGCTGCAACGAGGACACCACCCCCGCGAGTGCCTTTGCGGTCTTTCCGATAGACATTGAAATTCGGTAAATCGGCGAGTACTTCTGCGTCGGCAACATCACTTGATAGCCATGTTTCGGTTAGTATCCGAATACTGCTATCTGAAGACTTGACAAGATGAGACAGGTGATCACATTTGGGTATGAAACTTGGAATGTTACTGAAGATCACGGAAAAAGAAAGGTTAGCTTTTGGTCTAGGGTGAAAACTGGCGAAAACTGCTTGACGCCGATGTGGTTGCTACTAGATTTCTTGCACTGTTTTTATGGTTTCATTGAATAGATGACGTTTCGAGCCGCTGTGCAGTGTTTTATAGCGTAGGGAAAACGGAACAGATTTCTGTCTTGCAAATTTGACCCAAGTGACTTCTGGCGTTCTGAAACCTACGTGAGAAATCCTCACCTATGATGTAGGGCGTTCCTTTCAACTTACGTCCGTTTGAAAGGATCCCGTCTTTTATTTTGTGGAACTCGAATTTCGCTATTATCGGCCTACATCTCCCGCCTGTGTGGCGGTCTAAGCGATGCGCACGGTCGATTTCTTTAAGGTGAATATCTATACCTAAGTGGTCATGGCAAAGTGGAATGACCCGCCGTGGTTGCTCAGTGGCTATGGTGTTGGGCTGCTGAGCACGAGGTCGCGGGATCGAATCCCGGCCACGGCGGCCGCATTTCGATGGGGGCGAAATGCGAAAACACCTGTGTACTTAGATTTAGGTGCGCGTTAAAGAACCCCAGGTGGTCTAAATTTCCGGAGTCCCCCACTACGGCGTGCCTCATAATCAGAAAGTGGTTTTGGCACGTAAAACCCCATAATTTAATTTTAATTTAAAATGGAATGATTATTTGCTCAGATTCGGCATACGATTCAGATAGCTTGGCGTCTGGAAGGCCGTAGAAAATCAGATTTTTACGTCGCTACCTGTTTCGGCTTCCATTCCAACGTCCCTCAATATCATCTGTTAGTGTAACATTCGCCGTGCTGGTCGCATTCTACGTTGTTATCTGCAGATAAGATTGCCCCGCTTGCCGCGATATCTTCCTTTCTTTTGCCACTCCCTGATTGGCTGCTTAGCGCTCAAAAAGCGCCTCGCCGACCGGATAAACGTCTTGCTGGCGCTGCGTGGGTCGTTGTTCCTCGAGCCTGCCGCCTCGGCGTCTCGCCGTCGAATACGTGACAGCTGGTGGCAGCGCACGTGGTCGATGGCGTCCGGTTTGGTGAGAGCACGGCTTAAGTCATTGGGAGCATTAGCGACATTTGCTTGGTAGTCGAGGCTTTTGACTTTGCTAAATATTAGTGCGTGTAAGAGTAGCAGTTGTTCTCAGCAGTGATGAACCTCGCATCGTTAACGAAACCCAACCTAGTGTTGCTAGCAGAAGAGTTAGGTATCCGTGTACAGAAGTCGATGCGTAAACCTGCAATTATTGAAGCAATATCGAAATGCGGAGCGAAAGACGACAAAGTCGAGGAATGTTGGAAGACAATTTCCCAACAGCTAAAAGAAAGAGAGAACTGAAGTTAAAAGAGATGCAGCTGCATAGCCTTGAATGAACTGACAGTTCCGACATGCGCGGGAACATGCAACCTTTCAGGGCTGGTAGCGACATCACTTTGTACCTCGTCAACTTTGAGAGGACGTGTACTAGAGCAGCACTTGCAGGAGAGACCTGGGCGCAACGCCTCTTGACGCTGCTTCCAAACGAAGCAGCCGACGTAATCGCAAGGATGCCAGATGAAGATGCGCATGACTACAATAAAGCAAAGCTTCAGCTGAGGCGAAGGTACAGCTTGTCTACAGAAGCCTTAAGGATGAAGTTTCGTAACACGAGGCGTAGTCAACAGGAGTCATTCTCGGAATTCGCCTATAAGTCCATGAGCTTGTTGGAAGAATGGCTTAAAAGTGCCAACGCATGCGAGAACAAGCAAAGTCTGATTGAAGTGTTCGCGCTAGAACGATTCTATGCGTCTATTTCGGAGCAAATGCGCCTGTGGATTCAGGACAAGACAAACGTAGATACGTTTCAAACGGCCGCCACTTTAGCGGACGAATACCGTTCCCACAGAATGGAAACTTCAGAAGTGCAAAAGAAACCGTCGGGAGCATCCAAGAAGTTTCAGATAGGAGAGAGAGAAAGCAACCAAGGGAAATCCGACAACGTTCCCGCCCAAGTGCACGCGGTCAACTCGAGTGAAACAAAAAGTTCCAAGTTTGAAGACAGACGACCGCTAGTCTTTCACACATGCCAACAACCAGGCTCGGTTCCCACCTGCGGTAAGGTTCAGTTCCCACCTGCGGCAAGTTGTTTTTTCATCCACTTTAATTTCCAATAATTTATCGTTTCTTTATTCCATTTATTAAGCACAAGTAATTTCCCCTATGTTGTCCTTGGTGTCAGTGTTCGTTGGCTTCTCATGAAATGACTAATAAAAATCGGGCCCCTCGGTTAACCCCCTTTCTTCTCGTTTATTACATAACGAGGGTCTCGAATACGGCAACATTGGTGCCTTCAGGTAGTAGATGTGGGTTTACTGACCAGTTGCCTTCACCCCCAAAAAAGATCACGTTCTCGTGACGCCTGCGGCTACAAGGACGTTCCACGTCCGCCGCCAAGGTCTGTGAGTGGTGGCGCTGGCTAACACTCCCAGGGTTCTACTAGTACACAAACATACCCACGAAAAGTGGATGGGGAAACAGCGCCGCGGTAGCTCAATTGGTAGAGCATCGCACGCGAAATGCGAAAGTTGTGGGTTCAGTTCCCACCTGCGGCAAGTTGTTTTTTCATCCACTTTAATTTCCAATAATTTATGGTTTCTTTATTTCATTTATTAAGCAAAGGTAATTTACCCTATGTTGTCCTTGGTGTCAGTGTTTGTTGGCTTCTCATGATATGGCTAATATATATATATATATATATATATATATATATATATATATATTATATAATTCTTCCAGCGCTACTTCAAGATACACTACTAGGAATCTTTATTTTATACTTTCGCTTGTTTACTTGTTCTTGGCAGTGTTCTTCCTGCGGTTTTGTCATGCGCGGGTCCATTTGATGTGGTTCCTTGTTTGCCAAGTAAAAGAGAGGTGTATCTCACAGGCGTACCTAGTAGGTACGCCTTACTTCAATTCTCTTTTGCGGGTTGACGTGTCTTTATGGCGAACGCTGGGCATTATTCACATTTGTACTAGTAAAGGTACCTTACCCTCGCTAATTTGCATATCCAAGTTACTTTCGATTGCCCCCCCCCCCCCCCCCCTTGAAAAGAAATCCTGGGTACGCGTCTGGAGTGGTGGATACACATTCGATGCACAAAATATAGCTATTGTGGCATATTGAAGTCATTGTAGCGCCTGCAATGGCGTTGGCCACCACCGTGCTTCTAGCATAGTTTCATACGTGAGCAGAATGGTAGAAGCGACAGAAGCATAGCCTCCAAGCTTTGTTTTAACGTAATCACCAGTCACTGTCTAAAATATGACACCATAATTAATTAACAAAGGTGTTTGTAATAAAATGTAGTTCCAAAGTTTACTACTAACACATATTCTTATATCTTTGCATGTAGTCTTGGCTAAAGACGACGTCCGTCATTTCTGCCGTCAAAGCCAATGCAAGCCGAGCCAGGCAGAGCAACAAACTGCGCGGCAATGGTTCTGGTCGCAAGAAGTCTCGCGCAGACTTTCGGATTCTGCATAGGTGACTATAAACCTTATTTCTATACTTTTACAACTGTTTCTGTTCTCTTTTTGCACGCATTCATGGTTTGTCATGAGTCAATGGGCTCACGTGCGCTATTCTGCTTCCACGTATTTATTTATGCTGTGCATGGTCGCTCTAAATTTGCGGATAAAGTATGCCTTTCTTTGTTCCCGTTCACCAGGAGAGCGGAAACCTGACTAGAGAAGGGTGACACGTATTTTGTCAAAATGTATGCTCTGGCAGACTGAGATGTTTTAAAAATGGGAGATGTGGCAGCGCGTGGGCTCAGCTGTGGTTATTTAGACGGAGTCCGAACGCGGTCTGGCCTATATACTGTTGGTGGCAGACATCACAATGTAGCGTGTAGACCACATTGGTACTGTCACAATTTAGAGGTTCTTTAATTCTGAATGTAAAGCCACAGGAACTAGCCTTAGTGAGACAGGTTGAAGTCATATACATGCAGACCTTGCGGCGTTGTTTACCACACGGTTTGCAGTCTGATTCCATGTTTTGAACCGTGGTTGTTCTCGCTCTGACGACGGTATCTCTTAGGTTCCTTCCCCGAAGACAGACAACTCGTGGTGGCTCAGTCAAAATTGCAGACAAACGTGTGCTCTGCTGAGTAATATTAAAGTGTTTGGTAGGGCAAGGTTGGTTTGATTTCTAGGATGGCGCGGCTTGGAGCCTGACAAAATTCCATTTTTGTATAAGCCTTGTGCTCGTCTTACAGCATCATCAGCGATACTTTCCGGGTAGGCCTTTGCCACCGGTGCCATTTTGAGTTCCCTTGTGTTATCTGTCTCGTCAGCGCATATTCGGTGGTATCGGTGGGCTCGTGAATACGGGATGGCTGTCTTGCAATGTCGCGGATGGCTGATTTGGAAATGTAGGTATTGGTGGCGGTCTGTTGGCTTTTTATACAAAGTTATGAATTTGTGATAGTCTTTAATTTCTACAGTGGCATCAAAAAACCTTACGGCTGATCTAGAATAGCTGCACATGAAAGATTTATTTATTTATTTCGAATACTGTTAGCCCTTTTTGGGCTGGTACAGGGTGGGAGGATTGACACGTTTTGGCAACACATCAAGCAATGAAACATAAATACATCACGAGAGGTACATTTCCAGCTTCCGTTCAAATGATTGTACCGTCATTGCGTCATCAAAACTCTGTACATCAAGGCCATTCCAGTCTTCAGTTGTCTTAACAAGGGGAGAATATTTAAGCACATCAATTCTGGCATTGTAAGGCACAAAAACATAAGGGTGATTCACACGGGGAGAGACTCTGCCAGGACGGAACAAATGGCGCGACTGATCTAAGTTAAATTTATTCGTAGACAGCTGGTGCAAAAATTTCAGTCGTGCGATTTGTCTGCGTGTTGCCAGTGTCGGTAAATTCGCCCCGGCGAGCAAAACGGTTACGGACTGTGTTTTGCGATACGCTGACAATATAAACCGTACTGCAAGTCTTTGAATGCGTTCAAGTTGGTCAATCTGACATTGCTGGTGAGGATCCCATATGACACTACCATATTCCAAAGAAGGGCGTACAGCAGCTGTGTAGACCTTAAGTTTAACTGCAGGCGTTGCATGCGCCAATTTTCTTTTAAAGAATCCATGTTTTCGCTGAACAGATCCACATATGTTGTTTACGTGATTCTTCCAATTGAGGTTATTTGAGATGGTGACACCAAGATACTTTAGCTTTGTCGTGCGGGCTATTTGTTTGTTGCTTCCAAAGTAATTAAAACACAGTGGCATTTTCTTGTTCGAGACAGTCATACACGCGATCTTTTCAAAATTAATTTCCATATTCCATTTGGAGCACCAGTTGTGGATTCCTTCCAAGGATTTATTCAGTAATTTTTGATCATCTATTGATTTCACTGGGCAGTACAATATACAATCGTCCGCAAATAAACGAACCTCAACCCTAGTATCTATATGCTCGCCTATATCGTTACTGTAAATCAAGAATAATATCGGCCCCAACACAGACCCTTGCGATGCACCAGAAGAAACGGGTAAACTTTCGGAGTGTTGGCCATTACTTTCAACAAATTGCAGCCTATTCGTCAAGTACGCCTGAAGCACTTAATAATTTGTTCGTTGACCCCAAAGTCATACAGCTTGCTGATCAGCTTGCTGTGACAGACCTTGTCGAATGCCTTTGACATATCAATTGAAATTACGTCAACTTTCGCTTTCGAGTTGACTGCTTCAGCAAAGCTGTGGATAGTTTCAAACAGTTGGGTCACAGTTGATAGACTTCTTCGAAAGCCATGCTGCTTACTGTAGAAAAGATTATCATTTTCTATATACTGAATAATTCCTTAGCAATTATGTGTTCCAGGACCTTGCATATTGTGCACGTATTAGAAATCGGGCGATAATTCCCAATGGGCAAGCTTGCTTCCAGATTTGAAAATTGGTTTTACCCTTGCCATCAGCCAGTCAGTAGGTATAATACCGCTATGAAGCGATAGATTGATGGGAGAACTGAATAAAGATCTGCTACGAATCTAAGGACTTTCTTCGCCGTGGAGCCGAATAAAGAATATCCTAACGACCTTTTGTAGATAAGCGGCTTCAAAAGTCTGGCCACAAAAAAAGGTTCTTCAAGCGATGTCATAAAAATACCCGCATAATTATTAGCCATCTTCGTGGCCATTGCCGTTCCGCTTATGTGGAGGAAGTGTTTCTGGTGAAATTTGAAGTTATTGTACCCTAGTACTGACCGCAATAGTGTTCACAGCGTGCCCTCGTCCATACTTACAGGCGTGTTTGCCTTCTTGTAAGCATTGACCATCGCGTCAATGCCACTTGTTTGTGGTATGTTTGTGTATCGGGACACTACATCCATTGTAACGAGGAAGTTCTCTTTAGGGATCTCGAGTCTAGTTATTATGCGATGGAAATGGATGGCGTCATGAATTTAAGATGGAATCATCAGAGTTGTGTCCTTAATTATGAACTCCAAGGCACTTGAAATTATTTCGGTTATCATGCCATTGCTAGAGACAATAAGGCGACCGGAGTGGTTAGTCTTGTGGATTTCAGGAAGGAAAAAAAATGACCTGGGGCTAGCTGAATCGGCTGCATTGCTTTAAGCATGTCCCTGGATATTTTCCCTTCCTTATGCAATGAATTCGCGGTTTATGCCTGATTCTAAACGATTTAGTCAGGCTCAGCAAATTCCGTGAAGTCCGTATATATATACTGATGTCCTTCTTTCGGGCAGTCCACCTTATCCAATAATACTATTGCGCCACCCTTCTCCACAGGTTTAATTACCACATCTGATCGGAGGCTCAGCCATTCCAACAACTTGCGCTCTTGATACCACAAGTTTTGTCGAAGGGCTTTCAATGTGGAGCATGCCGTCAGTGTGTGTGTGTGTTTGGGTGTGTGTGTGTTTGCGCAACGTAGGAGCGCGTGTCGCGTTAGGGCTTTTAGTACTGCGGAATGCCTACGTACGCAAGAGGGCGAGCGTTAGACGCCGGGCGCGTCGGAGCGCATTGGCCGCGTCCGCCAGTACATCGAACCGTCGGTCAGACAAGACGCTGCTGATCTCGCTAACGTGATGTAACGTGTGACCGCGTTCCCGCTTCGTCGAACTATATTTAGGCCTTTAAGAGACTCTACTTTTAATACGGATGAAATACACGAATCATATCGAGAAAAATAAAAAGCGAGTACTTATTTTCTGAGGCTGGCACGTTCATTTGCGACGAAGTGCACCAAAAGCAGGTCGAGCCTTTCGCGCAAACAGCACACACTGAACGCTTTCTCAAAAGCAAATTTCCTATTCTTGCTATGCATTCCCACCGTGCACGTTCCGGGAATGGCTTCTGCGCGTTCACTTCACGCAGCAAAGCCAAACCGTAGGCCATTGAAAAGTACAACCTTCCTCTGGTCGCCTTTGACGCTGCCATTTTGGGAAACTCTTTTTGTCTCGCGCTCTACCGAACAAACAAGAACCACGAGCGCAGCACGAAAGGCTGCCTACGTACGCATGCAAGAATCGGATGCGTGCGTAAGCAGCGGCCGCGTAAGCATCACGCACCGTTCGTGTTGCGTTCTGCACATGCGCACTTTGCAGAACGTAGCAATCTTACGGGCGCAACGCCGTTGCGTACGCTACGCACGCACTACTGAAACTGCCTGTTGACACGTGGACTTGTTTACTGTTTTCGGCTGAGCGGTTTTCACCGTCTAACAAATGTTATCGCTCAGTGCAGGACGCGCCCGCATGTATCAGAAGTTTCTCGAATGTTGTCAATGGTTCTGCAGTCACCGAAGCTTGCGTAATCTGATTGCATGTGCCACGCGAATTGTGTAGAACTTCCTGAAAGACACGCGGGGACCACGGATTACTCTGGAACCTTCGATGACTTGTGTATGAAAGCCGACGCGCTTGACCGGCAGATGACATTTTCGACGATCGCCGCCTTTGTTCGCCGCTGTTGTTGTTCTTTGAGTGTAGCCTGTTTTTGGGGAACAGGTTCGGCCAATAAACTACTAGTTTCGCCATTCAGTTTGGCTGCTTTCTTCACTGCACTGTCACTACCACGTGACTATATATATATATATATATATGACGGATGAGAGAAGGGATATACTGCAGAGAGCATTTTTGAAGAGATCCTGGGGTACATTTATTATCACTTTTGCTTTAGAGCACGAAATGTGGTGTGGATTGGTGTTTTCAAATAACGCACAAAATCCGTAGGCAAGCACTTTCGAAGGCGATTCTTGGAGAAAAATCGCCCATCTCGTGGTGTAGAGGTCTTGGCAGTGGCACATGCAACACAGGGGCAGAACAACTTTTTGTAGAGTCTTGTATGCAACACTGCTGATGACAATGTACACTGGTCTTTCATGACGCGCCCTTCCACGTCATAAATATTTGCGCAGCCTGGTATGGTCCGCTTCCTTGACCACGACTGCATGGCCGGCTACTTGCTGCTGATGGTGTCCGTGCACGATACGTGACAACTCAAGCTCATTTACTTGAGGCAGAATGATTGGGTTCAACACCAAGCAAACAAACAAAAATAATGTCCGAAATTTAAAAGCAAGAGAAATGCACGAGCGCACATAATTGACGTAGAAAATAGAAAATTCATTTACACTCTGCGCGATTTTAACGGATATATTATTTAATGTAATGTCCAGACATACATTGCACATCGTTCTTAGCATAATTATTTGACACAACGCGCAACGACTATTGCTGATGATTTTTTTGCGACGCAATTGGCACCCTGGAAGAATGCCTGCATAAGTGATATCACACATGAAACAATGCAGGTGCCTGGCACAGACGGCGAAAGCGACTTACTTGGGGCACAACTGGGCCTATCGGAATTTTTTTTTAACTTTAGCGTAAAACACAAAAAGGACATAACAAAGAGCTCAGGATTATCACATATTCCTTCAGAATATTTGGCGAGAAGCGTGCACCAAACGAGACGTCCACGCTCTGTGACGCTTCGCACATGGCGTCACACATATGCACACGCACAAACAAACGAATAAGAAATGAAGGCGTTCGTCACCTAGACTGTCAATACACAGTGCCAGTGTTCGTCCTTCATCGAGTGGATTGCCTGTGTTTGTTTATTTCTTCACTTAACTGCTGAACCGAAACGCTGCCGCTCGGTGGTTAGAAAGAGCGCAGCATAGCACATCCCCCAGCCGGAGACATTTCTGTCCTTGCTGTTGCAACACGCCGTGTGTGCCTTTAGTGGTTGCCGCTTCCACTTGCGAAACTGCCCACAACTGTGTTTGAAATTACGCAATATGCAAAACAAAGAAGCCATATGCGAGCGAGATGCGCAGAAAAGTGCTCGAAGAAGGTCTTGGCACGTCCTGTTCGGAGCTCTGAAAACAGAGGAGGTTCTAGAAACGCTGGCTGTTAACACCGTGCGACGACGAAGGCGAGCCAAACGAGCGCCGGCAGCTTCAGCACTCGGCTGGCGCCGCTTTCCATCGGGTCCATCGCTTCTTCCGTTTCTTCCGGGTCAGTGACCACGATCCTCCAGCCCAGATAGTAGTGGGTGAAGCACTGAAACAGAGAGCAACAGTCAGCGCACCTGCTCATTTCGAAAAGGGCAGCAGCACCTGGTAGTAGACAAGGCCGGGCGTATCCTTGTCCGGAGTCCAGGTAAATGTTCCGGGCTGACCGCGGTCACACTGTAGCCTCAGCGTTTGCTTGAAGTTCTCCCAGGATTTCGACTCGTCGCTCATGTCCACCGTCTTGTGCTTCCACTCGCAATAGCGGCCCGTACCTGCGTCGCAGTGAGAGATGCCTTCGAGAGAGCCCTCAATTGCCAGCTGGCGCACACCCCACTCACCCATTTCTAGCTGTTGGCCGCCCCTGTTCACATGGGCTGTACGCTCATTACAGTGTGCTGCTCACGCTATTTTAGCTACCGGAATGAAGACTATCTTGAGCTCAATTTATTTTCTGTTATGCCAGAAAATCACAAACGTTTATTTCTTAGGGTCTGCAGTCAGACAAGATTTTCGACTCTTGTTCATAACCTTAGTAGAATATTTATTTGTTATAAAAACATCGACACTGTCATCAGATGACAGGGAAGTGGTATATTACTGAACAGTAACAATTCTGATAATCTTAAAGGAGTACTAATATGAAGGTAGCTCTGAACTCTGCAAGTACATACGTTGTGGGACATGCTTATGGAAATGATAAATGGTAAAAAATGTCTAAATTTGTTTTTACGCATGCACTGAGAAATAAATACATGACATGTTATTTTTATAGGGCATGGTATCTCAAAGGGCATAGAATAAATAGACTGAATGCATGGGCCGTATTACGTAAAACTATCCTAATGTTTTTATTCCAATCTCCTGACGTCAAATTTGCGTAACCGCCGACGCAAGACTCGGACGGTGACCAGCAGGGTTGTCTGAACGGACCAACCAAACGCTCCCCTTGTTTATAGGAGGTAACTTTTGTTTGCTTTAAAAACGAATAATATTGCATGCAGTGGGGGGCTTGTTTTACCTAATTGGCTGACAAGAGGCGAGGTGCACGCTCAAGTGGAGAGGGATTATGGGGCCGAGCCAGTGCACTAAAAATCGACAACCGGCTGAATCGGGCGGTGCCGCCGTCTACGATTGGTCCGCCTTCCCTTACTTGTATTGAGGTGGCTGGTCGAAAATCGCGGCGGCATGCAACGGAAGGTTAAGGATGCCGCTAAAACGGATCCTCAGCAGAGTTGGCAGAGCGACGTCGGAAGCGTGCCCAAAGGGCTAGAAAACGTTACACGGCCACGCAAAAAGGTTTAGTGGACGCAAATAAACCCATGCTCTCCGGCAGGTACAAGTAGCCAGTGCCTGAGCGATCGGCGGTAGACATTTTTATTCCTTTCAGAACGGGGTAGCCCGCGGCTATTCAGAATAAAATTCAGTTTTGTTCGGCATATAATGCATCTTTAACGCGTGCGCGTCACTTTGACGCGCTTAGTTTTCGAGGTCTTGTAACGTCTCGTGAGAGGCAAGTGGGTGCAGCCCGAAAACTTTTGACCAATCATCATCATAATTAGGCTAGTTACGCCCACTGCAGGGCAAAGGCCTCTCCCATACTTCTCCAACTACCCCGGTCATGTACTGATTGTGGCCATGTCGTCCATGCAAACTTCTTAATCTCATCCGCCCATCTAACTTTCTGCCGCCCCCTGCTACGCTTCCCTTCCCTTGGAATCCAGTCCGTAACCCTTAATGACCATCGGTTATCTTCCCTCCTCATTACATGTCCTGCCCATGCCCATTTATTTTTCTTGATTTCAACTAAAATGTAATTAACTCGCGTTTGCTCCCTCAACCAATCTGCTCTTTTCTTATCCCTTAACGTTACATACGTCATTCTTCTTTCCATAGCTCGTTGCGTCTTCCTCAATAGAACCTCAAGTAGAACCCTTTTCATAAGCCTCCAGGTTTCTGCCCCGTACGTGAGTACTGGTAAGCCACAGCTGTTATACACTTTTCTTTTGAGGGATAATGGCAACCTGCTGTTCATGATGTCAGAATGCCTGCCAAAAGCACCCCAGCCCATTCTTATTCTTCTGATCATTTCAGTCCCATGATCCGCATCCGCGGTCACTACCTGCCCTAAGTAGATGTATTCGCTTACCACTTCCAGTGCCTCGCTACCTATTGTAAATTGCTGTTCTCTTCCGAGACTGTTAAACATTACTTTAGTTTTCTGCAGATTAATGTTTAGACCCACTCTTCTGCTTTGCCTCTCCAGGTCAGTGAGCATGCATTGCAATTGGTCCCCTGAGTTACTAAGCAAGGCAATATCATCAGCGAATCACAAGTTACTAAGGTATTCTCCATTAACTTTAACCCCCAATTCTTCCCAATCCAGGTCTCTGAATACCTCCTGTAAACACGCCGTGAATAACATAGGAGAAATCGTATCTCCCTGCCTGACGCCTTTCTTTATTGGGATTTTGTTGCTTTCTTTATGGAGGTCTACGGTGGCTGCGGAGCCGCTATAGATATATTTCAGTATTTTTACATATGGCTCGTCTACACCCTGATTCCGTAATGCCTCCATGACTGCTGAGGTTTCGACTGAATCAAACGCTTTCTCGTAATCAATGAAAGCTATATATAAGGGTTGGTTATATTGCGCACATTTTTCTATCACCTGATTGATAGTGTGAATATGGTCTATTGTTGAGTAGCCTCTACGGAATCGTGTCTGGTCCTTTGGTTGACGGAAGTCTAAGGTGTTCCTGATTCTATTTGCACTTACCTTAATACATACTTTGTAGGCAACGGACAGTAAGCTGATCGGTAAATAATTTTTCAAGTCTTCGGCGTCCCCTTTTTTATGGATTAGGATAATGTTAGCGTTCTTCCGAGATTTCGGTACGCTCGAGGTCATGAGGCATTGCGTATACGGAGTGGCCAGTTTTTCTATAGCAATCTTCCCACCATCCTTCGACAAATCTGCTGTTACCTGATCCTCCCCAGCTGCCTTCCCCCTTTGCATAGCTCCCAAGGCTTTCTTTACTTCTTCCGGCGTTTCTTGTGGGATTTCAAATTCCTCTAGATTCTCTCTTCCATTATCGTCGTGGGTGACACTGGTACTGTATAAATCTCTATAGAACTCCTCAACCACTTGAACTATCTCGTCCATATTAGTAATGATACTGCCGGCTTTGTCTCTTAACGCATACATCTGATTTTTGCCAATTTCTAGTTTCTTCTTTACTGCTTTTAGGCTTCCTCCATTCCTTGAGAACACGTTCAATTCTATCCATATTCTACTTTCTTATGTCAGCTGTCGTACGCTTGTTGATCGACTTGGAAGTTTCTGCCAGTTCTATTCTAGCTGTAGGGTTAGAGGCTCTCATATATTGGCGTTTCTTTCGTCTCCTGCGATAGCTTACTGGTATCTTGTCTAGCAAAGTTACCAACGACTTCTATTGCACACTCCTTAATGATGCCCATAAGATTGTCGTTCATTGTTTCAACACTGAGGTCCTCTTCTTGAATTACAGCTGAATACCTGTTCTGTAGCTTCATGCGGAATTCTTCTATTTTCCCTCCTACCGCTAACTCATTGATCGGCTTCTTATGTACCAGTTTCTTCCGCTCACTCCTCAAGTCTAGGCTAATTCGAGTTCTTACCACCCTCTGGTCACTGCAGCGCACCTTGCCGAGCACGTGCACATCTTGTATAATGCCAGGGTTAGCGCAGAGTATAAAGTCGATTTCATTTCTAGTCTCGCCATTCAGGCTCCTCCACGTCCACTTTCGTCTGTCCCGCTTGCGGAAGAAGGTATTCATTATCCGCATATTATTCTGTTCCGCAAACTCTACTAATAACTCTCCCCTGCTATTCACAGTGCCCATGCCATATTACCCCACTGACTTGTCTCCAGCCTGCTTCTTGCCTACCTTGGCATTGAAGTCGCCCTTCAGTATAGTGTATTTTGTTTTGCCTTTATTTGTCCTCCTAACTTCGCTGAGCCCTCTTACATCCTATTTACTGCCCTCTAATTCCTCCAATAGCACTGCTAGACTAGATAACGTTCTAGCGTTAAACGTTGCCAGCTTGAGATTCCAATGGTGGCCTGTCCGGATCAATAGCCAATAGATCAATTTTGACCAATAGCCGAGGGTTAATGGCTAAAAGGCGTCGAATCAGAAATAAGTATTTTTCTTTCGTTCGACCAAATAATGCATAATGAGTTTGTACGTGTCATACGTGATGGGGAGCTATCGCGGTTTTCGTGACGTCGCGTCACGTCGCGGGGGTGGTTCAAAAAGTTTTTGACCAATCGCGGAGGACTGATTGTAGAATTGGAATAGCTTTACGTTATAACGCCCCATGACTACAGAAGGCTGAAATATTGTACTATCAGCGGATGTTTGCAGATGCTTCGCGGAAGCGGTTTTGGGGAGCTTGAAATGGTATTCTGAAAGCAAAAGCTGTTAGTGGACACGAATTATTAGGGAAAGCAATGGCAGATCACTTTCAACAACACTTTGTGAATACTCATCCGAGTACTCTATTAGACTTTTCTAACGAGACTGTTTATTCGCCTCATGTGACTGCGAGTGCATTCTTTGAACCACTAACATAAATGAGGTAGTAAAGCATACATACAGATACAGTAAATCACTATAGTTTTGGTAACTACACAAATAAAACCAGTAATGTGTACCTTGTGAACCATAGATTTGTTCTCTGTAGCACATTTATAATATTGAACTTGTATCTTGGAACGATACGTAAAGCTATGAAAATAGGAGTGGCGATCAGGACAATTTTTCAAACTACTGAACATTTTCGTGGAGCCCGGGCTTTGGTTTTGTAAATGATTATATAAAACATTCTATATATTCGAATAACTACGATTTCGATGAAATCAAGGTAACACGTTCGTAATATATTGTCTGAGAGCCCACAGGTCAACTAAAAAGTTTTGTACCTTACGAGAAATTATTTTAATAACGAAACATAGCACTTACTCGCTGTGAAACTTTTCCGCGACATTATCAAAGCTTTCGACTACACTAACCACGGGGTTCTTGTTAGTAAACATAATATGCATGGAATCTTAGATAACCAACTACATATATCGGAAAGCAATCTTTGGAACAAATTATGTTGGCCAGTGTTGGAAATTACTCGTGGTTTCCGACAATGAACTGCACTCCAAGACCTGTTCCTTCGTGTATATGTTAAAAATATTGCTACGCGCCAATAGAAGGCGATTATGCTCACCTTTGGATTTAGTGGGACGTACCCCTAGAGGACATTGCTGATATGATGACGACGACGTACCTCGCTTGATGTTGGTTGACTTCCATATAGGCGAGTGCTTGCTATCTTTGTAAATACACCCTGTAACTAGTTTCGCTAGTGCGCTTTCACGTAAAATATATTTGGTGGAGGTGTTGGGTACTACTTCCGACGACAGAGCTTCGCAGCGGATGTCACCTCGTATCTACCGCCAGGTGCTGACACGTCGCCGCCTGCTACGCCTGCGACCACCACCCATTTTGTCGCCCTCTCACAGCCCCGCGATCCATTTTCCAAGGCCAGCAGCGTTCACGCGGATGAGTGCTACAGGATGTACGAGTGTGTCATTAAACAGAATGGCTGGGATCCAACTAACGCTGGCTAACTTGACCTCAACGGAAACCCTGGCGTCTGGTTTCGGAACCACGATGACGACCTCATCAGCTGGGACACGTTCAAGCAGCAACTCCGCGACCTTTTCGGCAACCTGTTTGGTCGACAGCCATTCAGAACTTGCTTGCCCCTGTGTCCACATGCTGACCAGAAGATGTCCGAGCATGACAAGATCGCCCACATTTTCAAGGGTATTGCTAAGGACGCGTTCAATCCGCTCGTCTTCACAAACGTGAGCACCGTTCAAAGTGTGATTAAAGAGTACCGTCGTCTAGAGCAAGCGAAATGCCGGCGCATCTCGTCTCAGTTCGAGCGTCTGCTGAGTACTGCTGCAACGTCGTCCTGCGAGGCAATTGCTTCTCAGCCATCTACATCAGACAACGTGACGCGGATCGTCCGCCGAGAACTCGAGGCTGCCTATCCGACACCCCGACACCGGCTGTTTCATTGATCCAGGCCGTTCGCCAGGAATTTCCGAACCTTGGCCTCTGCTGTACTGTCTGCGCCATGAACACTCCTGAATGCCGCCCTAGTCTCCGTGGGCATGCCTCGTCGCGGGCCGTACGCCATTCAACGTTCCAGAAACCCGTCGGAATGAAGCTGATGATAAACCTGTTTCCACTGCAGCCACAAACACGCTGTCTTGTGCCGCGTGAAAGGCCGTGAGAGGGGGAGGTTGCGGCGTTTTGCTCCGGCAGCAACGCAAGGGCAACTGACGCAAGAGTTTATGACGATTGTGGCTCAATCTCGCGCGTGGAGGCAGCGCGGGAGGGCGGCATCGACTTCGCCAACAAGTGCGCACTTTTGCACGGCTGCGCGCGGTCACGCGCGTCGTATCTTGAAAGGGATCTGCAGTCGGCTCGTATCTTTGCGCGCGCTGTGTTCTCGCTGCTCTTGCGCTGAAGGTCACTTCGCTCGCTGCTGCTGCCGCGCTCGCTCACATCAGCGTTTTGACAGCGACTCTCCGCGCTCATCGCGTGTGATGTGCTCATGTTTGCTTGTGCGCACTGTCACCATGCTCGGTATTTCAGTTCGTAATATAGTTAGCAAGCGAATGCTTATACGTTTATATGGCCGATAAAGCTAGTATCCTTACTTTGTATAGCTGGGGCGCAGTAACGTAAAGCTATTCCAAACTTATCTATTCCAATTCTGTAATCAGGCCTCCGAGACTGGTGAAAAACTTTCTTTGGACCATCCCCACTTCGCCTGTCTGTCACGTGAAGGCCCAAAAACCGCGGTAGCTCCCCACCTGATATGACGTGCACACACTGATTATGCATCATTGAACCAAACGAAATAATACAGCTATTTCTCGTTCGACGCCTTTTCGCCATTAGCTGTCGGTCGGCAACTAGTCAAAAGTTTTCGGGCTGCACCCATTCCATTGCTGTCACGCGACATCACAAAACCGCGTAAACTAATCGCGTCAAAGTGACGTGTACGCATTAAAGATGCATTAATATGCCGAACAAAACCGATTTTAAATAGCCGCAGGCTGCCCCGTTCCGAAAGGAATAAAAGATGGCTGCCGCCGATCGTTCAGGCACTGGTTACTCGCGCGTGCCGGAGAGCATGAGTTCATTTGCGTATAATACAACTTCTTTTGCGTAGCCGTGCAACGTATTCTAGCGACCTCGTCCTGCCCACTCTTCCTTGCTGTGGATCCATTTTAGCGGCATTCTTAACCTTCCGTTGGACGGCGCCCCGATATTCCACCAACCACCGGATGCTAAGTAAGGGCAAGCGGACCAATCGTAGACGCCGGCACCACCTTCTTCATCCACTTATATCTAATTTCACTGTGTTGGCTCGGCCCTACGAATGCCTCTCCACTTGAGCGTGCTCCTCGCCTCTTTTCAGCCAATCTATCGAAAAATCTGCTCAATGCGGGCAATGTTATTTGCTTTAAAAGAAAAAAAAAGTTACCTCCTCTAAACGAGGAGCGCGTTTGATAGGGCTTTGTAAACAACGCTGCGTGTCACTGGCAGATGCTCGCGTCGTCTGGTTACATACATTTCACGTCAGCCGAGGACGTCGCCCTTGCCGATTGGCTCTAACCCCACCTCCCCACGACTGCGGCGTTTAGGCCGCTGCTGCTCCTTCTCTCCTCTCTCACCCCTTTTCGCCCCCATTCCCCCCTGTGCAGCTTAGTTGAGTTGTCGGCTGCGGATAGAAAGTTACTGCGCTGCATTGTATCGAATATTTTCAACCTCCCCTTCCAATAAGAATCTCCTCTTGAGGAAATTGGAAGAAAAACGTATTGGAATAGTTTTACGTTATAGCACCCCTCTTTACTAATTTGCTATCGCAATTGATGCTTTGGCTTTCGGGCGAAACTGCAACCTTTTAACATCAGAGTTGTTTGAGCTTGAGCTCTGGCCATGCCGAAAGGTAACATAAAACTCCGCTCGCCGAAGTGGAGAGGGGGAAGGCAAGCGAGGTAGAGGAGAGGGAGAGCTGGGCACGAGCGCGCGGTGCGGTGCAGCTGCCGTGGAGAGGAGTCGCGTCATGTCGGATTGGCTGAGCCTACTGATGACGTAAGCTCTGACGTGCAGGTGCTCTCCTGGAAGAGAGGCGATGTGTGTGCCGGCGGCAGGGTTGCCAGATTGCGCTATTAATAGCCAAATTGGGCTACTTTTTATGCGTGTTGACGTCGAAAATTCTAAGTTGGCTACATGACTATATTTGGGCTATTTTTGTCTTAAGGGCTTCCGAGTCCCAAGTACACGTCAACAGTGACAAAATTAGGGAACGTCGGTTTATGAAAACTAAGACCTCTTTGCTGCTACAAAGATATGTAGGCAATCTCGAAGGCTGTGTTTTTAAGCAATGTCGGTGCTGGGAGGATGGCGCTAAGTCATGGCTGCCATGTTTATACGCATTCCAGCGCTAAGCTCCCTTGTTTTGGTTTCGGATCTACTCCCGGTTCACGCGTGCTCCAGTAACAAAAACGGTGAGGCTGACAGCTGTCGAGTACGTGTTCCGTGCCGGCTGCTACAGAGCAAACTATTATGCTGACTTACACAACAGCTCAAGTACTCGCACGCATGTCGCAGCGAGTCATTTTCGCCCGTGATCCTTCAATGCTTACGAAGTGATCCTCGAAGCCTACTGCTTGGTTCTCCTGCAAATTACCGCGTTATTTATTTACCCAGGAACTTTATCAAAAATTCCGCAAGTAGCTCTAAACGAGAAACGCGACGGTTTTAGTCTTTATGTGAGCTTGCGAGCACGGCCACATAACGACTCAAACCGTCACGTTTCTCGTTTATAGTTACTTGCGCAAGTTTTAAAAAGCAATCCGGAGCGAAGAACTCGCTCCGCAACTCTGGGCCGTCCAGCAGATCCACGACGCCGCCAGGAAACTCAACCTCCCGGTTCCGTCGTGGGAGACGCCCACTCCATGAGAGCCTAAAGCTCTCGTGGCCTGCAGGACCTTGATTAAAGTTGATTTCCTTCCTTCCTTGAGTCTTTATGTACATGCTCAGCGAAGTGCAGCAGTCTCAACTGTCGATAAAAACGACGTATTCTTCTCTAGCATCACCATGCATCACCAAGCACCAGGAATGCAAAAAAACGGTGCCGGAAATGCAATGTTCCCTCTGCTATCTGAGCTTGCTTTGTACCTACTTGGGCTGCCTGTTTCGAACACACCGTCCAACGCGTGTTCGGCCAGGTTCCGCTGACAAAGAATGATTTGAGAAACCTCACGTCGAATGAGACGCTGCAACCTCTGCTTCACGTAATGTTTGGTCTGGCAGAGAGTGGGGACTGCTGCAAAGATTTTCAGCCAGATGAACATTTCTGTCGCGTTTCAACTTTGCATTTCTATATGGTCCATCTGGCAGTGGAAGTTAATTCAAATGGGGCTAGACTGTATATTTAATCGATTTGTGTAAATCTCCAGTGTGAGAAGTATGAACTGGTACTCTACACACTGTTTTTTTCCAGTTCTTTTTTTAGTGAAGCAGATACGTATTATGGGAAAATCGCGCTTGTTTCATGGCACTTCTTGAACGTTGCACATTATTACAATGATAATCTCTGTAAATATATCAAAAACGATGTTCGTCCACAGTGAAGATGGAAAGGCAATTGCTCACTAAAGGTCGGTCAGTGATTGCCTTGCCAACGTCAGGATGATAACTCGTCGGTTTTCATACCGTGCTCCTGCAACAATTTTCTTCCCTTTAACTTTTGTGCGTACGAGTAACTGCGATAATGGCTTACTTTTTATATGCACGTACTTTATCATCATTGTAATTCCTCTTTGTTCGTCTTACCAGTCATTACATCGTACTTTGCTCATGCGTATTTTCCAGCTGTGATGAGAAATAGAAACTGCGTTCGATATACATAATAGGTGCTTGTGGTACTGTTACGTCTATATTTCATTATTTTTGCACACATCGCAGTGCCTTTTGGGCAAAGAGTTCTTGCCTGTTTGTAAAGGTATATATAGTGTTCTACTGACTGGCTATTCTGATGTATAATGCTTGTATTTCTTAAATGGTTTTACTTTGCACTTCATGACAGCCGTGCGCGACCCATATATATCGATTTTCTGTGTTCCCTAGTGGAATTATTTTTCTTTCAGGTCGCACTGAAAGTAAGGTGCACAGCCCTCCTTGGAAATTTGGCAACACACGCATTCGTGCCTGCATTCACAGAAACTTACGTACGCGTTTTGTACATTGCTCGAATCTTGCCAGCGAATCCCTGTTTAAACATTGCGCCCTGAAATTCTTTTCGATACTAATACTACCTGGATTATTTCCAGCGCCGTAATCCAGGCGGCAATTGAAACTATAAACTTTAATTCAGCTCTGCTGTTATGGGCCAGCAGGTCGTTTTGCTTGTTCCCATTCAAAGGCGAATTGCAGTCACAACTGCCGCTTCTTCGTATGAGAAAAACGCCAGAAGGTTTCAAGTTTTCTGCAAAGTTCAGTGTGCCTCTAAGCGGCACCATTTGCAAACTCAGCGTCGAGCTGCTTTTGAGTAAATTGAAAAAAAAAGAGAGCGGGAGAGAACTGTTCATTTTATAAATCAAGCTTCAGAAAGGCATCCCTATTTTAATTACTTGACCTCGGGCTGCCTCTTGGACCCACGATCGGGAACAGCCA
Organism: Dermacentor variabilis; assembly: GCF_050947875.1. Lineage (NCBI taxonomy): Eukaryota > Metazoa > Arthropoda > Arachnida > Ixodida > Ixodidae > Dermacentor > Dermacentor variabilis. The sequence continues at coordinate 12,823,467 of NW_027460280.1, forward strand.
GAGCTGATCCTCAAGGTCGGAGCTGGGAATAGTTTGCTCGACTCTTATAGAAAAATACCTCGGGTACAGCGAGGCGTGATGTAAAGTTAGCTCAGAACGTTGTAAATACCGATAACGTCATCAGAAATCCTTCGGTTCATTGTAACAATAAGTGGTGTACAAATCTACGTCTGAGTGGAGGCTCACTAGAACTCTTTACGTAGACCTTGAGACCAGTGTTGTGCTGGTTGCATGCGGCGGAAGTAATTTTGGTGCCGGTAATATGTGCTGGGATTTCGACACCATTTACACCGTATGTAAGACACCTGCAGAACATCATCAAACGTTTAGGCTATGTTTTTGACTACTCGCTCACGAAAAATTTAGGTCTGGCTGTTTCTGGGCTACATTTTGAGATCGTTTCGCTGTTTTTCTGGGGGGGGGGGGCATCAGGCAACCGTGGCCGGCGGCGTCAGTATCTGCTCTATACTGTCGAGATGGGTAAACCGAAGAAGATACTTCCTCCTGAAGAAGCCTAGCGAATGCGAAAGACGACGGAAGCAGCTCGTGAGGGTATGAGGCGTAAGCGGGAAGATCCTGAATATAAAGCTAATGCTGCCGAAGCTAAGCGCTGGAAGATGGGTGACGATCCAGAGTTGCGGGCCAGACAAGCAGAAGCAAAACGGCGATACGACGGGGATGAACGACGTCGGGCGGCTACAAAGAGGGTCCGATCCTCGCTTGCGTTTCGTGGGGAACTTGAAGCGAAGAGAGAGGATGGCTACTTCTGCTGCGGACGGCTGCTGCTTCTCGGCTTTAACACTGAAACCGGCCCCTCTAATTCTGTCAAGCTCTGTTCGGGTACACTTTGCAAATTGCACGGTACCGAATAACGAAGTTAATTATCCAATAAGCGGATTTATTTAGCTATAGCTAGGCTAGAGAAATAAAAACTGGTGAGGTAACAAAATTTTACCGTGCTACAAATAGTCAGTTGTCTTCATTATGACATCAGCTACAACTTGCGTGGGTGGACATATCTGGGATATGAAACTCACAACCTCTCATCTTGGGAGCCTACTGAACGCGTCGCCGGAACTCGCCCGAGCGGCTGTTGCAGATGCTGCTCGTGTGGGAGAGACACGCGGCCGCAGCCTTGTCGGAACACTGTAGCTGCTCGCTGGTGTAAGCAAGTGAAGAACATACGTTGACTCGCGAACACCTCTCGCTGGCTGCTTAAAGAACTTTTCGAGCTCAGCTGCGTGGAACGGCCAATGTCAGAGCTGGCCTGGCTTCGCTGTCAAGAAGATTAAAGCTTCGTTCGTTGTGGTATCGGTGTCTTTCTTCGTATATGAATGGTGCGGTTGCATAATTCATTGCAAGAGTTCATTAACTGTAATATGTACCTGCCGCATGCCCGCCTGTATGCTCTCAATCGATGGCGGCAGCATTTTAAATAATAATAATGACAAAATTAGTTTGCGATCATACGTGCTGTACCTTGTTTTGCAACTGCAGTAGCCGGCTTATGTTCCAATATGTATGTCTCGGTACCCGATACTCAATGGCTGCAGTGCATAACTTGAGAAATAAACGACTTATAAATTAATCCCGTCAAAAATTGAAATATTAAAGTTAATCGATTTAATATTCCAATGTTCCTGAAACATTTGCTCACAAAATGGCTTGTGTGTTGATCCCATGAGTTATTTTTGTAAATGAGGCCGAAACAATATTAAGATTAGTAGAACCCAGAATAAAAGGTGGTATTGTGCCCAATACCTTGTTTCATTCCTTCTTTGCCTGAATATAATGGCCAAGAAACCTCTTTTGTAAGCATGCCGTCTGTTATGCTATCAGAGAATAATGCGTGATTTCTATCGGGATCCTGTATGAACACGCGGTAGACTTGTGTGTTGATGTTTATCTTGATTTTATTGCTTGACAACCAGCATTTATTGCAAAAGAATGAAATGTAGCGTTGTTAGTGTGCCGTGTGGTGCCTGGGACCATTTGCTGCCACATTGAACTAACCCAACAATACGTTCTTACCAGTAATGGTAGTGTTAAGAGCAAAGAAAAGCGTTCGGCTGTGTCTGCATAGCTAAGAGTTTCAAGCATTTAAACGCATTTATCGTGTTTTGTTCCATGCTTAGCGAGCGTGAAAGGGGAAGTGCAACTTTTGCAATGCAAAGTTCGAGCGCTCAGAGCGTCATGAAAGAGTCATTAACGGAGTTGGGTGGTGCTTCTGCTGTGTGGTGTCACCAAGAAGAAATTTACTTACCTTTGGAGGTGTCAACCTTGTCCTGGGAGTCCAAGACAACTCCAGCAAGCAATAGATGTCCCTAGAATAGTGATAAAAAACACCCAGTGCTCTGCACTTATGCGCAAACTCCGCAACGGCAAGAAACAGCGTATTTTCACATAGAACATGCTTAGAGTAGCCACAGCCGTGCCGTTTAAAAAAAACATCACAAATTTGAGCACTTGCCGGTATGAACTCACTATGCCCCTAACCTTGCGAAAAATTTACTGATATATTAGGCAAGCACTTCGAACTGTATGCCACAGCGACAGTACAATGACTGCACGATGACAACGGCACGAAGATGACGTGACAGTGAAGCAGGACGACGCTATACGACAAATGAGCAAGCGGCACAACGAGATAGACGGCAAGTCAGCGCATGAATGGAGAAAACGGCAGTTGCATCTGTGTCCTATAGTAATTGGTGCATGAATCCCGATATGACGACGCACAGTAGACTAACGGACAGAAGAAGGAAACCATGTTTCAGAGTAAAAGAAACAAATTAAACCATGCAGCATAATCCCGTTTTCTAAGCTTCCGTACAGTATTCCCTTGAAAATTGGGGCCAGGATGCAAGACCAGCCTGTAGCAACGTAGACATTTGGGCCAGTTAGCACCGTTCCAGGGGAGCGCAATCAACGCATACGAACCGTTTGCTCCAGATCTTGTAGTAATAGTAGCACAATTGTTTCTTTTAATGACTTGCTATAGATATATATGGACAATGTAACGGCATCTCTATTGGGTATTTGTAGCTCCAGTATTATGTAACATTTTTCATTCATGTGTTGACCAGGTACTTGCTAGAAACCTCGACTAGGATCTTTGTGGTAGAATTTTTGATATGAGGCTGATTTTCTTGTATTTCTAAAGAATTGTAACCCCGTGACTGTTCGTGACGATGCCACACATGTATTATCGGTTTTTAGACAGCATGGAAAAGGCCTAACATTTGCCCATGAGCTACCTCAAGACAATTATTTAGTTTTCAGAGATTGCCGCTAAATCTACGCATTCGTGCTGGATATACAACTTGGTTAAAACGCGTTGGCGGGCTAGTTGGTTTGAATCAATGCTAGAATGTGCAAGCGCGACTGAACGATGGCGTAGAAAGAAGCGGACGCACAGTGTGTGTCTCTGTGTCTTTCTACGTCGTTGTTCAGTTGCGCTTACGCATTCTAGCATGGGCGTACAAGTCGCGTGCATGTAAGGTCCTCCTGCGTTATGATTCTGCTCCCTCGAAGACGGTGACAAGAGCCATTGCGACGCTTTGTCTCCCATCTGCTTTAAAGAAGTCGTGTAGTTACACCACGGACGACAGTTTCCATTTGCACATCTTGAGGCTGGCTTCAGCCGGCCGAAGCTGTGCTCAAGAAGTTGACAAGAGGCCTGTCCCTGCTTTCACGTACTTTGCGCCCCAAATCTTTCGTTAAATCGTATGAATAGCTTCATTCATGCGTCCGTGGATATCGGCATCGCGTGTTCTGACGAATACCTTCTTTCCGAGGACTGCGCGGTCCTCCTTGGAGCCGCCGCCCTTGCTGCTGTCGGTGATGTAGAAGGGGTGGTAGCGAGCCGAGTTGCTCGGGTCCACGCCGCCCTCGACGACGAACGTGTACGTCCTGCCGCGCTCCACGTGCAGCACGGGGATGAGCTCCTCGTTGATCCACCACGAGATGCCCCAGCCCGATTGGCCGGTGACCTTTTCGTAGCCGCGGCTGCCACCGGTCGGCCCGATCTGGGCGCGGAAGGTGGTGACGTTCAAGTTCTTCCAGATGTTGCGTCCGCCAAACACGGCCCGGCCCTCGGGTGGCGCCGGCAGTACGGGGGCCAGCGGCGGGCAGTTGCGCTCGGAGTCCCGGTTGAACTGCAGGAATACGTCATCTGCACAGTTCCAAGGCCTGACTGAGAATCCCTCGTGGAAGCACTTTGGGCGTTCACAAAAAGCTTCCTATTATCGCTCTGCACTGGCACGTAATTAGCTCCAAGTAAACACAAACATTAATTCGCTCCTACTAATACGCCATCAACAACTGTGTGTCCATCGTATTTTTGAGTGAGAGCGTTTCATGAAATTTTCATTTAGTTGTCCCTGTATTGGCTGAGAAATTGTATTGCCCAGGCTGGCTAAACTGGAAGTGCGGATGGCGGCTCGCGTCGCCTGCTAGCTGTGACATATGCGCGCTTATGGCGTGCTATCCCCCAAAGCCTGTTTGTTCCATTCAGGTAGCGCACTCATGAATGCCATTTTAATGCATTCTTGCCGACCGTGTTTCCTGCCACATCTGTATAAGCATTTTTGTGGTCTAATTCAGAGCAGTTTAAGAATGCGGGACGATACCGAAGGTAGTCAAGTTTCGGCTCTCGACCGCTGTCGGCTTCCCGGAAAAGCGCGCCCGGGTTCTTCCACAAGTGCCGATTATTCCTGCGATCTGCCTGACTATTTTCGTATAACCTCTTTCGCGGTACTCCTGAATCAATTCAAAATTCTAAGATTTCTCCATTGATGGACAGAATGACACACGGGTCACAAGAGTTGCTCAAGCACAGCAGCCCGACGATTAGCGCGCAACGAATTCCTCGCCAGAAGAAGCTTCTCGCCCGAAGAACGTAAGCGTGCTCCCCGACTGGATCGCCGACCGTCGACCGTGAACGCCGCCAAGACGGATAGAAGCAACTTGCTTCAATCTAAAGAATCATTTTCTCCTACACAACCGGCGGGTGATTTTCGCTGCACATACGCCTAGCTTTGACACACGTTACAAGTGCAGTCGCCGATTCGTGAAGACACATTTTGTCACCAAACAATGCTTCGAATCACGTCGCGCTCAACTAGGCTTGTGGCTGCCGGCAACGATATATACCTGGACTTGCGGTGCAGTCTTTGCACTGCAATAGCAACAGTGCCTACACGTGTGGAGCGAACGATGCTTGACGATCGTTGACCCGAATCGTTTCAACCTTGTTGCCGCTTTGTGCACGTCACAAAAAGCATTTCTTGTCATTTTAAAGAAGTTGTCGGCCGTGAATGCAGCGTACGAACCCCTCGTGCCGCAAGATATACGTCTCGTCTTGGGCATATGTTTTTCGCTTAGCGATTACGTGACCAAGCTCAGCTATGCCTAAGTTATCTTTTATATTATGTGGTGTTGATTCCGGTACGGAGAAATCATTGTACCGCGCTAGCGAACTCTAGAACTTTGGTGCTTTGACTACAATAGGAAAGTGAAAATTTAGTATTATACTGAGGATCAAGTGTCAAGTGGCCATCGCTAGACGCAGCATGTCGTTACACTGTCTCGCTGGCGGCTATTATAATTCACTCTTTCTTCAACCCGCGCAGCTGATTGGCACATGGTTCCTGCATTCTTATAGTCCCGCTGTAGTGACGGTGAAGACCAGGACTGGGGCACAACTGAGACTTACAAAAAGCCAGGAAAACAAGAATACAACACCTAATGCACAACGATAGCGGCGAGCACGATCGACGAAATCTGATATGCGTGTCAAGCGCGTCGGGTATGTGCTGAAACTACGATATGATTATTAGATACACCGTAGATCGAATTAATTTTGACCAGCTGGGTTTTCGTTTAGCGTGCACCGGGCAAGCAATGTATATACAATGTACGCGCAACGTACAAGGTGGGATAGTCCCAAACACTTGCGGCCGCACTTAAGTGTGCCAAACGAAATTACTTTCAGAGCAAAATATTGAATAATGACAATACTTCGAGACTGAGCCAGCAGTTTATCAATGAATTTTTAAATATTAAATGTCATGGACATTTAACAAAAATCAAAACTGACACAAACACACTCCCATCGCTGATATAGCGAATGCCTTCAATCAGTATTTTAGTAGTAATTTGCGATTCTCAAAGTAGATCCCCCATGATCAGCATTCTCTCGCCACATTCATTCTTTCCACTTGCAGCCTACGAGTGCAGAGCAAGTTTTTCAGGTTATGTGTTCATTTAGGTCTATTAGAGCTGGCCTAGGCTCTGTTAACCCATCTCGTATCAAGTAAATTTCGAGTGAACTATCTCCTATCACAGCAGGCATTGTTAGTGAAATAATTAAAGTAGGCATATTTCGTAGGGTTGCCCCTTCAAAGATAATATTACGACCTTTCACGAAATTACGTCACATTACAGACACAGCAGGAGGAAATTCCCTCCCCCCAGCCCGAAACTGAACAGGGCTCAGGCTGTTACTTTCAGGCTTTTACAGACGAGATCCTACTTCACCCTGAGAGCGCTTAGCTGGATAGACCCGAACTTGCCGCAGTCGTGCTCCAAATGCGGTCACGCGTGCTGCTCCTTCGACCACATGCTCTCGCTGTGCCCGTAAAACGCGGGCTCCAACTTTGATAACAAGTCCAAGTGGGACGCCTTGCTGAAGATCTCGGATTTCACCAACCAACTACAGGCCGTCCAGAGGGCCCGCGACGTCGCGGAGAGTCACCACCTCCCTGTCCTGTCGTGGGCGGAGCCACCAACTTGATCGGGGAGCCTTCGGTTCCCCCCAATCGAGTTCCTCAGGACGCTCTAATAAAGTTCTTGTCACTGTCAGGCATATTTCCCATTTCTCTGAAAGTTGGCAGAATAACACCTGTTGACAAAAAAGGTAATCGTGAAATTCTCGGTAACTGCAGACCTTCTCTTTACTTTTTCAATAAAATAATTCGAAAGATTTTTGTACACGTTTAATATTCTATTTTGCAAAAATTGAATTTGTTGCCACCTAAACAGTTCGACCAGGTTACTCAACCGCTTCTAACCTTAACCGAAAAATCAGACAAAGGCTTGCTGGTTGGAAGCGTATCTACAGACTTAACAAAAATTTTGACACCATTGATCACCAAATTCTTACGCATAAACTTGAATATTACGGAATAACTGGTCCGCCACTTCAGTTTATTTGTAGCTATCTAACCAATCGTGCTCCACTTTTTCAGATTGATGGTGCTCTCACCTGCTCAGAACATAAATCACGGTATTCCTCAGGGCTTGATCCTTAGCCCGCTGCTCTTTGTGCTATTTATTAACAACCTTTCTAATGTTTCGACCATTGCCAACTGGATCTTATGTCGTGATGCCACGACTGCTTTTACTTGCGCTAATAATGTCGACGAGCTACAGCGAAACGTTAGCGCTGACCTACAGATATCCACTAAAAACAGTTTGTGATTTTTCATTCTGCCCACGACACTAATTTACAAATATGTATCTGTGTAAATTGAAAACAACCCAATACGAATTTCCGACAACAGAAAATTTCTCGGCTTAGTTTTAGACAGGCACCTGATTCTACCTTCATGCGCAATCAACTGTGCTAAATATTTCTTTTTTTAATACGTGCCACCATCAAACCTCGCTCATATTTTCAGCCGCACATCATTCGTTCGTTTTATCGCGCAAATGTTCAGTCATTTACCTTATTGCGTATTAGCTTGGGGCAAATACATACTCGACACACCTCATCCAACTTCAAGCCTACAAAATCAGGTGCTTCGTCTCATGACTTTCAGTCATTCTTATCCAATACAATGCCACTTTATTGCAGCACGAACATTCATCCTTTTCACCGGCTCTTTCAGTTTAGGTTATCAATTGTGGTACGTAAATTATTTTGTAACATTGTACATATAGATGATTTTGCCGTTGCAGCTTTTGTAAATACTAATATTACGAGGTCCTGTAAGCCTGATTGCCTCAAGTGCGCACAAGCTAGGGAACCTCCGCACTGGCGGGAACCAAACAGCACAATTCCACATTTCATAAAAACCATCGTTCACGGAGCATGTATTGAAGAACCATATCAAGAATAATTTTATCGGTTGCCGCAATTAGTGAAACGTCAGTGTGCCCTGCATTGGGTGCAGGAACCCCACGTGGTCTCCCACCACGGCGTGCCTCACAATGAGATGGTGGTTTGCGTACGTGAAACCCCGGAATGTGATTAATCATTTTATGCAACTCTCTTCATCCTAGCAATTGGCTTTTGTGATTGTAATAATGATGCTTGTTATATTGCTTCCATTACTGTTGTATTGGTAACTGGCACTGATTAATGTTCTAATGAGCAATGGGCTTCCCGTAAAATTTCAATGGATCCCATCCCACGTAGGAATTGAAGGAAAAGTTGACGCTCTTGCACGCCTAGCGCGCACTTGTGCCCCAAGGCTGAGAGCGCCAAATGTTTTTCAGAATTCTAAGGATGCAATACGCAATGACATTAGAGCGATCCACAAGGCTCCACAGCGAGCTTGTGTGATCCATGAATTTACTCGCGAGGAAGCGATGCACCGCATCAGAACCGAGCGCGCGTGCACCCCGGCTTGGTTGTTCAAGGGTGGAGGTTGCCCTTCCCCGCTCTGCGCTTTCTGGTGCACTGAGCATCTCGCAGTTCGACGCACCATGGTGGAAAGGGTGGCACAGGACCATTGAAGACGTCGTTTTCCCCGGGGGGCAATGAAGAAGAGAGCGCGACTACTGCGGATTGCCTTCCGGCGAGACTCATCGACACCTGGTGACACACCCCGCATCTCAACTCGTAGGAGGCTCAGGCAGAACAATTGCCGGCTATGTATGCCAGGCTAACTCCGCCTGCTGCAACACCACCACCACTAAAAAGTTTTCTTGGCATTTTTTTTTTACTGAGCAGCTTTATATTTTTTTTCACTGTTTGCTTTTCTTCATTTTTACCGCAACCATTGCTTGATGAATTTCCTTTTTCCGCTTTGGTCATGTGTGACAATTCCTAACTTTAGGGCTCCCTTTGTATTAAAAATATTGTATGGACTTCTATGTACAACTGACGACGTTGATGAATAAACCGGACACTCGAAAAAAGAAAAGCCTGAGCCTGAACCTCAAAAAATTTTGGTTCGACACCCTGATACTTAATATATATTTTTTATTTAATCTTGCTATACCAACACAAAATGTTGCAAATTCGTATCGCTAACTGAAATCTAAATAGCGCAAAGTTGTGTCAATTCTAATGGCCATTTGAGTTGTCAGCCTTGTTTGGTGAAGTCTGTAACGTGACAAGCATGTGTTTCTTGTGGGATCGTGGCTTTATGAATGCTAACACGTTTTGCTAGGCGGCGGCGCTAGTCAAACTGCGTTTAAATGACCGCTTGTTTTCTGGCCTTCCACACCACAGCTGTCTTCTTGACCGAGCATTTCGCGTGCCTGTCGGCCTCCTCATATTCGGATACCTCATCTGCGGATCTGTGCTTGACCATCGGTGAGATCGCACAGCCTGTCGTGCATCCATTCTTTTCGAATCGGTCCGCTTCTCGTCTCCGTTTGTTTTGCGTTGGACACAATGCGCCAGGCAAAGCCCACGACACCAAATAGCCCAGCTTTCTTGCTTTCTGGCCAGTCATAAACTTGGTGAAAAATAACCATAGGTAACAAAAGAGGGCGCAAAATGGAAGAGATGCCTTCATTAACTCATCTAAACAAGGAACCAACCTCTCGTAACTACCATGGTGTGGTAGAGTACAGTGTCCGGCTGGTCCATGTTGGTGGGACCCTGAGCAGCAACCACCGCCACTCGGCCTGTGGTTGCGATGGTCTTGTCATTGCTGTCCGCTGCACAAAGAAATCAAACAGGACTTGAGGCGCGCACTACGAAGATAAGCAAGTGGAAAAGTGCACTGATGCGCTTATCGCCGATGCGATGGTTGAAGCCGCGAAGGTGGAGGTACGAAGGCGCCCGGTGGGGGGGGGGAGGGGGGGATGGCTGTTATTCCTTTGGAATGGGGTTGCGCCAGCAAGTTCTTGCCATTATACTGCCTAATGTCCTACCTATGTTAAAAAAATAAAAGGAAAAAAAACACGATCAATTCCCACAACCAAAGTTTCTGAACCCCTATCGTGAACTCTGTTTTTGTACGCCTCCTTTGTTTGTCGTTATCTTCCAATCTCCTCTTCATAATTGCTGGCATGTTTACTTTGTCCCTGCTCTCGCTGAACCGAAGGGCTTCAAGGAGACCAGTGGTGCCTAAATCGACCGCTGGGCAGATATCTTCACATTCTTATACAACATACTCCATGGCTTCCTTAGCTTTACCGCAGCAAGCACATGCTTCTTACTTCTTATCTCTCGCTTTATAGGTGCGTGTTCTAAGGCGGCCTGATCACGTTTCTTAAAGTAACGAATTTCCCTCTGAGTTATCATAAATTTCTTTCCTGATTTCGTTTTTTCCTCTTAAGCAGTTACTAATATTCCAGCAGAACTTTTTGTTGGGCTAGTTGTTAGTAAGCGTTCGTCCGTGTCTCTTCTTGTGTCGTCTGTTTGGAACTTTAGTACATCAGTTAATCATGGCAGGTTTATTTTCCATTGCCGCCACCCATGAGATAATTTCAGGCTCTCTGATTTTCCGCTTGACGTTCTTTGTTGCTGTGCTGCTCACCCTACAGGCCGCACACTTGCTGGTAAGCTTCCTAGTTCTTTTCCTCCACTGTGAATCAATGTTTTTTGGTACAAATGCCTGAGCACTATCCCAGCCCGTTTACTTTCTTCCATATTCTTCAGCCGTTCTTCATAATTAATTTTACTGTGAGCTTACCTCACCTCAAAGCTTGTCCAGCCCATATCAAATACGCTAACGCAACATTCTTATCAACCACATTACCATCTATGCTGATGACTAACGTGAAAAAATTTTGGCGCATCGTACATCCACCTTCTTATGATTCTATCGCTCTTAACAATTGCTCTGGTAACCTTGTTCCGAAAAACCTATGCGCAACTCTCCTGACTAATAACTTTGTTAAACATTTCTCGTGCACAGCTGAAATTCAACTTCCAGTCTTGAATGACTATAGCTTCTTAACTATGCCTCCAGTGACTGTTGAAGTTCGCAGAGTTATTCGACTAATAGATTCATTGTGGATACATTCGTCACCCCGCTTTGATAACATCAGTGCTAAATTTCTGAAAAACACCTGCTGTTAAAGTTCCATTATATTAACCAAAATATTTCAACAATCGCTCAGCACATCTACTGTTCCGTCAGAATAGAAAATAGGAAAACTTATTCCTTGGCATGAATCTGGCAGCAAAACATCGCCTACAAATGATCGCCCGATATCATTAGCCAGTACGTGCTGCAAACTGCTAGGACACATTATTTTTGCTAACCTTGCGGATTTCCTTCAGTCTGATTCATTTTTTTTCGCCATCACAACATGGTTTTAGAAGATCATTCTCATGCGAATCACCATTATTACCATTTACTCAGAAACTACATGAAATACTTGACCGTTCTTCTGTTCCCGATCGCATCTTCTTAGATTTTTCCAAAGCCTTTGACAAAGTGTGTACTAAACTATTACTTCATCAACTAAGCAAATTAAACCTCGATCATAACGTTCTAAAATGGACTGAGTCATTTCTCGTTAACCGTTCTCAGTTCGTAACAGCTAATGGTCATGACTCACCTCATAGCGACGTTCAGTCCGGTGTGCCACAAGGCTCCGTCCTGGGACCTCTATTATTCCTTATCTATAATTATGACTTACCTTCAGCAATAACTTCTGACGTACATTTATTTGCAGACGACTGTGTAATCCTCGGAAAAATAATTAACGAACACGTCATCACCATGCTTCAGGCCGATCTTAATAACGTCAGCAGTTGGTGCCCATTATGGCGAATGGAACTCAACATTAACAAGTGCAAATTTCTGAGAGTATACCAATCTAACGATAACCTGCCTGTGTACTATTTGAATAACGTTGCTTTAGAATCAAGTTCATATATGTACTTAGGCCTGCATATAACATCTAAATTAACGTGGAATCATCACGTCGGATATATAATTAACCAAGCCAACCGCGTGCTGGGATGCCTACGCCGTAACTTTTCTCGTGCTCCCTCTCCTTTAAAATTACTACTTCATAAAAACTTGTTGCGGCCAAATTAGAATACGCTGCAGCTATATGGGACCCCTTTCACGAAAACCTAATGCATTCCCTTGAACTAATAAAAAAAAACGCCACTCGTTCTATTCTTTGGAACTACAACCGTGGTGCGAGCATATCGTCAATGAAATGGAATCTGGGTCTTCAACCGCTAGCAGCACGTCGAAGAATTTCCCGCCTTTTATTTTTTTATAAGCTGCATCACCAACCTACTATTCATCCAAAATTCATGTCGCGACCATATTACTTATCTCACCGTACTGATCATCATCATAAAGTTAGAATTGGTGCATGTAAAACGACATATTCTTTATACTCATTTTTGCCGCGCACGTCAAAAGATTGGAATGAACTTCCTTCTGCCATTGTTTACATTAATAACAATAATAATTTTTGAAAAACACTAGCTAAGACTGTATAATAGCAAAAATGTGTACGAACTACTGTTGGTGTTTTCCTTTTAACGTTACTTCTAGATGTGATGTTCTATTACTCTATTTATCATTACTTTCAGCTAACATTGTCTAAATTGCAAAATTGTGTATAGGTCGTAATTTATTTCCCTCTCATTTGTTGTATAACCCACTTCCCTCTCTAATGTACAAAGGCGCTGAGGGTAAATAAATAAATAAACAAATAAATAAATAAATAAATAAATAAATAAATAACACCCTGCACAGCTTCATTTGTAGTCTTCCCGTGAGTGCCCAATGCGAGGCGTCCCACTGACCTTTCGTTGCCATCGAGTCCTGATTGTACCCATGATTTCAAGCAAACAACCGCACTTCCAAGTGTAAGACGGGAAAGGATGGATGGATGGATGGATGGATGGATGGATGCTATCAGCGTCCCCTTTGGAATGGGGGCGGTCGCTTGCGCCACCAAGCTCTTGCTATTTTACTGCCTAATGTCCTGCCTAGGTTAAAAACGAAAAAAAATTGAAAAAACACTATGAACTCCCACAACCAAATTTTCTGACCCCCTATTGAGAACTTTGTTTTTGTACGTCTCCGTTTTTTGTTGTTTCCTTACTCCTACCAATCTTCCAGTCGCCTCTCACTAATCTCTACTGCGCACATGTTTACTTTGCCCCTGCCCTCGCTGAACCCAAAGGCTTCAAGAAGGCCAGTGGTGCCTAAATCGACCGCTGCGAAGATATCTTCACATTCTAGTAAAACATGCTCCATCGTTTCTCTACCTTTACTGCGGCAAGCACAAGCTTCTTCATTCTTTCTATATATCGCTTTACAGGTGCGTGTTCTAAGGCATCCCGATACGCTTCGAAAAGTAATGAGCTCCCCTTAGAGTTATCATAAATTGTTTTGTTTTTTCAAATTTCGTGTTTTCCTCTTAAGTAGTTACTCATGGCAGGTTTCTTTTCCCTTGCCGCCACCTATGAGATTATTTCAGCGTCTCTGACTTCCCGCTTGACGTTCTTTGTTGCTGTATTGCTCACTTGACAGGCCGCATATTTGCTGGTAAGCTACCTAGTTCTTTTCCTCCACTGTGAATCAATGTTTGTCCTGCACAAATACTTCAACACCCTTCCTGACCATTTACTTCCATATTCCTCAGTCGTTCTTAATAATCAATTTTACTCTGAGCTTCCCTCATTTCAAAACTGGTCCAGCCCGTATTACCCTGCACAGCTTCATCTGTAGTCTTCCCGTGAGCGCCCAATACGAGGTGTCCCACTGAACTTTGGTTCCCATCGAGTCCTGATTATGCCCCTGATTTAAAGCAAACTGTATTTCCAAACGTAAGTCCTGGAACCGTTACACCTTTCCACATTCCCCGGAGCACCTCGTACCTATTGTACCGCCATAGCGCTCTGTGCTTCATTAAGGCTGCCATTTCTCTTCCCCTTCACTGATATTGTTTTTTCCTGTGTTTCCACATATCTATTGCCTTCGTTTATCCATATACCAAGGTATTTATATTCTTCTACCCCAGGTATTTCCTGGCCCTGTATTGCCACTGCCTGTTCACTGTTTTCATTGAATACCATAATACCTGATTTTCTAACACCAAATTTCAAACCTAAATTCTCGCCTTCCTGTCCACAGATATTAGCCAGACGTTGCAAATCACTTTACTTGTTAGCTAGCGACACAATGTCGTCCGCATAAAATAAACCTGTAAGCTGCTGCTCTACTGCTGTACCCGCCAGTTTGTATAAGAGATGAAACCCGGTATTATTTCCTTCTAGCGCCCTCTCCATCCTTACCCTGTACATCATAAACAGCAGTAGGGATATAGGGCACCCCTGGCTCAGTTCGTTGTTGATATCAACCTTCTCCTTGCTCCTCATCCCTACCCATTCAAAGCAAATGGTATTTTTAGGTGAATCTCTCTCAAAAGCTGTAGACAATCGTCGCTTAAGCGTTGCCCTTTTTATTTTTTCATTACAAATACCTACAGCACCCGAGTTGGGCATTATCGTAGGGGGGTTAATTACAGACATAAAGGTCAAGGATTGAACTTCGAGAAAAACGGTATCATATCAGCTATGGTATTAAAAATACAATCATAGTAATTAGCAGAGAAAGGCAACACATCCAATACTAACAACATCCGATTATAAAATTTGTTACACAATGCATAAAACGGCACACTGGAAATATTGTCTAAAACAGATTCATGTAAAGTTCTCTATGGCAGATGAAAAATTGGGTCCAGACACTACCTCATCCCGGAGCAAATTCCATTCTGTAATTGTTCGCGGAAAGAATGAAAACTGAAATACATTAATACGACTTTGGTAGGCCCTTATTTTCTCGGAACTGTCGCGTCTCTTAGACTGATCATGTAGTGGTTTTAAATATGTGTTCTTATCGATTCCTGTGTTACCGCTGTTAATGTTGTCTAAAAGATTTAACCTGATTATTTTTCTGCGGCTGGACAGCAACTTCCACCCTAGATTTTCCCTGATTTACAAACCTCTAGTTTTGTAGTCGTAGATGCCCGTGACGAATCTTGCAGCCCTTTTCTGAACATGCTCTAACTTACCTTCAAGAACTTTTGTGAAGGGATCTCATGGCCCTTCCAGAATATCCCACAAAAATGTTGCGATCTAATTTATACGCTCCTGTAATCTCTAAAAAGGCCACATATAACGGTCTGTTTTCCAATCTTGATATTTCAGCACACTGAGTAAGAACAAATAAATTATCATCCAAACGCCTACCTCTTCTGAAGCCAGTCGAAGTTCTCCCAAAATGCCATTATTGTCTGCCCATGCTTGCAGCTTTAATTTGATTGCCTGCATTGCTAACTTGTATATTACCGATGTAATGGTCAACAGTCTATACGAGTCAATTCTATCTTTCTCCCCCTTGCCTTTATAAATTAAATTCATCCTACTTTGTCGACAACTGTCAGATATTCTTCTATCTTTTAAAGTATTTTCCATTGCTTTCACCAGAACTTCGTTACTTTTTGGTCCTAGTTCATTAATCAGCCTAACGGCAACCTCGTCTAGCCCTGTCGCTGTGCGCTTAGGAATTTTTTCTTCAGCTTTCCTGCAGTTGAAATTTGTCAGTACCAGCTCCTTTTCCATCTGGTTCTCTTCGGCACTCTTTTTTTCTTCATATACAACCTGGTCATTGCGTTAGAATGATTCGGCTATTATTTTTCGGATGTAATTTAATGCCGCTTCCCCTTCCAGTTTGCTTCCATCTTCGTCTAGGATATGTTGTTATATTGTTGTTGAATTCCTACTTAATAACTTTATTTGGTTCCAAAATATTATACGTGCGGTGTCATTTTTATCACGTATTTCTGACAACCAACGTTCACTTTCACCTTTTAATTTTGCTGGCGCCAGTATTTGAACCATAGACATTTTCTCCCGGTATATTTCCCATTTACTGGTTACTTCATCTTTCAGCAACTGCGCCTTCTTTGCCTACCTGTGCTGTCGGGATGCTTTCTGTCGTTCGGCGATCGCTTCTCGTATCTCCCTGCACCACCAGCTTCTCGGTTTCTTTGTTTCCTTTCCAACCAACATGTTGTTTCTCTTTCCGTATTTCTGTCGTTATTACACTTAGAAGCTCACTACATTCCCGCTTCTCACTTGCCCATTTGCCAAGTTCTTCCTCGCCTCTTGTGACTATATTTGCTATGTGTTCAGCGTTCAAATTTGGACTGGCCATTTTGCACTCCTTGCTCTCTTTCCCAACTACGTATCCCATTATCAAACTGATGCGTTTATGGTCACTCCCTGCACTTCTTTACCCTTCCTCGTCAATTACCATTTCTATCAAGTTATCATGAATTCTTTCATCAGACAGTAATCAATGGTCGATTGCCAGTTTTCCACGACCCAAGTGATCTGCCCTTCACACTTACGCCCTGTGTTCACGATTACGAGTCTATGTTGCTCAGAGAGATCTAGCACTGGCTTCCCGTTGTGGCCGGTATAGCCATCGAGATGCTGTACATGGGCATTCATGTCACGTAATAGGATAATTTCGGCATCATTCCCGAAACCCTTCATATCAGCCCTTCGGCATTCTACTAACACTTGATTCTTCGGTGTGCAATTATTTCCGGTCGAAAAATACGTTACGCCCAGCCAAGTTTTTTCCCCACTCATTGTACCTGATAACCAAAGATGTTCTTTACATTTTAAATTTACTTTTTCATTTGGCTCGCTCATGGATGAGCATTCCGACTCCGCCTCCCTTTCTTCCCGACTTAGTTCTGTTGCACCCTTACCAAACATAATTCTCAATCACTGGCGGCTCTTCCGAGTCCCTAAGGTGCGTTTCTGTAACCACATACGCCCCTATTTGTTCTCTATTTAACTGCTCCTCATTCTCTGCCCACTTTTCCTTTCTTCCGCCGCTCTGCATGTTGATGTAGCCTATTGCATGACGTGCTCTCTTTCTTGTTTTCTTCCTTTTCCTGTCATTGACGGCGATGCTATTCTTAGGTTCCCCCAGAGGACGTTCTTCATAACTACCTATTCTGGCCTCCTGCGCACCCACCGGCCCCCTAAAAAAGCGACAGCGCAACCAGCAAGTCGCCAGCCCAGTGCTCGTCCAAGCTTGTAATTGAAGTGGGTCCCGGCTCTTTCAAGACCACCCCACCATTTCACTTCCCTGTTTACTTCGACAACCTCGAGACCTTTCTCTCGGCTCATTTGCCGTATCGCCTCATTGGCAGCCACTAAGGCTCTTTGTACGTGACTGTCACGCACAGGCACCTCCGGCACCGCGCACAACACGAGCTGCCCCTGAGGAGACAGCTCGCGCAACTCGTCAACCCCCGTCTACAAGCCCTGGGCTAGTCCTGTCCCTTTCCGGTTTAGGACGTCATTTAGCCCACCTGCTACTGTGACAAGGCTGCGCGCGTGTCCATTTCCCGCGACCTTTGCTTTTGCTCGCTCCATGACAGAAGCTAGTGTCCGCCCTGGAAATGTCACTACAGCCGCCCTTTTATCGCCTTTCACCCTCTCCACAATCACTTCTGAGCACCTAGCCAGGTTTCAGTTGCCGGCGATAATCACCATTTCAGTCTCTCCTACCTCTCCCTGCTTCCCTTTGTCCTTTTCCGCCCGACTCGGACTTGACAAGGAGCATTGACCCCTGCGCTCCTGCTTTTTTGTGTGGCGCCCTTAAGGTAGGTGCCGCTCATTCCAGCTGCTTCCTCCCCACGTTTCACGTATTCCACGTGTTTTGCTGACACTCCCTCTCCTGTCACGTCGGGAGTTTGCGTTTTATCGTCAAGACCATTCTCGTTCAGAATGGCGGCCCTGTTCAGCTATCGGCTGCTTGAAGTCTTTTTTCCACTACCTTCCATGCAAGTGTTTACAAGAGGTATTCAGAGACCTGGATTGGGAAGAATTGGGGATAAGAGTTAATGGAGAATACCTTAGTAATTTGCGATTCACTGATGATATTGCCTTGCTTCGTAACTCAGCGGACCAATTGCAATGCATGCTCACTGACTTGGAGAGGCAAAGTAGAAGGGTGGGTATAAAAATCAATCTGCAGAAAACAAAATAATGTTTAGCAGTCTCCGAAGAGAACAGCAGTTTACGATAGGTAGCGAGGGATTGGAAGTGGTAAGGTAATACATCTACTTAGGACAGGTAGTGACCGCGGATCCGGATCATGAGGCTGAAATAATCAGAAGAATAAGAATGGGCTGGGGTGCGTTTGGCAAGCATTCTGAGATCATGAACAGCAAGTTGCCATTATCCCTCAAGAGAAAAGTGTATAATAGCTGTGTCTTGCCAGTACTCACCTACGGGGCAGAAACCTGGAGGCTTACGGAAAGGGTTCTACTCAAATTGAGGACGACGCAACGAGCTATGGAAAGAAGAATGATAGGTGTAACGTTAAGGGATAAGAAAAGAGCAGATTGGGTGAGGGAACAAACGCGAGTTAATGACATCTTAGTTGAAATTAAGAAAAAGAAATGGGCATGGGCAGGACATGTAATGAGGAGGGAAGATAACCGATGGGCATTAAGGGTTACGGACTGGATTCCAAGGGAAGGGAAGCGCAGCAGGGGGCGGCAGAAAGTTAGGTGGGCGGGCGAGATTAAGAAGGTTGCAGGGACAACGTGCCACAATTAGTACATGACCGAAGTAGTTGGAGAAGTAGGGGAGAGGCCTTTGCCCTGCAGTGGGCGTAACCCAACTGATGATGATGATGATGAATTCTCTGTGCCCCAGCGTTTTTCCTTGGGCATAGGCCGCCTTAGTCCTTGTTACACCAGCATCTCACACTGTGCATCCATCAGGTTTGCTGTTCGCGTTTCCGCATAGCTTGTGAAGGGTGTAAACTTTGCATGACAAGAAAGTTGTGACCAGGGCAGTGAATTAACATAACGATTAACCGAGGTTACGCATTGCAAAGGATAAACACAAAACAAGAAGAAAAGCGCATTGCATTTAGGTCTACAGCACTTCTATATAAATTTTATAAACCACTATGTCTATGCCTGTAAGCCAATATGTTCTATGTCTACTACATGACAAACGCCTCTACCATCGATCCCTAATAATCACAAACTTGCGCTAGCTGATTCCAACTTGCACCTGCAAGTTTCCTAATTTCATCAGCCCGCCTAATTATCTGCCGTCCTCAACTGCGCTTCCCTCCCATGGCGCCCATTCTGTAACTTTAATGGTCCACTTATTATCAGCCCTACGCATTCCATGGCCTGCCCAGCTTCATTTTTTTCTCTTAATGGCGACTATTTCGCCTATCCTCGTTTGCTCTGCTCTCTGATCCACACCGCGCTCTTCCCGGCTCATAACGTTACGCCTAACTTCTAGAGCCTCTGTGTTAACATCCAAGTTTCTGCCTTCGATGTTAGCACAGGCAGAATGTGATGATTGACAATTATTTAAAACGACAGTGGTAAGCTTCCAGTCAGGACTTGGTAATGGCTGCCGTATGCATTTCAACTCATTTTATTCTGTAAATTTCCTTCTCGTGATCAGGGTTCCCTTTGCATAATTGACCTAGACAAACGTACTCCTGCAGAGGCCCTTGACGCTGATTAGCGATAATGAATTCGTGTTCCTTTATCAGGCTCTTGAACATTACCTTTGTCCTCTGCATATTATGCTTGCAATATATATATATAATATTTATTTTTATATATATTTATTACTATATTTATTAATCATATCACGAGAAGCGAACAAGGACGCCAAGGACAACGCAGGGCTGATTACTTGTACTTACTAATTGAATTAAAGAAAGAATAAATTAATGCAATGAAAGTGGACGAAAAACAACTTACCGCAGCTGGGGGAACGATCCTACGTCTTCGCATTACACGTGAGGTGCTCCACACGATGCTAACGGGGAGAGCATCGCACGCGTAATACCAACACGTGGGATCGTTTCCTACCTGCGGCAAGTTGTGTTTTCGTCCACTTTCATTGCGATTTATCATTTCTTTATCTATATTGTCCTTGGCATCTTTGTTTGTTGGCTTCTCGTGATATATATATATATATATATATATATATATATATATATATATATATATATATATATATATATATATATATATATATATATATATATATACACGAATCAAACGGGCAATGACACTGGCACGAAGGACGGCATATGCGAAGGCGTAGTTTGTTATGCCACTGTACACACCGCGGTTGCTCAGTGGCTATGGTGTTAAGCTGCTGAGCACGAGGTCGCGGGATCGAATCCCGGCCACGGCGGCCGCATTTCAAGGGGGGCGAAAAGAGCCGTGTACTTAGATTTAGGTGCATGTTCAAGAACCCCAAGTGCTCGAAATTTCCGGAGTCCTCCACTACAGCGTGCCTCAAAATCAGAAAGTGGTTTTGGCACGTAAAACCCGATAATTTTTTTTATCCCACTGCGGGGGCCAGTGTTTTTTTCATACACTTCGATTTTCATGTAGTTATCACTTGTTTAATTCAATTTAGGACCACAGGGAATTTCTCCTATGCTGTCATTTGTGCCAATGTTGGTTGGTTGCTTATGATTAGGCTGATAATAATCGGGTCCCTCAGTTTCCTTTCTTTTTGTTCATTATATATATATATATATATATATATATATATATATATATATATATATATATATATATATATATATATATATATATATATATATATATATATTGACACGTGTACTTAATTGTCTTTATCGGGTGACATGTTTCACCGCCTAACAAATGTTATCGTACAGCGCAGAACGCGCCTGCATGTATCGGAAGCTTCTGGAATGTTATCGATGCTTCCATCCGCTGTCTGTGACCGAACCTTGTGTAATCTGATCGCATGTGTGCGCGCCGCGAATAATGTAGAACGTTGTAGAAGGCAGGCGGGTCTCAACGATTGCTCTGGAACATTCGGCGACTGATGCATAAAAGCGGACGCGCTTGACCCGCTGATCAGATTCTCGACGACCGCCGACCGTGTTCGCCGCTATCGTTGTGCTATAAGTGTGGCCTGTTTTTGTGGGCACAGGTTCGCCCAATAAAAGTTCGTATTGTCTTTCACAGTATTGCTACTGTGTTCTTCAACCTCACCACCACGTGACAACATATATATATATAATATATATATATATATATATATATATATATATATATATATATATATATATATATATATATATATATATATATATATATATATAATTTCAGGTAGTGGTGTTATTTGGCCGGATTTACTCCAGTTTCAAGGATGCCCATTAGCGATCAGATAAAATTATGCGTGGTAAGAATCCGGCTTGGGGTAGGCGTCTTGGCTCAGATTTGGGTTTGGTTAGACAGCATGGTGTTAGGCAGTATGTCAAATTCCGTTGGTGAGAAATCTTAAATAATCATGTCTTAGTCAAGAACTCTGTCAAAAAAGATGTTTTACCGAAGTGGTTGTAGAAATAATACGTAAAACTCACACAACCACACTATTCTGCGATTGATTAATAATAATAGATAAGAAGTTATTTGCACATTAATTTCTAATAAATATT
This sequence comes from Dermacentor variabilis, assembly GCF_050947875.1. NCBI lineage: Eukaryota > Metazoa > Arthropoda > Arachnida > Ixodida > Ixodidae > Dermacentor > Dermacentor variabilis. The sequence continues at coordinate 12,845,189 of NW_027460280.1, forward strand.
GTGTAAAGAACCTATACGACAATTTTGTGTACCATTCTTTATCTTTTTTTAGTGTGCGTACTTGGCGGTCATTAGTAATTTGCACGGTGCAAATCTCGTCCTAAGGATTCCACGACTAATTCTCCTTCGTAGCCTCTGCCGTCCCCAAGACATGGCGACGATTACAGTACCTGTGGCCAATTTTCTGGAGTAAACGACGTCAACAACGCCGTTGTCGTATCGGGACGAGACGAGCTGCAGGTCCTCGGTGCCGCCAACTTTGTTGTCCGGACAAACTCCGCCGCTGCTCGAGCACTGAAAAGGGTTAACGCCTTCTCTAGCCGTTCACGTAGTGATTCGCGTCGTTTACCTGTGCCTTTGACGAAAGGTAGTAGTCGGCGACGGAGACGCGGCTGTCGCGGTGGACAAAGACAACGGCCACGTCGGCGCCAACCATGGCACTCCGGTCCTTCACGCCACTCGTGCCGAAGGCTGTCCATTGGCCCGGCACTGCAGCGTAGATAACAGGGGCCGAAATAGGTTGCGGGTTTTGTCAGTTGCCTGAATCACAGCTGCGTGATGCGACACCATGGCAATGGCCCCACGGTTTGTGCAACAGTAGATATTTACTATTTAAGAGGTCAGAAGTCTGCACAAAATAGGTTCTGCCAACACGTTTGTTCTATTGAAGACGAAAGCTTCTGACATGGCGTACTCCAGTGCCATTCAATTTTATGAGGAAAACACAGAAAATGTCATCAATTGACTGCCATTCTTTATGTGAACATGCTGAAAGAACATCCAAGCAAAATACGCTCTTGAGTTTTTATTATTATTATGTGCTTTGGATGCCACATGGACGAATGCTCGGAAGATCACTGTACAACCTTGTATTCGCGACTAGTTCGCGAACTCGTTCTTCCATCCAACCTCAACCCGGTTTTAGAAAAACGTTTTCATGCGATACTCAAATTCTTTGTTTCACTAACGATTTGTTCGTCGCCTTAAATGAAGGATTCGATATTGAGTGTATTTCTTTTAGATGTTGCCAAAGCTTTTGACACCGTATGTCATAATGTACTTATCCATAAACTTAATCAGTTTAATATTGACCGAAATATGTTGTCTTGGATTAAGGAGTTTCTTTCTAATCGAACTCAATAAGTCACAGCCAATAACAACTCATCTGTTTTGTCAACAGTTACATCCGGAGTGCCACAAGGCTCAGTCTTGTGGCCATTACTCTTCTTAATTTATATTAGTGATCTCCCTAACTGTGTAACGTCATCATGAATTAATCTGTTCGCAGACCATTGTGTGATATACCGAAAGATCACTAACCCTGATGATTCATATAAACTGCAAGAGGACCTTTACAATGCGTCACTCTGGTCTAATAAATGAAACTTAACGCCAGCAAGTGTAAATCGATGGGCATGTCACGTACGCCCAGCAATGGCAATCAGTGCAGATATGTACTGAATGACACTTCATTAGTGTCCGCTAACGCTCACAAATATCTTGGTCTTCACATAACTAATGATTTGTTATGCAAACTAATCATATTACTGCTAATGCTCATCACATGTTAGGATATCTTTGTCGTAACTTTTCCACCGTTCCTACTTCGGTAATATTGACACTCTACAAAACCCTAGTTCGCTCAAAACTAGAATACGCATCTACCATTTGGGATAACAAGAAAGCATCCCTAACCGTAAACCTTGAAGCGATTCAAAATGCAGCCGCTCGCTTTATTTTATCAAACTATTCCCGCCATTCCAGTCTAACATGTATGAAAAAAACCCTGAACCTGCCAGATCTTTCATTACACCGCAAATGTGCTCGCCTTTGTCTATTCCACGAGGTTTATCACTCCACCCACGTGCTCAAGAATCAACTTATCACCCCCCCTTTCTACGTTTCGTCCCGTTCTGACCACAAATATAAAGTTGCCGTCCCAACCTGCCGAACGAACAAGTATCATGATTCTTTTTTACCCCGCACAATGTCGACTGGAACCACCTTCCTGCTGCCATGATTCAGATCGCAGATACATAGATCGCAGATACATCATTCAAAATAGCACTCTACGACGCTATCGCTTAACGCTTTTCTTTCTTTTATAACATTGTCTGCATATAACTTTGCTTTGTTACGTACCACTCCTTACTGCAGGGTCTTCGGGCCTTGAATGTATGTATGATAAATAAATAAATAAATAAATAAATAAATAAATAAATATGATATGATATTATGTGAAGCAAACAAACAAAGGCACCAAGGACAACATAGGGGAAATTGTGTTGAGTAATTGAATTAAAGAAATGATCAATTAATGGAAATGAAAGCGGATGAACGTGGGATTGTTCCCCACCTGCGGCAAGCTGTTTTTCATCCGCGTTCATTGCCATTAATTTATCATTTCTTGAATTCAATTAGTGAGTACAAGTAATTTCCTCTATGTTGTCCTTGGTGCCTTTGTTGGCTTCTCATGATATGATTAAGAATTGTTTTCACAGGTGTGACGGCCTTACATGAACACTTGCAAGACCTCATAGAAGACAGTTCAGTTTCACAGCCTTAGTTTTCTCGCAGCACAAAGCATCTGGCGTCTCTCGGTGGTGTAGCCTTCCTTCATGGAATTGCCGTATACTTCACTATCACTAATACTGCTTCGCCTTTCTGGAGAAACCGCAGTCTCTCTCTCTCTCTGTTTGGTTTAATGTGAGTCCAAGTATAAGCGCTGCTGCGCATGACTGCTGTTGATTATGATTTCGAGTGAGCCGGCTTGGACTAATTTCGGTTACTGAGTAAATTGGGGGGGGGGTACAGGGTGTCCCAACTATCACGCACCATGTCTTTAATAAAGAGCAATTGCGTTACTCGAAGAAAACCTAGTGCATATTGTTTCCAGTACAGTGCACTAGCTGCCAGTAATTTTTTCGTTAATGAGATTTAATTAGGTAATTGCAATTGATTATCTTACTCGAGAAGTACTGTCGTAATTATGAGTGTCAATGAGGCCTTTGCAGGCACAGCCAAGGGACATGTAAGTGCGGTATTTTCAGCGATGTCCTAATTGCGCACTAATGTTTTCCGACTGGTAAAGAAACCCAACGAAATATTTAAAAAAATACCACGTGACTGCGTTCTCGCCCGCATCATAATGCAGCGCGCAGAAATAAGCTTATTGAAAGCAACTGATTCGCCTGGTGGGAAAACCGAAGAAAGAGACAGCGTGTCACCTCGATCATGATACGGAAGGAGTACCAACAGCAGGTTTCGCGGCTTCCCCGCCAATCCTTCCTTTTATTTCTACGTCAAACTTATTATCTGTCTCTCAAGGCCGACTGATCACATCGATAAGGAAAGGCCCTTCAAAACGCAGCCGGAGTGCCTCTTTGACCATGCACAATACGTGAAAAGCAATGGACCAGGCACGGAATGCGTGAATATCCCGGCCCTGCTCGCACCGCATCGAAAGAGTGCGCGTATCTATATTTGGCGCCAGAATCTTGCTTCGGACCAAAGCCAAATTAAAGTGACAGTTTTATTTTTCATGAGAGTGTATACCTGCTGTGAAAACGAACTCGTGGCAAAAAATAAAAGCGAAATAAAGAGACAGGGAAGCGACCCATTTGTAGAGAAATGGCAAAACCGATACGTTCAGGTAAATAAATGTACCACTTCTAAATGCGCCGAAATGGAAATCGGGATGCCTGCACAAAAAAAACAACAGAAAAAGAAAACCATCATATTTTAGTGGCCCGTAGTATCTGTGAATTCCTAAGCGCCGCTGAACACCAACTGCTGCCTGGAGGGTGTGTTTGAATAAGTGTCCTTCTGCAGGTATGCAGCACTGAGTGACCGACGCTGGAATTCTATGGCAGACATTCATTATCCTTGCCTTGAGCTCATCTCAGGTCGTCGTCTCGATCATGTAAGCATGATCTTTCACATAACCCCGAAGAAACAAATCGAGTGGACAGAGGTCAGGTGACCTAGCCGGCCAATTTAGAGGCCCGTGCCTTCCAATCTATTGCGCATGAAAAGTCGCATCCAGCCAGTTTCGTGCACGGCTGCTGCAAAGTGCTGCCGCCCCATCTTGCTGATACCTCAGAAGTGGAAGGCGTGACAGCGGGACTTCGCTGAGAAAACCATCCTTCAAGGATTTCAACCACGTAACGCTGTCAAGTCAGTGTGTGATCGAAGAATATGGGACCGATTATAGCACCAGCGTAAATTGCGCTCCACACATTGAACAAGCACTGGTGCTAGTGCCGAGGCCGCTTTACCCAGTGCGGATTGGAGTCACTCCAATTGTGTGCATTATGCAAATTTGCCTGGGGGTTTCTCCAAAGATTGGCGTCATGTGTGCACATGATTTCGTTCTAAAAATCCGGTGACTCATCCGCTTTTGTGAGGGCTCAGTTCAAGAAATCTAGACGATTCTGCAGGTCCCTCTCTTTGAAGTATTCATGCTGGTTAAGGTGGTACGAGTGAAAGGCCGAGTGAATTAGAATCCGGCAACTTGGAAATTGGTACCTGGACGGGCACGTCCCGCACGATAGTATGACGGTTCGAGGCCATAACTGCTAGAACATCCGTGCGTAGGCTAGGACTCAAAGATAGAGTCCTCCGCCGCTGTCTCTGGAAGGTGCCGGTTTGTCTAAGGTTTTCCTAATTTCTGATGATAGTCGATGCGTTTGGTATAGCGCCACCCTTCCATGACTGATTTATAGGGTATCCCATATAACTTGAGAAAAGAATTTAAAAATGAAAGGCGTGTGGGATGGGAATTGAACCAAACGCATATTATTCGCAATAGCCAATAGTAAATCAGTCATTTTTTGTTTCCCCCATCCCCCACTAAATAATTAACTTTACTTACCCAACTTTTTCATTATTGGCTGAGGGCCCCAAGTATGATACGTAGATTTGAAGAGCACCTTCAGACACCACCGATCAACTTATTTCCTTCACGATACGTCTCACATAGTTTTTTTTCCCGTGTTGCAAATAAAGCTAATGAAATATGGAAAAAGCCATGTGACGGAGCGCTTGCGCAGTGGCATCGTGCTGCTCTCAAGCGTGCGTTCGGTGAACAAGATCGGCTCCCGTTGGATGACGGCGAAAATGCATGCTGCCGAATCGCACCGAGAATGGCTTACTCAAGCTTGTTGCTCTTGCAGACGACTGTTGCCGGGGTGGCCTTTGCTGCCTTTATCGAGTGGAGACAAGAACCGCCTGTCGACAAGTTTACGCAAAGAATTCTTCAAGCATACAGGATGCCGCTTCTGGATGAAAGCCGCTGGCTTATCTGGCAACACGGGCCCACTTCCAAGGCGACTGAGGCGATTGGCGGAGGATATAAAGGGCCGCTTCTCGCCTTTCTGTTTGGGCATGACATCTCACCGAGGAAGGCTTACTCACGCTTGTTGCTCTTGCAGACGACTGCTGCCGGAGCGGTCTCTGCTGCCTTTCTCGAGTGGAGACAAGAGCCGCCTGTCGACAAGTTTACGCAAAGAATTCTTCAAGCATACAGGATGCCGCTTCTGTATGAAAGCCGCTGGCTTATCTGGCAACACGGACCCACTTCCAAGGCGACTGAGGCGATTGGCGGAGGATATAAAGGGCCGCTTCTCGCCTTTCTGTTTGGGCATGACATCTCACCGAGGAAGGCTTACTCACGCTTGTTGCTCTTGCAGACGACTGCTGCCGGAGCGGTCTCTGCTGCCTTTCTCGAGTGGAGACAAGAGCCGCCTGTCGACAAGTTTACGCAAAGAATTCTTCAAGCGTACAGGATGCCGCTTCTGGATGAAAGCCGCTGGCTTATCTGGCAACACGGACCCACTTCCAAGGCGACTGAGGCGATTGGCGGAGGATATAAAGGGCCGCTTCTCGCCTTTCTGTTTGGGCATGACATCTCACCGAGGAAGGCTTACTCACGCTTGTTGCCCTTGCAGACGACTGCTGCCGGAGCGGTCTCTGCTGCCTTTCTCGAGTGGAGACAAGAGCCGCCTGTCGACAAGTTTACGCAAAGAATTCTTCAAGCATACAGGATGCCGCTTCTGGATGAAAGCCGCTGGCTTATCTGGCAACACGGACCCACTTCCAAGGCGACTGAGGCGATTGGCGGAGGATATAAAGGGCTGCTTCCCGCCTTTCTGTTTGGGCATGACATCTCACCGAGGAAGGCTTACTCACGCTTGTTGCTCTTGCAGACGACTGCTGCCAGAGCGGTCTCTGCTGCCTTTCTCGAGTGGAGACAAGAGCCGCCTGTCGACAAGTTTACGCAAAGAATTCTTCAAGCGTACAGGATGCCACTTATGGATGAAAGCCGCTGGCTTATCTGGCAACACGGACCCACTTCCAAGGCGACTGAGGCGTCTGGCGGAGGATATAAAGGGCCGCTTCCCGCCTTTCTGTTTGGGCATGACATCTCACCGAGGAAGGCTTACTCACGCTTGTTGCTCTTGCAGACGAGTGCTGCCTCTTTCCCGCAGAGAATTAGCAGTAAAAAAAGCAGCTTATGAAGTCTTGAATATTGGCCAGGATGATTTGGCATATATATGACAATGTTTATGAACATTTCTGATGAAGGTAGTGGTAGTAGAGTGAATAATCAAAGAATTTCGATATATATTAAATGAGATATTTCATTCCACTGCCAGAATTTTAAATCATCCCAAATAATTCTTGTGTTTGATAGCCTATGCGCATCAAGCGACAGTGCTTCTGGATGCTTAATTCGTGCTGACATCATTCTTATGCTCCATAATTCACCTGTTTAAATTCCCTGTTTCTCCCGTGCAAGAAAATTTACATTCATCATAAGAAACCTTGTAGATGACTTCCAGAAACTTGCTGATGAGATTAGAAGGCGGCAAGCACCCCAGGCTTAGATATGCATTCAGGAGCCTCGTATCTTGCAAATGTTAGAAATACTCCTCCTAAGCAAAATCAAGAAAGGGGCGGACAGATGGAATAGCACACTGTGGTATAAAGTTTGTAAACAGGAATAAGGTGCCACAGAAAGGCTGGTTAACGTTTCAATAGGAGGACCTATCTTCGTCAAAAATAGGTCCTGCTATCGCAATGTTGGCCAGCCTCTCTGAGGCACCTTATTTCTCCTAAGCAAGTTCTTCGTGTCATGCACAAGGTTACTTTCGAATACGAATTTGTCTAATTTGGGAAAACAGTCTATTTAAAACATGTCAAACGATATCGCTGGAAATGCACACACATTCCAACTGAAATAAATACAAATAAATAGAGCACCAAACGCAAGAATCATTGGCATGATGCCATCCTTTCAGTTGAGTAAGGTCTGTCTTCCGTTGTAAATCTGGAATCCTTTATAATTCAGACTACTAAATACCTCATGAGGGTTGCGACGTGAAATATACATGTTATATTTATTGCAATTTTTTTTACTTTAAGACCCGATGATGCTTAAACAGCAGTGAAAGAATTGAGATCGCAGTACTTAATACTTTATATTGCTCCAGAAATCAGTATCTATGCCGATCGGAGCATCCGACAATAACAATTTTTGACAGCAAATGCGAGACAGAAAGCACGTAACACTTAGGGTGGTGCTATTCGCTTTGATTGTTTAGGAATGAAGCCGATAGTGTACATGTCCCTGCACATGTCCCTATGGCCCTACGTGTCATTACCTTTAAACAACAAAAAGGTGGGGGGTTTGCATTTTGCAAAACTACATGGTGGTTTTTATTGTGTGTAATTTACATTAGAAACATTCACAACTGATACTAAATGCATTCTCCACACCTTTAGACTATACAGGTGCACTACTTTACACAGAGCACACTCCTTACCTCGTCACGGCCCAGGTGGCAATTCAGGTTCTTCAAAGGTATTTCATTGTATGGGATGGCACATAACGCTTCACGTATTTGCAGAATATTGCATTCCAATTGTGTCATATGAGCTAAATTCATCAGAAAGCTTTAACTCGTCCTAAATGTATTACAGTTGTATACTGGTAAACTGGCAGCAGCTTGCAGTGTTTGTGGAAAAACAAATGTAACTTCTATATTTTCCACAGTTAGTGCACAGGCACCGGCAACATCAATGGTTAGCGTACACTAGTTTCTTCTACTCTGAAATATGCATCCTCCACCAGAAAATAGGCTTTTCCTTCTTCTTCCTCTACCAGATTCGAATGTGAAATGGGGTGCAATTTGTAGGATGTACTCTTGCATAAACTTCATAAGCATTTCTCCTTGTCTGTACATAAACTTACAGCACAAACACTTAAGGCGAACCACAAAAGGAAGACACGACGCACACTGGCGCTGACTGACAACTTCATGTCTTCGTCGTCGATGCATGTATAAACCCTAGGCTACACGACCGCGCTGGCGCACAGATTACATTAGTGAGATCTGCCAACTTATCGCATATGCAAACTTAGGAATCCAAATTCAGATGGGTGCAGGGACAAAGAAGTGTCACTGATGCAATTATCGCCTTATCTTTTTATGTGACAGGCCTCTAAGGCAAGCCGCGCATGCTCATTCTTGCTTTTGCCAAGAATTAATGTGCGATCAAGATGTGCCTCACAATTGCTGCAAGAGTTTATATGCGCAACAAAGTGCGCTCCTCTATCTACATTTTTGTTTACTTTTTGCGCATATTCTTTTTGCGAATTTTTCCGCATGTTCAGACATTTTGATCGGACGTTAATTCTTGGTTGGAATGTAGCAATAATGTAAAGCACGTACATTTGATGTTATAACAAAAATTGTGCCGTCTTATCCCCTAATTTTCCTCGCTTGATGCTAGTGTTATAATAGCATGGTTGACACCATGAGAGTCAGTGGGGTGTATAATTGTGTGTATGGTGGGGTGGGGGGTGTACAATAACTTCAGCAACTTTTCCAGATTGCTTGAATCAGTATTGTGGAATGCTGTTTCTTTCAATAATTGTTACCAAGCTTCACCTTGGTTGTGGCAACAAGTACAATGTAGTTCGCTAGCGCTCCTGCCAACATATATTATGGGTAGGCATCCGTGTTGAAAAAGAAGACCAGCTAATGGTTTGCCAGGAGCTATGGTCCCATTTAGACCATTAAATTTTGAGCTTACACCTGTGGAAATTACTGGTGAGTGAAAGCCCACCCAGGAGAACTGCCCATAATATTTTCTTTGATTATAATAATGCTGATGCTTTGAACAGCATTTCAACTTAGGCTTGCTTTAAAAATGACCCATTTCCTTGTTCAAGTAAGACAAAGGTTCCACAGGAAGACAGAAACTTGAAGCCGTAAACCGCAGCATGAATATAAACAACGCTCAACGTTTCGCAATCTTGCACCTGGTTACCATATTGCCCATCCCATATTTTTCCACAGGCTGTTATTTACTGTATTATGGTCATACCCAGTTTAATTTTATTGTCCTTACTTTTTAATATTTGGTCAATATATTTTTTTATTCATCGGGTTTCAACAAAATGTGTAATCATAATGTGCCTTCATTAACCCTTTACACTGATCTTAACCAGATGCATCTAGATACAAAATTTATTTTCCTTAAGTCTTCGTTGCCTTTTTCCAAATGTGCAAACAGTTTATCTTAATACCTATTTTGACTTCTGCGAGGATTAAGTCGACTGATTAATGACTGCTAACATGTGTACATCGTTTTCTGTTTTGGTCACCCCTACTCTTCGTAAGAACTGACAACAGTGCTCATACCCGCTCCACCACAATCACCACAGCTTAGAACACCCTTCCTGCCTTTAACACTTTGGCTTCTCTTGACCTATTACATGCACCAGCTTCTTCCCCAATGAGGGTAGGGGCCAGTGAGCTATGCACAAAAAAATAACACTACCAAGGACAACATTTGCTACCCTGATGACAACCACCTATGTCGAAATGTCGGCTACAGCAATATCCCTTGTTCCAACAATGTTGGTCTACGTACATGTTTTCCTAACACAGAAGCTACTGCTTTGTTTTCTTTTGTGATTATCCTTTTTTTTTTCGCCGCTTTCTTTTGGATGGAAATTCACGAATACTATTTGTTTCTCCTAACAGCAGCAAGTTTATCCTTGCAAGGCGTTTGAGGTCAAGAACAACTTTCACCAGGAAAAAGTGCAAGACGAGTGACTGAAGAAAAAGTTCCTTCTGTCATCTAAGAACTTTAGGACTGAAATTTTGCAACTTTTTGTATATTTGCTATGCAATGAATTCATATCACAAAGTGCAAAGTGTTTTATCTCTGCAGCCATGTCAGTGTGTTGGCAAGACAATTTTCTCAATGGTGACCTGCTGCTTCGGCTATGAGCTGCCTTCATGACATTTGCATTAAAGGAGATGTGCTATCGTGGACGAAAGTAGCCTGCAAGTGCGAGCGTCGAACAAATTGCAACCGTGTGTTCAAGACCGCTGGAAAGAGTGGGTCGCGTATGCACATTCTGAACGCAGATTTTAGCGAGGCCGATCCAAGCAAATAGCGCACCAATAAAATTCGGTCGACTCTCGCGCGTCCTGGGCAATTTCGTCCCTATGGTACGTTCTACAGACAATGTATATGCTCTGCAAGACCAAATACGGGAAGCACCTGTATTTTAACGGATATAGTACAGGTTCAGCATACAGAGTCTTTCGTTTTCTAAATACGGGAAGCACCTATCCTTAAACGGTTATAGTACAGATTCAGCATACAGAGTCTTCCGTTTTCTAGACACGAAAGGAGTGGTGTCTTGTATTACGGTCTCTCTGTTATAGCTGTCCTTTCTACGGAAATGACCGTTCTTTATTTACGGAAAAACGTTCGGTCACACATTACCAGCAGATTTTCTGTAAAGTAAGGCAATTTTTTTTTACAGTGCAGCCTGGTGTCATTAGCAATGTTATGTAACTTGATTAGCCAGCACTAACGATAGCGCAGTGGCGACACGAACTGGTGCCGACGGCGGCGCAAGGAGCATTGATGACGCAAGCAAAAAACTGCAGGAGGAGGCTCCAGGATGACGTTCCGATCATTATAAGCCGTTATCGCACTTTAGCGCCTTACCCATCCGCGTCGAACCATTATTAACTGTGAGCGTACTCAGGCGGTGGCACCGCCGCGCGGGCCACACCTTGAAAGCGATCTGCGGAAGTGGCAGCGTTGGCTGAGAGCACCGTCAGCGCTGTGTTCTCGCCGCTTCGTTGGCGTTGAAGCAAGGGGCAGCGCAAAGGCAAATTCGCACGCTGCTGCGGGCGCTATTACGGAAGCGGTTTTCTCGTTGGGTAAGCATACAGGTGCCTACGTATTTAAAATTAAAACTTCCCTACACCACCTAAACTCTTCGAATGCGGGCCGAGCCAGTGCCTCCTTCATGCTGACCGGGCAGACTGCGCACCCAGGCACAGCCAGGCGCGCAAAACCAAATTCCTAGAAGGATCTAGGGCATGTGCCATGGCGCTTCAGTGAAAACATACCTAGAAACGTGGTACGTGCGGGCGGCGCATGGCGGCGCAGCGGTCGAGCACTGGGCTTGCGTGTAAACAGAAAGACGCCATCTGGTCGGGATCGTATCAGCTGGTCGGCAGCAATGGGATACTCCACCCTTCGTTCTGGATTCGGCAGAATGATGAGCGCTTTCTTTGAGGACTTGCAAGGTTTTAGCTCGTGTGTTTTCTAAAACTGCAAATTAGTTTCTGCATGTGCAGGCTCCTGTTGAAAGCTTCCTCACGTCACAACAGAGTAAGAAAATCCTCGTTCTGGATTGACCATGTATTTAAGCAAACGGAAAAAGCCAGAGTTGTTATTGCTATGTGATGAGCTGGGAATTCAAATCGGGAAAAGTCAGAGCAAGCTGCAGCTTACTGAGGCGATTGAGAAGTACGGGGCTCTTGAGGACGAAATTTGAGAAGCATAGGAAGAGATATAGAAACAAGCTGAAAAAGCTGGACAAAACGATGCAGAACAAAAGCAAGGAGCTGAACAAAACGCGGTAGAAGACAGGCAGAGCGCTGGTCAAAAGGAAGCTGCATAAAGGAAGGAACGAGAGGAACAGAGAGCTCATGAACTACAGCTAATATAACTAGACTTGCAGCCGGATCAGGCCAGGCAGTTGGCAAATAACATCTCAACAAATAAAGACGTTCAGCTGAAGCAGGAGTGAACATAATGGATCTCATGCCGTCGTAGAAGGTAAACAACGGCATGGGATTGTTCCTTGTTAATTTTGAACGAACCTGCGAGAAAAACGGGTTCGCACTAGAGAGTTGGCTGCAACAAATTCTTACCGTCCTTCCTTGCGAAGCAACCGAATTTAATTGCAAGGCCAACGAGAGACGATGCAGATGATTATCAGAAAATAAAAGCTGCGTCGCTAAGGAAAAATCGGCTCTCAGCGGAAGCTTTCCGCTGTAGTTTTCACGAGGCAGCTAGAGCACCGGGCTAGTCGTTTCAAGATTTCACTTACAAGCTGAAAACCAACTTAATTGAGTGGCTAAAAGCGGAAGATACGTTCGGTTATCACGACAAGGTGGTTGAGTTAATCTCCTTGGAACACTTCTATGGGTCTTTGAGCGAAGAGATGCGCTGGTGGATTCAAGATAGATCGGGCGAAGAGGGCTTGGAACGTGCTGCAGTTCTAGCAGATGAATTCGCCTGACGTCACGAATCCGAGAAAACGCGAGTCAGAATGACATTCACTAAATTCATCAAAGAGGAAGAGAGGCGCCCTATTCGCCACGGAGGTGGGACAACGTACGTGCATCCTGATCATGCAGCAGAAAACAGCACCGCAGTAAAAGACGAGAGAAAAACAGAAAAAGCTTTTGAGGCTAGAAAAGCGGTCGTCTGTTTTCGTTTCCAGGAGCCTGGACACCTTGCGATCGGCTGTCAGAAGCGTAGAACAGTTTTTTCTTTCGTGAAAGGCGGCGATGGCAACTTGGCCCTCTTAGAAACCTACCTTTGGGACATCGTAGTGAACGGAATGCCAAATAATCTACTTAGGGACTCAGCTGCGACAATGGACATTGTCCACCCTGCGTTTTTGAAACCTGAGTATTTCACCAGGGAATATGCGTGGATCCGGTAGGTAGTCGAGAAGTTGGTTAAAACACGTTGGCGGGCTAGTTGGTTAGAATCCTTGATAGGGTGCATAAGCGCGACTGAACGAGGACGTAGAAAGAAACAGATACACAAAGACAGCGCTCCACTTTCAACTATAAATATTATTTATAGATTTACGTCCTCTAGACGTCCTCTAGATTTACGTTCTTTAGATTTACGTCGTCTTTAAGTCGCGCTTATACACTCTATCATAGTTGAGAAGAATAGTATTTGCTTGCCCATAGCAAGCGTGAAGATTGAAGAGCCGTTTGAACTATTGCTGACTGAAGCAGAAGCGTCGCCAAATCTGTCGAAACGTCATCCCTACTTATTTTCAAATCACTCGGAAATGCTGTTGAAGAAAAAGAGTCTGAGTTTTGGCGACCATACGGTCCAAGCTCTCACGCGTTCCAAGGCTTGAGAGATCGCGGAGGAGATAAATAAGAGCAACGAAGCCAAAATTACGCCTCGTGACAGAGACACATCACATAGCTAGTGAAATCGGTGGAAAAAGCGCTGGTGAGGAGGCATCCGGGTCAGCGAGAATTCCGTAGCAAGGGCTAGCAGAATTGGAGACTAATTTGTCATGTCATTTCGGAAAGTTGTTTCCACTTACTGAAGGTTGTTAAAGAAGGAATCGCGGCAGACGAAGAGAGCAATTATGTCGCGAAAGTAGAAAGATTGACTACTCCGGAGGACGTTCATTGCGGAGATGAGGCTTGTTTAAGCAGCCCAAAAAAGGTCAAGGAGGCGCTGAAAAACTTCCTCATACCTCCGCACTTGAGCGACGTTCCGGAAGCGGAAAAGGAGAATTTCATGGCGGCCAAGCAAGGCAGGAACTCCAGGCTCAAGTATTTCGAAGGCACATTCGATCACCGCCAGGCATGGCAAAAATGTTTCAGATGGCGCAAGTTAAAACGAGTGAAGTATTCGACGTAGCGAGAAATCGAGAAAGACGCCACATCGCAGCCCGTAAGACAAGGGAACGAGGCCATCGCGCAGAACTTCAAAAGCTTCGAGGTGACGGTTGAGAAAACGGAGGCGTCACCTAACAATAAAACAGGACGCGTCTCTGCGAGTAGGGGTGCGGTTGAAAGGTTCAACCGGGCTGAGATATGCGTGCACAAACAGGGTCAGTCAGGCAGTCACTGCCGTAGAATGCGCCACGAGAGTGAGGGCAAAGGCAGAACGGCTATTCTTCCAGCGTTTACGGCCTCCCCTTCAGGGACAAGAAGGCAAGCCGAGGGCACACAAATTGGCAGGCGACGACAGAGGGCAGCCTGATGCCGTTTGTTGCCCTCGGCAAAGCCCGAAGGCCGTCAGGCAGCGATACAATCGAGTACGCATTAAGAGGTAATAATGGCCGAATTGGATGCATCCATGTTTCTTGTTCGTAAATAGAGCGCGATGCAAGTTTTTTCGTTTGTTAGTTATCAAGAGCTTATTAATTTTATTTTCAATGCGTTCTCAGTATCTCAATAACCGTGGCTTTCTCGGCAAGGTAAAACACAAAAATTGGAGAACGCTTAAGCTTCGCCTTCAAGAGTGGAACGCGATAGCGTTATCGCACCCCGTTCGCACAGCCCACTCATTGGCTCGGCATGCTCTTGAGTTACACAAAGACGAAACGTGCGCCTGAGCAAGCGGAACGACCCAAAGAACTCGGTGTCTCGGAGGGAGAAATGATCTACGCGAGCCAAGCGTCGTGATCGGCAAGGACAGCCGGGCCGCGATCATGGGGCTGACGCCTCAAAGGGACCGTCCTCTAGAAGCGGGCGAGTGGCGCGCCAGCTGTCGGGGCAGCGCCGTACATTGCGAGGAGGGGGTCTTCTGTGTTTGCCACAAGATGGCTCTGCGTGTGTGTCAAGCACAGAAGAAATGTAGCGGAAACGTACTTCGCTACGCGTTTAACTGCGACTTCTGTAATTTACATGCTCATAATTACCGATATACACCGCAGTATAACTTTCTACGGCACGTTTCTAAGGCAACACCGCATTCACTAGAGACGCTCCAAAATGCTCTCTGCTGGAAACAGCGTATCGGCCCCAGGCCGAGGATCGTCGACCCCGTTTTTGAACGAAGATGCAAGCTACAAAGTTGTCCTCCCGCGTCTACCAACCGGTAACGATGTTTTGAATTCTATTTTCCTTCATGCGGACTTGAGTGGCATACCATACCGTGCTCCCAACTTCCGAGACGCTCTGCTTGAGGTAGTGAGCACTTCAGATATTGTAGGTGTCGGACAGTATCAAATGAGCCATGTATGGATGGTTACTTGCGCTAGTAGTGCGGCAAAACAGACTCTCGTCGCCTGTGGTGAGCTCCGTGTCAAAGGGCTGAAGTGCATGGTGATAGATCCGGAGACTAAAAACATCAAGCTTAAATTACTATGGCTTCCACCTCACCTTGAACCACGACGCGTTGAAGAGGCGTTCCAGGCCTATGGTCAGGTGAAGTCGGTGGAGAGAGAAGTATGGAGATGCACTGGCATGGAACAGTGGGTGACAACCAACCGGGAGGTTTCTCTGGTGCTCAAGGACACTATCACCGTAACCTCAATACCGCACATTATGTCCATTTATGGACACCAGTGCCTCGTACTTATCCCCGGTAGGCCTCCGCTGTGCCTTCGTTGCAAGCGCGTGGGACACGTTCGACGACAATGCAGAACACCGAGATGCTTACAGTGCCACCGATTTGGTCACTCAGCGGACGTCTGCGTGTCCACCTACGCTAATAAGCTTCGTTCTGGTGAATATAGCGCAGACGAGCCACAACTGGACCATCTCATGGATTCTACAGAGGTAGTAGATGCCACCGGAGAGACTACAGGTGGCATTAGGGACGAAGACCAGGAGTCCTTGAAGCCAATGCCAACCAGACACAACAGCTCAAGTCATACTAGCGAAACTACCGGCGAGGATGACTCAGTTTGCCCACCTGGCCTAGCAGGCCTTAAAGAAAAGCCCCCTAATGACAAGGAAGAAGAGGAAGAGGCGATGGACATAAGTCAGGCAAGGAAACGTCCGGCACCTTGCAACGACGAAGCATCAGAAAGTGCACTACAGGCGCCCAAGAAAGTGTCTCCTAGTGCTCAGCGAACTCCCTCTCCTGGTGATAATGTGCCGCGCCGGTTTTATCAGCGTAGTCAGGAGAGTGCCACAAAGAAGTCCAAAGGGAGCAAGACCACAGATTTACCTGTGGCCAAGGGCGATGAAACAAAAAAGCTTTAGGTGAGCAAAATGGCTACCGCCTTCACCCTCCCCTTATGTGTAGCGACACTCAACGTACGTGGGCTGAGGAATATAAGGCGTCAGCAGCAGTTACTACACGTGCTTAGGCAGCATGAAGTTGATGTTGGTGCAGTGCAAGAGACAAAGATATCGTCTGCTGGTGATGTCAACCTTGCGCTGCAAACTTTTGAACCTGATTACGAGGTGTGTATTAGCCAAGCATGTGGTGCTTCCGCTGGATGCTTTTTGTTAGTCAGAAAGCAGTTAAATCATTCTTCATTGTCGCTGCGTGTTGATGGGGAAGGCCGCCTTATATGCTGTGACCTCTCTTTTCATTCCCGTAATTGGCGATTTATTTGCGTTTATGCTCCCTCAAAAGTGAGTGACAGGAAGGCTTTCTTCCTCTCACTTGCTCCGCTCCTAGATACTGATAGAGATTTGGTACTGTTGGGAGACTTCAACTGTGTTTGTCATTCCAGAGACCACTCGTACCTAACTAATCGTTATGATGCAAGTGCTACTTTCCTGCATCAGTTAACGGAAGATCACAATCTAATAGACGTGGGCGCCTACACACTATCTTGGGTGCGGTTCACGCACTTCCAAGGCGTTTCCCATGCTCGACTTGATCGTGTGTATGTTTCGACGAATATCTGGTCTAACATTCACAACTACGCCGTGAAGCCTGTATTTTTCACAGACCACTGTTTAGTAGCTGTTTCATGGGATCCCCGAAAATTTCGCAGGTTTGCTCCAAACTGGGAACTGTGGAAACTTAATACACAACTTTTGCGAGAGGAAAGTTTTGTAAACAAAGTGAAAAAATTATAGCTAGAAATAACGCAATGTCAACAGCTTCCTTAGTTTGCTCAATGGGAAATGTTCAAAAATAGAGTAAAAAATGAGGCGATTGCCATTTCATGTGAGCTGCCTCAAAGAAAAAAAAGCTCAGAAGCATTATCTTCATGATCTACTTCACAAGCTGCACGCTTTCGAAAGCCAGGAACCAGGGTTGTATAGTGATGAAATAAACACAGTTCGCGCACAAATACAGAAATATGAGACGGAAGTGTACAAAGGAGCAATGGTGCGTTCACGCACGACTCGCTTCACAGAGGAACAGCCCACAAAAAGGGCTCTCGGTGATGAGAAGCGATACGCGCTTTCCAAGCAAATATTAGAAATTGAGTCTGGTGGGTCTATATACACAGACACGTCCCAAATAATAAGCCTATTTGAAGCTCACTATAAAGATCTTTTCGCTGCAGTTAAGCCTCAGAATGGATACGAAGAAAACGCTGATCTGTTTATTTCGCTTATGCCACACTTAGAAGAAGATGATCGACTCAGCGTTGATGGGCCAATAACTCGAGAGGAAATTAATTTTGCCGTCGAAACGCTGCAGAAGAACAAGACGCCTGGTCC
The DNA here is from genome assembly GCF_050947875.1 of Dermacentor variabilis. Lineage (NCBI taxonomy): Eukaryota > Metazoa > Arthropoda > Arachnida > Ixodida > Ixodidae > Dermacentor > Dermacentor variabilis. The sequence goes on from NW_027460280.1 coordinate 12,862,921, forward strand.
TGATGGCCTTAGTGCTGAATTTTATATAAAATTTCAGGAATTCCTGTGTCCTTTTCTGCAGCAGCTTTTCGAGGCAGCCTATCAATATGGTGAGCTTCCTCCATCTTTCTATCAGGGCCACACAACCTTAATACCAAAAAGCACTGATGATGAAACAATAAAGAGAGGAAACGGATATAGGCCGATATCGTTATGTAACGTGGATTACAAAATATTTGCAAAAATACTGACAAATAGATTGCAGGCAGTCATTACTAAATTAGTAGGTGATCATCAAACATGCGGAATTCGAGGCCGCTCTATACAGACAAATGTTCATATCGCACGTTCAGTCCTTGAGTGCATAGAGGGTAGTACGGATCAAGTAGCTCTTCTCCAGATTGACCTCGCCAAAGCCTTTGATAAGGTTCAACACGAATTTTTATTCCAACTACTGCGACATCTTCAGTTAGGGGATGTATTATACAATGGTATAACTCTTTATTATAAACACTGCACTACAAAGTTAATTGTGAACCGTACCCTCTCAGATATAATACAAGTACAGTCATCCGTTCGTCAAGGTTGTCCGCTCTCGCCTTTACTCTTCGCCATATACTTAGAACCGCTTTGCTCAAGCGTACTTTGCGACTCGAGCATTAAAGGATACATGTATGCCGATGAGGAAATTAAAGTGCTAGCTTAGGCAGATGACATTGCCTTCTTTTGCGTCGATAAGCCAAGCATTACCAAGGCGATAAACGCTACCCTGCGTTTCTGTGAGACTGCAGGAGCTACTGTAAATTTTGACAAAAGTAGAGGCTTTTGGCTAGGCATGTGGGCGCTCACTCCCTCTGTATTCGCGATTATTCATTGGAATCAGTCTCCGTTGCGATATCTTGGAGTGCACCTCGATAACTTCCGTAATAGTGGACCTCATTGGACGTCCACGATAACCACTATCCGTCGAAAGGTGACAGCCTGGCAAGGACGTGATCTCTCCATTTTTGCGAGAGCTAAGGCATGCAATACATTTCTCGTTTCTAAGCTTCTTTATGTTCTGCAGGTCTTGCACTGCTCACGTGTCCATGTCCAGGCATTTCATAGAATATTTGCATGTTTTATTTGGCATTCATCATGGGAAGCCATGAGAAGGGACAACCTTTTTCTCCCGCTTGAAAAGGGAGGCCTGAGTCTTGTGTATTTGTTTGTGCGACAATTGGTCATGCGCTTATTTTACCTCAAAAATGTCCGTCATCCATTCCTTCTCGCAGTTAATCGAGCACGTCTTGCGTCACACCTCCCTTTTCTTTTTGTGACGACAAACTTTGCTCAAGAACTACCGTTATGGGGCTTCATAAAGGAACTTATCGACACTATTTCATTCTTAAAAGCCAGATTCAACCTTGAACATTTGTTTACCGTTAATCGCACGTCGCTAAATGTAGCACTTATAGATAACCTTTTCCCTGAACCTCTGTACCGAAAGCCGTATCTGTCTCTATTTGGTCAAGATGTTCTTTGCCGTGTCCGTAGAATGTGCATTGCGCCAGCAGCGAAAACGTTTTTCTTTAAGCTGCACACCTCCACACTGCCAGTTAAAACGTGGCTTCAGGAAAAAGGACTGTATGTACCCTGGAATACAAACTGTAGGCTTTGCAATCAACCCGAGACAATAGAACATTGCTTTATATTTTGTCGTGACGCATTTCTTTTTTGGGCCATTTTACAAAGAACTATCAAAAAAGACTTTCCTCTCACATGTTATGGTATCCGGTTCCTTCCTTTCAAAAAGACAGCCAGTAATACACCATATGATTTGTTTATGTTGTTAGGACTTTATTCATTATGGAGAAGTCGAATGATCGACAGACATGCCGAGCCACCTCGCTCGACAAGGTCTATCTTCCGAGAAGAGACTGCTCAAGTCTGTACTGTGGTGGCTACATATGATCCCGTCCCTGAATGGATTTCGCGTCTAGACGCTTGTGTTTGTTTGCCAGAATTTTCAACTGTCATTGGACTGTATACTATCTGTGAATTTGTTTCTCTTGTATATTCATATGTAATGTAACTGCATTGGTTTGACAGTACCGATAATTCCATGCAATAAAGAAAAAAAAAACTCGTGGCTGAGTGGTAGCGTCTTGTCTCACACTCCGGCGACCCTGGTTCGATTCCCTCCCCGCCTATCTTGCAAGTTGCTTTTATTTATAAATTGCCTTCCGTCATTTTTCGCTCACCGGCTTTTCTGCGACACGAGCTCCTTAACGCTATCGCGTTAAAAACGTTAGGCATTAGGCTGCTTGAAATACGCACTGAAGTCTGGTTTTCTCCGTTGTCAGTTCTCCGTTCTCCGTTGTCAGGGTATAGATAGATAATGAGAGGGTTTTTTATGAAGGACGTGTGAATTTCGCAGTTCTCGTGATTAGTTGGGTGCTTGCTCTCTCTGTCTGTTGTGCCTTGAGCTTCGTGTGGTTTGTTTCCAGGAGGTGTCACCTGGCAGGCCTTGGTGCGATTGGAGAAACAAAGAAGAAATTCGAGGTCTTACAGGTCTCCTTGAGGTGCTTGGATACTGCAACTCCTTCGAGACCTCCTGTGGCGGCGGACGGGCTGTTATAATCGACCTTCCCCAAGTTTTCCAAGAAGCCATCGACTATCACATCTGGCGGCAGGGGATGCCCCACCAGGGACACGCAGCTGTCACGGTTCATGTTCACGCCTCATCACTCATCTCGCTTCAAGAGAGCAACGGCACCCTCCTGACCGCCACGAAGTATCCACTTATCGATGACAGGGTCCTCGTCGAGAACTCCCGGACAAAAAGCATCGATGGCAGGTGGTTGCCTGCTATTGTGACACGATGAAGACCGGTGCACAACGTGTCCGAGAAGCACGATGATGAGCGGCGAGGGATGATAGAGGTGGTGAACGATTCGGCGTTGGTGTTTGGCCAGTGGATTCCCTTAACGAGGGAAAGAGGGGTTATTTAAGGCCGTCCTGGCCCCGGGTTAATCAGAACCGCTCGAGACTCCGATGAGAGTCACAACCCTGTACAAATGAGGTGAATACATTCTTTTTTACTTTTTTCATCTTCACGATGCCCGGCTTCGTCGGCGTTTCGCGATTCTTGCGGTGAAGACCCACCTCACCCGGTCGAGATCGTATCAGTACCAAGCAGCATTTCCTTTCGTCATTGTGTACCCCGCCCCCAGTCCGAATACTTTTTTTTAAATTTGAAGTGAACAAAATGTCCCGCTCCCCACTGTACTCTCGATTTAAAGCCCTGACATGCCAACAGTATGCAGGTAATGTTGCACAAAACTTCCGACTATGTACGTTCGAACAGCTTGCACGTGCAGCTTCTTTTTTTGTTAGCGCTGATTCAGAATAAATATTCTGTGATTGAAAACAAGCAGTAATTCCACCATTCGACATATTATTCCCCTATGATATTTATGCTCCTTTGAGTTGCAAATACGTGTTACGTAAAACCCATTTCCCCGTCCGTGAAACCATAAAAATTTTAAGGACAACATCGGCATGTTACAAATTGCCTAGACATTGCACCGCAAGAATACGCAAACACTACCAAGTAGAACAACGAGCACTAGATTTGAACGCAGTAAGGAAATTTGAACGCTATAGATATAGTGAAGATTTGAACGTTATAAAGAAATTTATGTATAAATATAACTTGGAAACTAAAGAAATGCGGGCACTTTGCACTAGTGGTGCAAGGCTAGGTCACAGCGAAGGCAGTTCCGGCCACGGAGTAAGACATTTAGGAGGTGAAATTCCCGTCAGCAGGAGCGAGCGCGGGCGACCAGATAAGGTCACAATTGTTGTATGCGCCGACGGGACCGTATACAGTGGCGCCGCCATGCGGCGCGTCGTAGAAGCCGCAGCGAAAAAAAAAACATGCAGCGCCCGGGCAGGCGGCTTCGGTGCGCTCTCAACGGCGGTAATTTCTTTCCAGGCCGCCAGGCGCCGCCAGCACGACAACGGCTCCGCGGGCATGTGACTTTTTCTGGTCGCCGCAAACAGCGGAGTTTCCACTCCTAAATGTTTCTTGCTCCGTGGTTCCGGCTTTTGCGAAGTGTTGCTAGGTTTTCCCAGGTTTGGCGAGGTTATGCATGGCTTGGGTAGGTTCATACTAAGTGTTGCGAGGTTATGCATGGCTTGGCTAGGTTCACGCTAAGCGTTTCGATGTTATGCGTGGCTTGGCTAGGCTCATACCAAGCGTTGATAGGTTTTGCTTAGTCTTACGAGGTTATGCATGGCTTAATTGTGCTCATACCAAGTGTCGCGAGGATTCGCTAAGTTTCGCCAAGTTCTTGCGAGGTCACACACGGCCAGGCCGGTAAGCCACACAAGCCCCAGCAAGTCACACGCATACAAACCACAGTACGTGCATCACAATTTATTATGTGCTTCAGTACCAGTCGTCTTCATCGTCGATCCGGTCCTCACCCTCGACGTCCGACCGGGTGTGGGCAAACGGCAGGTCTTCGGCAAGCGCATCTTCGCCATTGTAGTCTTCCACAATCTCGTCGTCCTGCTGCTGAAATGGCCGCACGGGCTGCACCTGTAGATTATCGAGGCGAGGCATGGCAGAGAAGCAGGCTTGGGAGGGTACACGAAACCGTCTGTGATACTGCAGTAACTGGCCGTCCAGCAGCGACTCTCAGGACGTCCGGCAGACCTTGATCTCGTCGTGGCCGGTGGCGTCGTGGAAGGCTTGGAAGGCACAGCTCTTCTCGGAGTTCCGCACCGAGCTCACCGTGGAGAGATTCACGTCGAACCAGAGCCGGTCACAGCTGTGCCCGAACTCGATACTGAGGAATTCGAGCTGTCAGCGGCCGTTCCCGCCTCCCATGGCGCGCTTGGCGTTGGAAGTTCTCGGTGACGCACAGGCCCAGAACCGTTTCCCGGCGGCGCCGAGCATTTAGCCGGCAGCGTTCGTTGTCCCTGACCCGAAACTCTAGTTCCTCGGCGCGGCGACGGCGTTTGTCAGCGGCAGCCTCGGCGCGATGGGCAGAATCGGCTGTCCTTCGTCGATCGTAGTTGCGCCGAGCTTCCTTGTAGGTGGCTTCTTTTTCGGGACCGAGTCTTGCCTTTCTCCGGTCGCCCCATGGTAGTTGTACACGCGTGCTCACTAGACGAGAGGCGACACGTCTGTCGGCGCGCCGGCTGCTCAGAGCTTTCTAGTATGTCAGTGACGGCACGGCTAAGCGAACACTACGACCACGGAGAAAGGAACAGAGCAAGAGCGGACACTCGGCGAAAATTGGAAACACGTCACGCTATAGCATTAACGCCGACGAATTGGGGCCGCGAGCATCGAAAAAAAAAAGAATATGAAATGTGATTAACAGTAATTGTCTTATTTTTTATTCTTTCCCGGAAAAAGTAAAAATATCTGCGTATAAATTAAATTAAACTTTGCGGCTTACTTCCGTTGCCTAGCAACAGGCGAACCGGCGAATGACGAACCAGATGTTTGCGTCATTCGTCAGACACACCGCCGAAGCATAGAGAAAGAAATTCAACGCCGAAGCGAGAGAGACCGGCCGCGCATCTGAGCGTTGGACTGTTCGGCCACCCGTCTGCCTGTTTTTCTATTTTGGGATTTAGCCTGGTTTGGTGGCTTCCCGGCGAATTATTGCGTTCTTCGGAACTTCGACATGCCACCACTGCACTATTGGACTGCGGCAAGGTGAGAAACTTTGTTCGACAGTCTGCGACGTACTTCAAGCAATTAGGCTTGACTTGTGACGCAGTTGACGAAAAACAGCGTGGCCGTCGTGGAGCAGTTAATATGAATTAATGAACCGTGCTGGGAGATGTTTGCGACGCTTCCTATCAGCCCCAATATTATTTTAACTAATTTCGGTAGTTTTTGGGCACGCTAGTCGCACAGGGTGCTGTGACGCAGTTTCGCGTGTACTGAATTTTACTGCGACAAGTTTTGGCGCTTTCTCTGACTGCCACCATTATTGAAACTAATTTCACTACTTTTTGGGGTACCTTTCGAGCGCAGTGGGCGTACCTAGCGCTGTGACGCGGTTAGCGAAAATCAGCTCGGGCGTGGTGCGCGGTTTCACGCTTTAATGCACTGACAAGTTCATGGCGCTTCCTCTGACGCCCAACATTGTTGAAAATTATTTTCGATACTCTTATGTTATGAGGCCCGCTCGCCGCGCCTGTTGTGACGCAGCAAAAAGCAGCTCGGCCGTGGTGACAGTTAGTTTGGCGCGTACTGAATCTTACTGCGGCAAGTTTGTGGCATTTTTGATGTCCCCGCAACAATTTAAGCCTTCTTTCGGTACCCACGAAAACGCGAAGAGCAATCGTCAATAGTGATAACACGGGAGTGCGTTGCTTGCGCCTGCAGAACGCACAAGAGATAAGCCAAGGAGCTCAAATGCCAGGCACTAGTAACTCGAAAATTCTGTCTTCTGAACGGCACCCACGCATTTGAGTGCGAGTAGAAGGAATTCTGCGAGCGTCCAGCATGCTCTGGGGACGTATTCTGAAACGTTCGCCGCCGCGAAAGTTTCGCCCTGGCCACGCCTCCGCCGTTACGGCGCGCGCTGAATGGCTGCTTTGACAAAACCGGAAATTCACTTGCGCCACCTGAATTTCCGGTTTTGTCAAAGCAGCCATTCAGAGCGCGCCGCAACGGCGGAGGCGTGGCCAGGGCGATACTTTCGCGGCGGCGAACGTTTCAGAATACGTCCCCTGGTTGAGAGCCTGTGTTGTGGCCACCTCTGTGTACTCGTAGCGTACTATCGCGTCGGTTGTAGCCAAGTTCGTGAAACGCGCCGTAGCCCGCGCATTCGTGCTATTAAAGCGCAGGAAATAAGTCTTGGGAAGAGGGGAATGCTTGGAATTAGAATGTGTTGGTGGTATGTACGGTATTGCCTGAGATGAGTCGGGTATTTTCTACGCCGTGTCTGTAAGTACGAACTGCTTTTGTTTGTAATGCCGCCCATTAACCACTTTCGCACGCTTCGCCTCTACAGGCATTATTCTTACATGTTAATACCAAAATAACGCTTGTAATTTTTTCAGCTCACGTCGTCTGGTGGAGCTTCCTGCGAAAACTACTGCTGCTTACCTGGTGTCACAACGTTGGATGAATGCACAAGAAGCCCACGACGAGCATTTATAAAAAATAAAATAAACATTTCCTCATTCAACAGGGTGTCTTGCGTCTTTATGAAATTGCACGTGGCACATATTCAATGGAGGCTTGTGAAGATCGTTCGCAATCAATTTTGCTTATTAATAATATGATTTGCAAATAAATATTTAATAAATAAAAAATGCAAAAGCAAAAAAGAAAACGGAGCCGGCTTGACGCACACCAGCTAGTATTCAAAACTCGCGCGCACAAAACCGAAACCGGAAGTGTGCTTCAGGTATTAACGCCCACGGCTTGGTGCAGTCAATTCGGCCGCTGGGCTCTATAAGAGTGTCCGCTCTTGTTGTATTCCTTTCTCTATGCTTGGACTTGCTTCTCCTCGGCTGGGGAGAGGGAAGCGCACGCATGCCGCGCCGAGACTGCGCCCTACGCACGTGTGTGATGCGAGCAGGTTGCGTGGGTCGGCTATCCACAGCTGTGCCGCGTTTTCTGTCGGCACGAAACGGATTTACGAAAAGCTTCGCAGCTCCGCTGCAAAACGTTCACTGACGATGCTCCCTAATGCGAAATTTGAGCGCAGCTCTATGCGCGTTTTAATTTCGCGATATGCTGGATGGCGCGGACAATCTGTCTAGTGCGTTGCAAACGGAGCGAAGTGTGGCGTGACTGCCCCGCTAATCTGGAGATGACGAGAGGAAGCGCGTGGGTGAGGCGTCGGCGCGATTCACAGCAGCCGCCGCAGACAGATATCCGCTCATGCAGCGCTTAGTTTCCATACAGATGACGCGCGCTGCTCTGACGCCATCTCGTAGCCATCAACGCCGTAGAGCGCGTCTTGAGCGGCGCTATACGCTTTTTCCCTCCGCTTTCCGCTGCACTCCCCTGCGCTTTCCTATCTTCGCTATTGCCGTCTTTCACCTCGTTCGCTCTTTCATCCTTCGCTGGGCTACGACCCTAAGACCCCGCGCTCAGGAGCCGGATGTCTTACTCACTGAGCTAAACAACCACGCTCGGAGACGAATATATAGGTTTAGTAGACTCAGCCGGTTTTCTCTGCACTTTTTACGCCTATTAACGGTGGACTGCACCTAGGCCTTCGATTCTCCGACGTGCAACGGTGCAACCTGCACCCCCGTGCTCGATTGAACGGGGTGCAGGGCAAGGTGCCGGTGCAATGCACCCTTGAACCTTGCAGTATGTGGGCCTGGCACACCATAAGTGGCACCACCTACACATTTGCTTTTGTGGTGCTGTACCTTTTCTTAATCGGGCAAATCTCATATTAACCATTCTGTCACGTAGTAGTGACGGTGAATAAAGCAGCGAAACTGCGAATGACAAAACTAGCCTTTTATTGGGCGAACCTGTGCCACAGAGAAAGAAATTTCAACAAGACCGGACACTCCCATAGAGCCCAGCGGCCGAATTGACTGTAGCATATCAAGTGAATGGTATTAACTCCTTCCGGTTTCGGTTTTGGGCGCGCGCGTTTTGAACACCATGCAGTTGGTACACGCCGCGCCGGCTCCGCTGCTCTGCGCGGCATTCATTTGTTTTTTTCTTTTTTGCTTCTGCTGAACCCCGCGTGGCCTTGGCGTGGAATCGTTTCATTATTTAGCAGAAATGATTGCGAACGACTTTTACAAGACTGCACTGCGCAGAATCTGTCACGTGCAATTTCATAAAGAAAACGAAAGACGTCTTCTGAAATGATGAAATGTTTATTTTGCTCTATATAAATGCTCGTTCCGTGCTTCTTCTGCATTCATCCAAAGTTGTGGCACCAGGTAAGCAGCAGTCGTTGCCGTACGATGCTCCACCGGATGCCATCAGCTGAAAGAAAGTAAATTACAAGCATGTATCATTTCGGTATATTGACCTAACAGGAGTATTGCGTGTAGAGGCGAAACGTGCGTAAGTGGTGAATGAGCGGCATTACAGATAAATTCACTTTTACGTACATTTCGCAGCAAAGACACCTCCCAAACAATGCCATAAAATCTGAACATCCGATTTTCAAGCACCTCTCCTTTCCCGGGCATTGTTTCCTGCACTTTAAGTGCACAAATACACGGGTGACTGCGCGTTTCCAAAACAACTTGGCCTCAGTCGACACGATGGTACGCCAAGTACACAAAGGTGGCTACAACACAGGCTCAGCCAGACCATGTTACACGCCCGCAGAATGCCTTCTAATCGCACTCAAGTCAGACTCGTGGGTGCAAAGCCTGTTTTCAGTCGCTCAGAATACATAAATGTCATGTTCTGCAGTTCTTCCGTTTGATCTTTTACGCGTCCTGCCGGCGCATGCAACACTACCGTGTTATCAGTCTCGGCAATCGCTCGTCGCGTTTTTGAGACGCGTGAGTACCGAAATAAGGTATATGTTGTTGCAGGGCTATACAATGCCTCACAAACTTGTCCCACTAAAATTCAGTACACGCAAAACTAACTCACTATGGCCGGCTTGCTTTTTTGCTAACAGCTTCACAACCCCAGGCGCGGCGAGCAAGCCTCAAGATATCCCAAAAAGTTACCAAATAAATTACAATACTTTTTCGGGTCAGAGAATACGTCACGAACTTCTACCAGTAAGATTCAGTACACGCGAAACTAACTGCGGCACACAGCCGAGCTGCTTTTCGCTAACTGCGCCACTACGCCGAGCGCGGCCACTGTGCTTGAAAAAAAGTAGTGAAATTAGTTACAATAATGTCTTGGGTCAGAGAAAGCGCCAAAACTTGTCCCGGTAAGATTCAGTACACGCGAAACTGCGTCACACGGCCAAGGTGCTTTTCGTCAGAAAGCCAGGTGCGGCGAGCGTGCCCCAAAACTACCGAAATAGGTTATAATTATGCTTGGGCTCATAGAAAGCGTCGCAAACATCTCCCAGTACGAGTAATTAACTCATATTAACTAGGCTTGGACTGCGGAGTTGTTTTTCGATAACTGCGTCACTATATAGGTTCAGTATTGTGCAGTAAGCCTAAATGTGCTTGAAATGCGTCGCAGACTGTCAAACGAAATTCCTCACCTTGCTGTAGTCCAGTAGTGCAGCGGTGCCGTGTCGAAATGCAGACGGAACACAAGAGAACGTCGGGAGCCCTAAAAACGGGCTATATCCAAAGGAGACGGGTCGCCGAGCGCGCGAGCTTCACATGCGCAGCCGGCCTCGCTCACTCCTGCGGCTTGTCTGGCGCATGACGTATGCATGCGCGTCTGGCGTGCCGATAGCTTGTTGCTAGGCAATGCAACAAAAAGTTGCAAAGTATAAGTTCATTTACACGAAAAACTGTTTCACTTTTAGTGGGAAGGAATAAAAAAATAAAACGTTGTTTGGAAGTTTATTTCACATTCTTTTTTTTTCTGATGCTCGCGTCAACTAACGGATGGTGTTGAAACTAGGCGTGGCGTGTTTCCTGTTGCCAGTTTTTGAAGAGTGTCCCCTCTTGTTCAATTTCTCTATGCCTGTGCCTTTAAAAAACAGGCTACACTCGAAGAACAACGATTGCGGCGAACACAGTGGGCGATCGTCGAAAATTTGCTCTTCCGGTCAAGCACGTCGGCTTTTATACATGAGTCATCGAAGGTTTCATAGTAATCGCTGGTGCCCCGTGTGTCTTCCATAAAGTTCTACACAAATCGTGTCGCACACTTAATCAGATTACACAAGCTTCGGGCGGCAGATAGAGCCATCTAGAACATTCGAGGAACTTCCGATACATGCGGGCGCATCCCGCGCTAAGCGATAAAATTTGTTGGACGGTGAAATGCGGTCACCAGAAAATGATAAACAAGTACACGTGTCAATGCCCCCCCCCCTCTCAAAAGGAATCGTCGCGATGCTACGAACATAACAGGAGAGCGAGATACAAAAGGACGCTTACTAAAGGAGAGTAACAGAAAACAACAAAGTCCCAAGTAACACAGTCCAAAAAAAGAAAGCCCAAAGTTCAGCTATGCTAAGTCCCATAGTTCGTTAGCGCTCGTAGAACTACTTAAGTCGCACAACATGGACTATTTCAGGTCCTGAGAGGTGCCGCTGTGATAGCGAGATGCCGCCTGATACGCTATCATAGTCGAGTGCCCCAATGCGTCAGATGATCTTGTAGGGTCCGAAATAGTGGCGTAAATGCTAAATGCGTAAAGAAGTACAGATGTCAGTATGAATGCGTCATACCGGCGGTACAAAAGAAATGCTAATGCAGAACAGGTTCTATGAAGGCTTTCTTGAAAAATATGGTGATGATTGAACAAAGGCCATCTCTAGGACCACATGTAGAGCCGACTTGGAGGATTGTAGACATCAGGAAAATTCCCACTTGGCGAAAGCTTAACGCCAAACACGCCACATCCCCGATGCGTTTCGGTGGTCGCGGGATGTGCCTTCCGTTGGGGCGTTCCTTCACCGACCGAACTGTCATCGATATCTGAGGGCTCTTGCGCTTCGCGTCGCGCAGATAAGCAGTCAATAAGTTGATAAACATCGATACGGGCCTATAATTAATGATCGGAGCAATTCCCATAACGTTGATAAGGACCGATAATAGTTGGTAAAGGTCGTATCATGGCCGATAAGGTTGATAAGTGGACGTGTCGTTTCGAATACGATAAGGTTGATAACAACCGATAAAGGTCGGATCAAGCCCGTTAAGGTTGATGACAGATGGGGGTTGGTGGGTGTTTGTGCTGGCTAGGTTAAGTTTGATTAGATTGATAATGACACCGGGCTGCGTGGAGATGGGAAGGTGGCGCGGCGCTTGCGCATATTTGGACAACTGCAGTGGAGTTTAAGCGTGAATTTGCATTAACTCAGTCTTAAGCTTTTTACATGATGTTAGCACATATCAGGTCATCAACCCAGGAGACTGCTGCACCTCTCACTAGAGGCTATTGCTGGAACAGTACCACTTGGCACGTGTGTGTCTCCACGCCCTTACGTTGAAAGGGCCCCTAACCAGGCCGAATAGAAAATTTTGGTTATACGCTGGAAGTTGTTACGTGCCCTCTAGGGAGCTGTTACGTCTCAACACCACAAATGCGTTAATTGGACGTTTGCTACAAGGTAAACAACCACCCATGCATCAGCGCCTGTCCAGAGGTAAACGTAGCGTGGACACCGACTCTTGACGGGTCCCACAAAAGGCCATCACTCCACCATTACCTGGCAGCCTGATCGAAGGATAAAAAGGACGGGAACGACGATGACGACCTAGGAGTCACAGTGAATCAGACGTTTGCCACGAATCAAACCACGACCAATCCATCAGTGTCCATCCAGAGTTCAACGCAGCATGGACACCGAGCCTTGACGGGTCCCACAAAACGCCATCATCTGACCATTACCTAGCAATCTGAGCGAAGGATGACAAGGAGGGGAACAACGACGACGACCTGAGAGTCGCAGGTTGCTTTCTTGCCACATATTCCTAACCATCGGGCTTCGGAAAAGCACTGTGGAGTCATTGCGGAGCCACTGCGGAGCCATTGCGGAGCCACTGCGGAGCGTTGCGAGCATGGGCGTGGTATCACAACGGAGTCGAAGATTGTGATTTGCTGCCGAACAGTGCTCAGTTTCCCCAGTCTACTCGCCTAGGGAAGACGATAGGGTTAAAGCGGAGACTTTTCAAGCAGTGAGGAGAGTGGGTCCTGCTTTGAACTCGAAGTTTATCGTGCTCCTGCATGGAGTGGGCTTCCGTACTAGAATCGTGTATCTAAGCTAATAAACATTTTTCCTTCATTGTCTACAACTTGACAGACAAGTTGATATGCTTGGTGGATTCACTGTAATAACTCCACGCTAAGCCGCAACAGTAAGCGCTCTCCGTAAGCGCTGAAAACTATTCCTTTTTTAATTTTTACACAAGCGTTAAATGCTGTTCAAATTCAGCGAAAATATAGCATGTACATGGGTGCGTTCAAGACTCTATGCGTGAGATTCGGGAAACAAGAGGTTAGGACCACGGAGAATTGACACTATATCGTGCAAACCGCAAAGGGTGGACAAATCAGCGGATCTCTTAGGCATGTAGGGCCCTCTGGGCCGTACTTTACGGCGACAAGATAGCCTAGCCACCTGCGGGATTATCTTACTGAGCTATGTCGAATGCTCGGTTGCGGTAGTCGGAAGTTCAAATCCTGCCCCCCCCCCTCCGGTTTCTTTTTTAGGACGGTGTATATGAATTTGACATTCTCCAGTGCACTACATTTCCAGGCTTCGAGTGACGCCAGACACCGGCGAAAGATGCCGAGAGCGAGTGGGGCTATACTAATCCGGGTACAACCAAATTGGGAAGGCCCACTACGCTTGAAAAAAGACACTCCCTCACCAGAACAGGAATTGGCCTCCCTGGTGCAGTATTCGGCCACAACCTCCCCGATGATATCTACAATTAACCCACGGTCCGCAGTCCCCAGCAGCTGTGGAGCGCCTGAGCAAGGCGGCGGTCAGACCTCTAACGCAGCAGAGGGTGCTAAGAATCTCTGGGTACAGACAGGCCACCAATGCACATTGATCCTGTCAACCTTTAACAGACGAACTCTGTCGAGTGAGGCTAGCTTAGCAGGACTCTTTGCAGTGCAGCAGAAGTTGTAATCAAACTTCATAAGAGGTAAAGATTAAAAGTAGTACAAGCCTACACTCCAACATCCAGTCACGACGATGAGGAAGTAGATCAATTTTATGAAGATGTTGAATTAGCGATAAGAAAAGTGAAAACTCAGTATACAGTAGTAATGGGTGACTTCAATGCAGAAAGGAATTCGCAGAAAGGAATAAGCTGAGAATAATGAACACCTTTTACAGGAGACGTGGCAACAGAAAGTGGACCTGGAAAAGCCCCATGGTGAAACAAGAAATAAAATTGATTTCACACTTTCTGCCGACTTCCACATAGTGCAGAATGTAGAATTGATAGGTAGGGTAAAGTGCACTGGTCATAGGTTAGCGAGGGCTACGACACCTCAATTTGAAGAGAGAAAGAGTAAAATTGGTCAAGAAGAAACAGGTCAATTTAGAGGCAGTGAGGGTAAAAGCAGACAAATTCAGGCTGGTACTTACAAACAAATATGCAGCCTTAGGACAGAGAGACGATTATTATGTTATAGAGGTAATGAATGAAACCGTAACTAGTCTGGCTTCAGAGGCAGCAATTGAAGAGCGAGGCAAGGCACCAACGCAACCAGTAGGCAAGCTCTCCCAAGTAACAAAGGACCTAATAAAGAAACGACAAAGAATGGAAATGTAAAACTCAAGCTATAAGATAGAATTCCCGAAACTGTCAAAACTTATCAACAATACGAAAATAAGTAATATTCGAAATTATAACGTGAGAAAGGCTGAAGAAGCCGTAAAAAATGTACGCAGCCTGAAATCAGTGAGAAGAAAACTTGGCATAGGACAAACCAAGATGTATGCACTGAAAGATAAGCAGGGTACTATCGTCAGCAATCTTGAAGATATAGTAAAAGAAGCAGAATAATTCTATAATGACCTGTGCAGTACCCAGGAGTACTGCATTAGAAACAATAATGAACAGGATACAGAAACTTCTCCTATAAGTAGATATGAAGTCAGAAGGGCCTTTGAAGATATGAAAAGGAGAAAAGCGGCAGGAGAAGATGGAATAAGTCGATTTAATCAAAGATGGAGCAGACGTATTGCTAGAAAAACTGGCGGATCTCTGTACGAAGTGTCTATCGGCTGCAAGGGTCCCAGAAAAGTGGAAGAATGCAAATATTATACTAATCCACAAACAGGGAGACGTTAAAGAACTGAAAAATTATAGGCCCATTAGTTTACTCCCAGTATTATGTAAAATATTCACCAAAATAACCTTCAATAGAATATGGGCCACACTGGACTTTAGTCAACCAAGGGAGCAGGCTGTCTTCAGGAAGGGATATTCTAGAATGGATACTCTACATCCTTGTCATTAATCATGTTGTCGAGAAATCCGCAGAGTAGAATAAGCCTGTCCATATGGCTTTCATAGATTATGAAAAACCATCTGATTCAGTTGAGATACCAGCAGTCATAGATGGATTGCGTAATCAAGGAGTACAGATCGCTTAAGTAAATACCCTGGAAAATATCTAGAGGTTTCACAGCCGCCTTAATTCTACACAAGAAAAGTAGGAATGTACCTATAAAAATGGGGTCAGACAGGGTGACACAATATCTCCAATGCTATTCACTGCGTGCTTGGAAGAAGTATTCAAGATATTAAACTGGGAACGTTTAGGAGTAAGGATCGACGGCGAATACCTCAGCAACCTTCGGTTCGCCGATGACATTGTTCTATTCAGCAACACTGCAGACCAGTGACAACAAATGATTGAGGACCTTAACAGAGAGAGTGCAAGAGTGGGGTTGAAGATTAATGTGCAGAAGACAAAGATAATGATGAATAGCCCGGCAAGGGAACAAGAGTGCAGGATTACCAGTTAGCCTCTAGAGTCTGAAGGGGTACGTTTACCTAGGTCACAGCGAATTAATCACAGGGAACCCTGATCACGAGAAGGAAATTCATAGAAGAATAAAAATTATGTTAAAGTTATGAATAAAGTTATGAGCGTCCAAAGGGGACGCTCATAACATCCATCCAGAGACGAGCCGGTCGGGAAACACGTTTCGTATGTTGGCAATGCCTGGTGCCACTGCACTGCTTCAATGCTGGTTGCATTAACGTCGACATTCAGCGTGAGATGGGGTCTGCCGGAATTTTTGTGCTTAGAAACCGGCTACAGACAAGTCCCGGCAATTAAGCGTGATCCGTTATTTGCTGTTCAAATTATGCTGATGGTACATTCTTGAAATACAATTTTGAAAGATTTCAAGTAACGATAATTACGCGGGAAGTAGCGGAAACTGCCTGCTCGCCTGCCTACGCATAACGCCACCATATGAACAAGGCAGTCCTAGCGAAGATTCACAGCACCAGACCATATAATAGGTTGATTTAAAAGCAGATACTGCGGTTAACAGTGTTCACAGTGGCCTTTATGTGTGTTTTTTTATTTATTAGCGCAACATCACCCACAGGGTCAGTAGGGCGAGTGAGCAACTAGGAGTGTCTGCACAAAAATGGAAAGTGCGCAAACACCGAAACATTTACACAAAGAAAGTCCCACATGGCATACAACTTGGCTTGTGGATATCATAATACAAATATACGGATTCCACTCACTGTGGCAATCGATGTAAGCGAAGCTTCCTGTACTGTTTACTTTAATTGACGATATTTAGCGGTGATGCCAAATTAACCACGACAGTTGGTTTGTAGAGAATTACAACTACTCGGAAATATTGATGTTTCTGTGTGTGCTTCCACTACCGCAATTGTAATTTGTTGCGAGTCGCAGGTTGTGCCCATTAATTTTATTTTTGCATGTCTACAAGGCTGTGATTGCCAAAGCATTTTCAGCATTGTAACAAATATTTTCCGCCTTGTAACGGCCCTAAGTATGGGCTAACAGTATTAATAAATGAATGGATGAACGTTGGCGGCAATCGTTTGTGTTCTTTAGCGCTTATTCCAATACGAAAATGGTGAGTTGATGTTAAATGTTACTTTTCCTTCACCACTGCTGTATATATGCGTACTGCACGGAACACACAGATAGCAGTGTTTGCTTGAGCCGTTGCTGTGCGCCATTGTTTAGAGCCTATGAGAAGGTTGAGCATTGTCATTGCTTTCCACGGCACATCGCATCCTGGCGTTCAACCCTAATTGTAATAAGGGACTGTACGTGCCAAAACACAGTTGGATTCTCAGGAACGCCGTAGAGGCACACTCCGTTTTGACCGTCTGGGCTTCTTGCGCCTAAATCGAAGCACACGAGGGTTCTTCGCCGCGTGGAAATGCCGCGACCTCGAGCAGCGCCACACACGCGGCGGGCGCAGCCGTGCGCACCGGACGCGCAGCCGCTTCCGTGGCGTCGTCTTCCGTGCGGCTTTGCGTCCGCACGCCCTCTGTCAGTATTCCGCTTGACAAATTCACATTACGTTTATTTTTGAGAAATAACTGAAACGTACTGTACCGTACCTTAAATTTATTCAGTTTGTCCGCAACCACAGTCGGGTCTACAAGGAGCGTTTTCTTGCCTTCTCAAGTCAACTTTTCCTTCGCCCACCCTCCCCCCATGTATGGGAACGGCGAGCGAAGAACGGTTAAGCTATTTTTCAGTCGTTTTGTGCCTATGTTGCTTATTCTCCATTCTTTGCCTCCTCTCCGAACCGCCTCTCTCCCCTCTGCACCGTTGCACGTTAGTAGAAAAATAAGCGCTGCCGCTTCTGCAACGCTTTTGCGGGCGGTCAGGGATAGTTACAGTTGTCAAGGGGTATTGTAGCGACGCCTAGAAAGCTGCAGAGAGAATTGTGCACGTTCAACGCGACAGAAAGGAGGCCGGGTTTCTCACGTCGTCTTTCCCCTCTTCCGCTGTGCATCTGCACGCTCTGAGCCGCCTGTCGACGCGGCGTGCAAGACAGCGATAGCATCAGCAGCGGAAGGAGAGGTAACGAAAAAATTTGTTGGCGATTCAGCGGTGAAATCGATATATATATATATATATATATATATATAGCTACACGCCAGCACGTTCATAGGCCTACTGGAATCAGAGTATCTTGAGAGCCGCGCGTTCCGAAAGGTTCACTGACGACGTATTCCAAATATGGTCCCACGGCGAGGAAGTTATTCCAGTTCATTTCTCAATTCAATGCAACCTCTCATTCTCCCATCCATGTTCGGACTCCGCAATCACCTTTCTGGTGTAAGCGTGCACAACAACAAGGTTGTCACAGCAGTTTACAGAAAACCGACTGATAAGCATCCAACTGCGAACATCGCCGTGACGACTTACTACGCCATCGTTATCGTCCCCTCTGTTATATGCGACGCGATTCAAAAAGCAGACAACCTGGATTGTCATGGGCTCATCAGCCGCAAACCAGCTCGCGCAGATTCACGGACTGACCTTATCCTCAGGTATTGTGCATCAACTCCTAATATAAATCGTATCCTCCGGAAACATCATAACATACTCTTATGGGTCGAGAAAATGCGCAAAATTGTTGCCTGGGAGCTTGAAATCACACTGTTGATGTAAACGTCCAAATAGATATACCACGCGACCGGCTTTCGACACACATTTTCCACAATCCTACGCAATCTTGCCACCGAACGTGTCCAGCACTGACAACGAAGCACATCAACCTAGCAACTCACTCGTTTGCGCTCGCACGTGGAATGTGATGGTGTCCGTCTCCAGGCGCCAGCCCACTTGTATTCGGTTGGAGATAATGGCCTCGCAGTTGCTGAAATCAGCCGGTCTTTGCTGCGCCTGCATTGAAGCCAACATACACTACCCGCTGTGTACCCGCGGTGCAATAACATTCTTTTTCATTGTTTTAATTAGCTTTGTGCCATTAACAAAGCTACGTTCAATAAGCTGAGTTCTAATAGCAACAAGTGCATATTCAAACCTCTTGTGAGGGAACAGAATTGCTTTCTATTGCTAGTAATAATTTTAGCATGCAGATGTTTAGCCGCTCAGCTTTCAAGTTCCCTTAATGTTTAATTGGCTTCACTAGTCTATTCATGTCTTTAGGCCGGGAGAAAAGCAAGCTGGAATTCTCTGCCTAAGTGATACACGGCGTGACTTTAGAGCACACAGAATTTTTAGAAATCGCCTGTGGCAGACAGCGTGAGTGCAGTCCTTGAGCTGGACATTAAGTGCGCGAGAAATCAAAAT
This sequence comes from Dermacentor variabilis, assembly GCF_050947875.1. Taxonomy (NCBI): domain Eukaryota; kingdom Metazoa; phylum Arthropoda; class Arachnida; order Ixodida; family Ixodidae; genus Dermacentor; species Dermacentor variabilis. The sequence continues at coordinate 12,881,804 of NW_027460280.1, forward strand.
GCATAGCCGAATTTTTAGCGGAAATAGTTATTTAATATTTTAATTATTTATTTTACGACACCTATTGGAATTTACCAAGTACAGCCGGTGCATTTGCAAGTCATATTCATTTGGAAATGAAAAAAAAGGATCGCACGGGTTTCGAGTTATGCGCCGTGAAATCTGCTGTAAAAATGCAGTACTGGTCCACTACTAACTTTTTTTGATAAACCACCGTTTTGTGCATTCACCCACGAGTTACTGGAACGCTGATGTATTTCATCGCACACTTTGAAAATGAATATCTCGAAACTGGTGTCATCCTGAACATTTGCTCCGAGGGAGAGCTCACCGGCTGCAAAACGTAAATTGCTATATGGGCCGTAAAGTATGTAATTAAAATGTTAATTATATAGCTTTTTCTTATTCAGTCGAATATGCATTTTTGTTTCTCGTGCAGGTAATGCCTGCCTGTTTGAGCATTCCAGCTCAACGATTAGAGTTATGCCATCTGCCTGACGCGATTTTTTTAAAATTCTGCAAGGTATAAAAAAACACACGGCATTAGGCAGATGGATTTATATTGACTACTTCATTGGTGTACAAAGTAAAAAAATCATGCATAAACTAATCTGGGAGTTTTCTCAGTATGCATAAGCATTGTCCCAATTGCTCATCTCCACGTAGCCCGGTGCATTATCAATGTTATGAAACTTGATCCGACCAGAATAAACCGGTCGTTAATAACTTTATCGGAATATATCCGACCATTATCAGCCTTTATCGGCTGTTATCAAACTTATTGGACTCGATCTGAGCTTTATCAACACTTATCGGTCGGTATCAAACTTATCGCAATCGGTCCGATCCTTATCAATCCTTATCTGTCTTTATCCGGCATGACCCGACCCTTATAAACCCTTATCGCTGTTGATTAATCTTATCATAATTGATCGTATACCATCATATGCCCTTATTGCTCTTTAACACCTTATCCATCCGCGTCGAACCATTAGCAATCGTAATAAGACCTATCTAACCGCTCATCACTTCTTATCATCTTTATGAACTCACTGACTGCTTATTGAGCACCGCAACGTTTTTCCTTTCGAATTTAGTCTGCTTTATACAATAATTTTTATAGCGATTTGTCTTACGTGACAGGCGGACGGACGGACGGACAGACGGACGGACAGGTTTTTTTTTCGCTATGTAGCCATAGAAATGCTTACGCATTTAAAAAGCAATTGCCCTGACGATGCTTCCCTGTAGTACAGCATAAAAAATTTTGGAGGACAAGCGTGGAAGGCAATAGCATTCAAGGATCCCTGACTGCTTCTCACGCTTCCTGGCAACTGCAGCTTACGTAACCGCAATGTTTGCCGGGAAACCCTCGTGGCGAACGCTATGCACGAAGGCGGGATTTCTGGTCGAAACGCCATAGAGTTTCTCACTACATTACCTAGAGGGAAATCTGGCGCTGCTGCGCTGTGGTATGCATGGGAATGCCGGTATATTGTGGATTCGGATTGGCATCGTTCTCGTAGAGACCTTGAAGACGCGCTTGGCAAGTACCGTTCCGTCTGTCACAATGATTCATATTCTACTAGAACAGCACATGAAAAGCTGTTTTAGCTTTATTATTACGCCAAAACATGTTTTGTTTCACTATGAGAACTTGTTATTGTGTGTACGACTACATGTTACGTAAAAAGTATCAGCGGGCCGCTAAAGTTGGAGGACAGACGACAAGGTTCGCGCTCGCTTTGAAACAGTTGGTCGTCTGTTCTTGCTTTTCTTCGCTTGGTCATGCATGGTGGGTGAGTAAAGATGTAATATGCGTGAATGGAAACATTTTATGAAGATTTTACTTTGAGAACGCGTTATTTGCGTAGCCATATCCACGTTTTAGACGAAGCTTCTTACAACACCAGCCAACACGAGCCTCGCAGACACATATACCGGCATTCCCATGACGGCACGGTGCCCCCTTAAGAAACTCCCATAGACGGTGGCGCCAGATTACCCTCTAGGTGTTATAGTGAGAAACTCTATGCGAAACGCGGCATCTTGCACGGGCCGCGATGGATCGATGTTATGAGCGTCCCCTTTGGAACGGGTTGCGCCGCCAAGCTCTTGCTATTATAGCAAGAGCTGGTGCTCGCGATGGATGGATGGATGATTGAGGCTCAACCCTTTGAATCGGGCGGCGGCGGCGCGCGCCACCTAGCCTTTAATGGTTCTGTATGCATGCATACCTATGTATTTACTCCTTTACTTTTGCGTTGATATTATCCACCAATCAGATAGTCTCCGTTTAGTTATTTCTACCTGTTCAAAGTCTATTCTACTTTCACTGTCTTTAAAACCCAAAGCTTTGAATAGTTCCCTGTTAGATTCAACTGCAGGGTGAAGTTGTTTACAAGCAAGTATCAGGTGTTCAGCCGTTTCCTCCTCCTCTCCACACGCCTCGCAGACCAAATCTATCTCCTGGTATCTGGCTCGGTACGTTTTAGTCCGCAGTACACCTGTCCTGGCTTCAAACAACAATGAGCTTCCCTTAGAGTTATTGTAAATATTTTCTTTGGCTATTTCTTGCTTAAACGTCCTGTATGTCTCCAATGCGGCGGAGGCGAGCGCCATCTGGAAGTGTTTCAAGGAAGCGGGCACTCTGCTCCTTGGACTCTGAGATATTTACGCGCCGGCGTGTGGAAATGGCAGACGCCGTCTCCAGGAGTCTGGGCACTGTAGGAACGCTGGAAAATGGGTTTGAGTTTTCGCCTAAGAGAATTACGTTTTCTCGTATATTGAAATTACATTCCGAGAGCTATCATGTCTGTAGGTTGTGCGTAAGTCGTAGTTCACAATTTTTCAGCGTATCATAGCTTGAGAAATTCAATTAGTTCATTGAATTCTTTGGTTCACATAAACGGCCTTGGTATGTGTGGTTCGAGAATCTTTTCGCCGATGCTACGTCTGACGCGGGGTTTTCTGCGACATGGGCTCCTTAACGCTATCGCTTTAAAACCAGGTACTGGAGCGAGTAAACTGCGTAACGGTGCGCATGAACTTCACACGCGTTAGGGACCTCTTCGCAGGGAGCGCAATCTCGCGGACGCCGCAACCTCCGTTCTGTTTTGACAGGAGCTTGATGCGCATCTTTACGGTAGTTTGGCATATTTTGCATTGCGTCTGTGCTTCCAGATGCGAAAAACTTCGCCGATGGTTACGATACTCTCTAATGAAAAATTTGAGCGCAGCTCTCTACGTGTTTTCATTTCGTGATATATTGAGGCAAAGAATTTGAGAGAGACACGTAGCACAGTCGGCAATCGTCAAAAATCTGATCTGCGAGCCAAGCACGTCGACTTTCATGCATGACTCGTCGAAGGTTCCAGTGTAATCGCTGGTGCCGCTTGGCTTCCACGAAGTAGTACACGATTGGCGTCGCGCATAAAATCAGATTAGAAAACAACCGCAAACCATGACAATCGAAGCAAACGCCAAAACTAAACCAAGCAAACCAAACAAGCGCAAGCGAGAGCTGACGCGAGCAGACGATAGTACGAAACAGACGGTCCCGCTGAGACCAGATACGAGTACGCATCGAGCGGTTGGGCTTGTCCACATGAAACCAGCTTCCCGCGCGCAGACCACTGAAGGGGCCGCTCTTATTGGTCTCCGCCATTCGCGGCTCACGTCTTTCATCTGCCGCTCCATGTTCGCACTTTCATCTTTGGCTCTTGTGCTCGTTCGCTTGGCTGCGCCACCGCCGCCGACGCGGACGCTTGCCGAAGGAACGGGCCATTAAGAGCTGCGCTATAAAATGCGCATCTAGTGGCGTTAGCCGTTTCCTCGTCTGCGCAATCGAAGCCCACCGTGTTTGTTTACAAGCAGTGCTCACGTGTTTCTGCTGTGGCGCGTGACCAAGCGTTTAGTGGGAACGCTGTAGACAATCAATGGCCCAATGCGGTGTTTCGCAGCGCGCAAGCCTGCTCACTCACCTCCTTCATGAGCATTCCTATGCTGGGAGGAACGTTGAGCTCTTTGGGAATCTCAGCCATGATGAAGACCTCGGTGTAAGTGATACAGTAGACAGAGAACCAATCTATGTCGTCGACCGTCAGGTTTCCAGGCAGAGTAAGGCGCACATTGGCGTTCACGTAGCCCTTAAGCTTTCGCACTCTGAAAAACAAAAAATCGACGGAAATATGACATCGACAATGCTCTAAGAAATTACACGGCGTTGCTAGCCGCAATTGCAGTTCAAATACTCCAATATAACAAGCACGAGTTGCCCATAACTGAACATAAAGTACGTGTCTACGTTTGCACAAATATTCACGCGATGTTTTGTGGCACAACTGCTGCCTGATCTGCTCAATGAAAGGTGCTTCATTGCTTTTCTCGACTACGAAATAATCCAATGCAATTCGTACCTTCCATTCTCGTCGGGGATCTTGGTGCCATCGGGTCTCGGCCGCTCTCCCTTTCCGACGAGGAAGAATGCATCTGGTAGAGAAACGCGCAACGCTGTGAGTGCTACTACACTTCTGGTGGGTCAGCTCGAAATGAGCCAGGTTTCGTCTTGATCGTGCGGCAAGCTTTTGCACCAGGGGGGATATCCTGTAAGTGCCCACTTAGTGGACATGCCTATTTCGTCTGCTGCTGAAGTTCTGATTGGCTGGGCTGGGGTACGCATCAGAACGAGGCCGGCGCCCCCAGCCAATCAGCTGTTCAGCAGCAGACAAAATGGACGTGTCCACTAGGTAGACACGTACAGAATACTCCCCCGCCCCCCAGGAGTCCTTTTGGATGAACTTAACGTGAGATAAATTCTCACAAAAAGAAAACTGGCATCACATGTGAAGCTGCTTACAAAAACAAATGCACGGAAGAGCTCTTCACCGTCCAAGCGCTCTCCAATACTAATAACAGTGAACCACAAGAAACAAGTAATATTCGCGATTACAAAAAAAAAAAAAAATACATACCCAAATAACAACGAGATAAAAGGCATCCTAAACAAAGTTAACTTTTTGATGTTCTCCATTTCTCAAAAAACACTGCAAGGTCTGTATTGCAAGTCTACAGCGAAGCGGTCCAAGCTGGAAGACTCGCTGGAAACAATCTTTTTCTATAGTGCCAAGCATTAGAAAACGTTTTGACCCTGCACAACTGTACTGAGCCTATAAGTTTCTGCGGGGGGTGATGGTGCGCTCTCGAATGTTTCGCTTAACCAGGGTGGCCAATGCTGGTGTTTTCTTCATTTAGAGGGGTTATACGCAGCGTGCAGCTTGATGTCACAAGACAATTAAATCGGACACCGAGATTCAGTTTAAAAGTGCATAGCGGGCATGTTGCGGATCATGTACGATCAAAGCTTAAACAATGCAAGTTAATCAGCATGACATCAGTGACGCTGTCGCGCGACGAGCACCATTATTTGTAATTTTAGTCTGTTACATGGCTTACAATATTTCTGAATTCTCCTCTATTTTCGGTTTCCCTTTGTTTGTAAAATGACACTCCATAGTATATTCTTTGTATACTCTTTCCAGAATGAAAAATGTTTTAGAGGTCAGTACCAGTGGCCTTTTATGAGACATTTCTGTACTTTGTGGGATCCCCATTTCCTGATAATGTTGACTTTCGCGCTGTTTGACGACACTTATGCCGTGCAACAAATACTTGCTCGAGTTGTTCCTGCAGTTTCGGTCCTCGTGAACAAGCTTCAAGCTATCCAATAAGAGCTCTAGAATCCATACCTGGCGCTGAGCCATCGTAGCTGAAATTCTCGAGCAGCAGCGTCTTCTTATCCTCGACGACGACCGCATCGGCGCGCGTGCTGTGTGCGCCGCTGATGTTGAGCGCGACGGGGGCTGGTCGCGGGTAGTCCACGTCCCTCGGGATGTCCACGTGAGCGAAGCTGGTCTGCGAAGCACAGGCTCAGTGTATGCACGCACACAACATTTACTTTGGCGCTTGATCTACGCAGCAAAAGTCAGCCGCTGACAACGTCTGTCTACGCGATTTCATCTTAATTTGCGAGCCGCTAATCCAAGTTGGTACGCAGTGCTATGCAGAAAAACGATATGCAATCAAGGAGGGTGTGCAAAAGCAAATGTTTGCTTCGCCGAAAACAAATAACGAGTATTCGTCTTTTTGTTTGCGACGAGTAACAAACGTAGGAAATTATTGCGAATATTCTCAAGATTTCTGCATGCAGACTGATTTTCGGCGGACACGGAATGCGACGTCGATAGTTGAAAGCATAGATGGCCTGGTCACACGGGACTATATCCCGTATTGGCGTCAGTTGAGGAAAATAAACTTTATGTGGATTTAGTAAGTGACGCGAGGTTCCGGGGAAGATAAGGCAGTTTCGCGCAAAGGTCGACGCATTGACAGTGATATGGATTTCGATTGGTGTTACGCTCAACGGACAAAGTTAAGAGGAAGCTTTAGCTAGGGCCCAACTCCAATGCGGCCTATTCAAATACATGTAAAACGCAGAAACGTTTTTCTGAGATAACCCCTGGACCGATTTTAATGAAATGGGTTGCATTTGAGAGAGAAAGTTAAATTCTAGTGATAGTTGCAAGTGGAATTGTGATTTAAGGTCTGAGCTCTCTTAAAAAGATTTTCAAAATTTTGAAAGTTTGAAAGAAAGAATACAGGAGCACGAAGTTTACAAATTAATAGCTCTGCATCAAGAATAGCTATCAGAGTTCTGTAAACGGCATCTATTAGGTCATTCAAAGCGGACGAAATTCGATGAGTCCATTTGTATCTTACGTGAATTCGTGAGGTTGCTAAGTCCTTAGATGCAATATTAGAAGAAATGAACATAATTCTGATATGATATTCCATTGCCGAGTTACAGGGTTGTAAACTTGATACTTTGGTTTTCTGAAAATTCTCAATTTCTGCCACATTTTAATAAAAAATTCACGACCTGAATCAAAAATACGAAACCAACAGCCACCAGAGTTTAAGTTTTTCCTTTGAATACAAAAGAACTCAAATTTCGTGCAGTGGTTGCCGAGAAAAACGAGTTCTCGTTTTACATGTATTGAGATAGGAGCCACGGAATGTATGACACGGAAGACAACGCCATGGAATGTATGACTGAGTCGGCAAAAAGCACCTGCGGTTGAAGACGGCTTGATTGACGTGGGGCACGAAAGCTGCAGGTAGCGCGAACGCAGAAGAGCGAAAAACTAACGAAGCCGCATACAAGTGGCAGCATACGAGATTAGCGATGAGCGATGAATCGCTCGCTTACATCACAGAGGCGGGACCACTGCGTTGGCTTGAAATCAGCCCGGCTTATTCTTTGAAGCCAGACCATCCTCCGCGCCGCGCCTCGCTTGCCAGATGGAATACGGAATAGTCGCTTGCCGTCTCATTCCCTTGTGCTGCACCCGAAGGCACAGTAACGCGGCATCGCGAACGCGGAACTACGCTACAAAAGCACAAAGGAGGCGCGAAGCGTGGCGCCTGCGTACGCGCAATGTTGATCACCGCGATGGCGGCGGAAGCAAACAACAAGCAAGACAAAAGCGCGCGAGAGCACGTGACGGCGTTCGGCCAATGGGAGGGACGGCGGCAATCTTCAAAAGATGGCGCTACTTTTTATTTTAATTAGGGGTTTTAAGTGCTTGAAGGGAATGCGAATAAATCATCACCAACGTCGTCGTCTGAAGGAGGAACTCACCGGCCTAAAGGAAGGAAATTGATGGTTCTTCCTTTCGCTCCCTTTATTTTTGGAGTGTGCCTACCTGGTTTTGGATCTGAGGACGGGTACGATTGGGAAAACCCATCGTGTGGCCCCTTCTACTGGTCATGTCCGACACCAACAAAGATTAGAGGTGGAATGGTACGCGGCAGGGTTTCTGTGCCACGGGAGGCATGTTAAGGTTGACGTGAGGCACACTTGAGTTCCTCTGATCTCCCCGATGCCACCATCGAGTTATGTAATTCAGTCAAGGGGTTAGCATCACACAGAGAACGCACAGTATGTAACACTCTTAGTGCAGTTGCTGCTTCAAAGTTGACAAGTGTTCCCTGAGAGCGCTCACCTTTCTTGGCAAGGTAGATGGTTGTCCGGATTCTGTGGTCTTAATATGTCAGCGCCGCAGGGAATTCACCTAGGATTGGCAATGGTTGTGTGGAGCCACATTCAGGTAAGTCAAGGATTTCTAGTGTGGCTGCCGAGTGCGTCTTCATTTCATTTCATTTCATTTTATTACCTTAAAGACCCACGAGGGGTATTACATAAGGGGTGGGTACATATATTTTGGTGAGCGAGTGTTAACACAACGAAACATGACTGGTAACATTATTGGCAAAGTTGGATGAGCACGTGATGGCAGCGATGTCGTTGGGTAGGTCGTTCCAGTCTGCTGCAGTACGGGAGAAAAATGATGCGGCAAAAGTGGTAGTTCGGGCACGAGGTCGGGAAACTTGAAGCGGATGACGAGTGCGATGAGACATGCGGGCCGGAGGGACGATGTAGGGTGCGCGACCTAGTGAACTATGGAAAAATTTATGAAAAGGTTGGCAATGCGGCGACGAAGTGATAAGGGCAATAGGTCGGATTCAGCTTTCAAAGCTGACACACTGATGTCGTAAGAATATGATGAATGGATGAATCTGGCTGCTCTGTTTTTGACTGATTCGAGTGCATTTACAAGGTAAGCTTGGTGCGGGTTCCAAATGGGTGAGGCACATTCTAATTTTAGTCTGACAAGGGATTTGTACGCTAATAATTTCACATGTTTAGGGGCTTGGCGGAGATGACGTCTTAAAAATCGAAGTGTTTTATTAGCGGATGAAATGATGTTCGTAACGTGTGTACTCCAGGACAAGTCGCCACAAAAGGTAATGCCTAAGTACTTCTATGATAGAACCGGTTGTACAGGGACGTTAGCTATGACGTATGGGAAATGAAGTGGGTTACGGCGACGCGTGAAGGACAAGATATTGCATTTTTGAGGGTTAAGTTCCATTAACCAATTGGCACACCATTCCTGAATGCGGTTAATGTCGTCTTGAAGAGATGTTTGGTCAGAAGCGTTATTAACCTTGCGATAAATTACACAATCATCGGCGAACATTCGAATATTACTAGAGACAAGCGTTGGTAAATCGTTAATATATATTAGAAACAGAAGCGGACCGAGGACAGACCCTTGCGGGACACCTGACGTTATTGGGATAGGACTGGAGTTGTGGTTGTTAACGGTGACGTACTGTGAGCGGTTAGTCAAGAATTCTTCTATCCATTTAAAGATATTAGAGGGAAGGTTCAAATATGAAAGTTTTAGTAGTAGGCGTTTGTGAGGAACCTTGTCAAACGCTTTTGCATAGTCTAGAAAAATAGCATCGGTCTGTACGTTAGAGTCAAGATTAGCCTGCAAATCATGAATAAAAATGGCCAGCTGTGTTTCGCATGAGAAGCCTTTTCGAAAACCGTGTTGCGCAGAATGAAAAAAGATGGTATTTCATCGTGGCAGCAGAGTCGATGACTCTGCTGCCATAACTCTGCTACAACCCGACGGTTCCGCGCGAAATGATTTACTTTGCCAAACTTGCTGAAAGTGCGTCCTTCTTCCACAAGAGAGGACGAGTGCGGGTATATGCGACACACGTTGCCTTGCGTGCTGGCCATGCGCCAAGCGGTTGTTCGTTTCATCTTTCCCTGGGGTGTTCGGCATGAGTCGACATGGAGGGTTGCATCATGGCAGTTATCAATCAATCAATCAATCAATCAATCAATCAATCAATCAATCAATCAATTTATTAATATTACATTTCAGCTTAATCATAGCCTATTAAATATACAGACGAGGACTCCAAAGTGCGAGGCTACAACGGGATCCTTGTTTAAGGTTACACATAAGTAATAGAAAAATTAGTTGCAGTGCAAACAATAGAAGTGATAGAAATCCAGAGCAAGAATTGAAGACTTACGAACATCAAGGATTTAACAAGTAATCTTTTACTGAATTCTTGAATTAAAGTAACATTGGATTTTCGAGATATAGGTAAATGATACCATAATGGTGATCTCACAGAAGGCTGAAGATGATTTACCATAATTAGTAGGAACCTTAACCAGAACTTATTGGAAGCAAACCTGGTAAGTTGATATTTCTTAAAAGCTCACAATCAATGAAATTACTGGAAAGTTGAATTTTAATTTGCTTACACAATAACACAATTCGACTAAAACTAAATAGTTACTTTGCAGCACGATGTTGTTGGTGGCGCTGCCGTTGCGAGAACAGTGAAAATAATCCGAATAGCCCGATTTTGTAAACGCTGAGCGGATGAAAGATGACTGTGATATGTATTCGCGACGAGACGATGTCATAGCTGACTTGACTATGTATGACAGCGAAACAAAGAAAAAAATATGCAGATCGCACGCACTGTGGGAATCGACGTGGGCGAAGCTTTCCCTGCTGGATGTTTGATTGACGATAATTAGTGGTGATGTTGACAGCTTCATTTCATGAACATTTAGTCTA